>NW_022437024.1:1974889-2065330 GCF_009761245.1 Sapajus apella
TTTTTTTTCCTAGTTCCTTAAGTTTTAAAGTTAGGTTGTTGATTTGAGATCTTTCTAGGTTTTTAATATATTTATAGCTATTTGTTTTCTTCTTAGCACTGCTTTTGCTATGTTCCATAAGTTTTGATATGTTGTGTTTTCACTTACATTTGTCTGTTAATATTTTTCAGTTTCCTTTGTGATTTTTTTCTTTGATCCATTAAAAGAACATTGTATAATTTCCACAAATTTTGAAATTTTTCTCGCTTTACTTATTGATTTCCAACTTCATTCCATTATGATCAGAGAGGGTACTTTGTATAAAATCTGTCTTTTAAAATGTACTGATAATTAATTTGTGGCCTAAATATAGTCTATACTGGAAAATGTCACAAGTGTCTCAAGAGAAATATGCATGCTATTGCTGTTGGGTAGATTGTTCAGTGTATGTCTGTTAGATCTATTTGCTTTTATGTGTCCTTTAAGCCTTCTGTTTCTTCTGTCCCTCATTATTCAGAGGGAGGGGGTGTTAAAGTCTCCAACTATTATGGTAACACCATGTTTTTCTTCTGTCAGTTTTTGCTTCATATATTTTTATGGTTTGTTATTAGGTATATAAATGTTTATAATTTTTATATATTCTTGCTATATTGAAACATTAATATATAATGTTTTTTGTCTCATAACTTTTTGTTCTATTTAAAGTCCACTTATTCTCATTTTAGGATAACCACCCCTGCCATCTTTTGGTTACTATTTGCATGGAATATATTTTTCTATTTTTTTCACTTTAAATCTATTCCTGTATTTGAATCTGAAGTGATTCTCTTACAAATAGCATGTAGTTGGATCATATGCTGTTATCCATTCTGTCAATTTCTGCATTTTGATAGTTTAATTTTCTTTCAAAGTTTACAAAAGAGTTTACATTTAAAATAGCTAGTTACCAATAAGGGAGCATCTGTTTCCATACTTCTGCTATTTGTTTTCCATGGTTTTATAACTCTTTTTGTCCCTTACTTTGTTCATTACTTTCTCCTTTTGTGTTTGATTTTTTTTCTAAAAGTGAAGTGTTTAAATTCTGTTTTAATTTCCTTCTGTGTATCTTCCATAGCTATATTTTTTGTGGCTACCATGGAAATTACATTTAATGACCGAAAGTTACAACACTCTAATTTGAATTTTACAAGTATAACTTCATTAATTTGCAAAACCTCTGGTTTTTATAGAGCTAGACCCACCTCTTTCAGCTGTCACAAAATTACATCTTAATACATTGTGTGCCTTGAAACAGAATTACATTATGTCAAAAGATGATTTTAAATTCATTAGTCAATTAAATGAAAACAGAATGTAGAGTTACAAACCAACGTTATAATAATATTAGCTTTTAGATTAGTAATTTGCGTGCCTTTTAAAAAGTATTAGTTTCTAATACTCTAGAAAACAAAAAGTCACCTTACGAACATTTGTTATAATACTACTTCCTTTTATAATTGGCCATGCACTTACCTTTATTCAGGTCTGTATTTCTTCAAATGGCTTCAAGTTACTGTCTAGTGTCTTTTCATTTCACCCTTTGGAACTTTTTAAAGAGTGAAATGAAAATAAGCATTTCTTACAGGCCAGGTCTAATGGTAATAAACTCTGTCAGCTTTTGTTTATTTGAGGATAGCTTAATTTCTCCCTTACTTTTAAAAGACAGTTTTGCTAGATATAGAATTCTTGGTCACATTATTTCATTTTAGCCCTTTGAATATATTGGCCCACTGCCTCCTGGTTTCCAAAGTTTCTGATGAAAAACCTGCTGATAATCATTATTAAGAATTTTTTATGTGTAACAAATTGCTTCTCTCTTGCTGCTTTCAAGATTTTCTCTTTGTTTTTGGATTTTCACAGTTTAATTGTAATGTGTCTCAGAATGTTTCAAAATTCATCTTTCTTGAAATTCCTTGAGATTCTTGAATTCATGCCTTTCATTGGATTTGGGAAGTTTGGAGCCATTATTTCTTCACATGTTCCTATCCCCTCCCCTCCTCTCTTCCTCTCTTTCTTTTCTTTTCTTTTTTCTTTTTTTTTTTTTTTTAATTTTTCTGCTTCTGGATCTCCCACAATGTGTATGTTGGCTCACTTGACGTTGTTTCACAGGTCCCATAGACTCTATTTACTATTCTTTAATCTTTTTTCCTTTCTTTTCCAGACTTAATAATTTCTGTTATTCTATCTTCAAGTTTGCTGATTTTTCTGCCTGCTTAAATCTGCTTTTGAATTCATCTAATAGATTTTTCATTTCAGTTATTGTGTTTTACAGATTTATTTTAGGTTGTCTATCTCTAATATGGTTTGGCTCTGTGTCCCCACCCAAATCTCAGCTTAAATTGTAATCCCCATGTGTTGAAGGAGGGACATATAATTCCCACATGTGGAGGGAGGGAGATGATTGAATCAGTGGTATGTTTTCCCCCATGCCATTCTCATGATAGAGAGTTCTCATGAGATCTGATGGTTTTATAAGGGGCCTGTCCTGCTTTGCTCTTAGTTTTCTCTTCTCTCTCCTGCTGCCATGTGAAGAAGGTCCTTACTTCCTTTTTGCCTTCCACCACGATTGTAAGTTCCCTGAAGCCTCCCCTGCCATGTGGAACTGTGAGTCAAGTCAATTAAACCTCTTTCCTCTAAAAATTACCCAGTCTCATGTAGTATCTTTATAGCAGTGTGAGAATAGATTAATACATTCTCTTTATTGATATTTTTATTTTGTTTCTACATCATTTTCCTTATTTTCCCCATGACTTTTAGTTTTTTGAGCATCTTTAAGACAGTTGTTTAAAATTATTTGTCTAACACATTTGCCATCAGGTATTTTTCAAGGACAATTTTCATTGATTTAGTATTTTTCTTTGGGCCATACTTCTCTGTTTCTTCATAGGCCTTTGGATATTCTTTGTTGAGCACTGAATATTAGGACCTAAAAATGTGGTACTTCTGGAATGCAGATTATCCTTCTTCCCCAAATTTTGCTGTTTTTTGTTACAGATTTTAATTTTATTGTTGTAGATTGTCTCTCAGTGCCAAGGATCAGCCTACAATATAAACTTAGTCTTCTGAGCCTGTATCTTTCCTGAGTGTGCATGGTTACTGTCTAATTTTCCCCATAGTTGCAGTTATTTTTGAATGCCCTAAAGTTTACTGTTTAGCTCCCAAAATGTACTAAAGAAAGGGCGCTGGCTTTTTTTGCTTTCACAAAATAACTAAGGCTTTACTTTTCCCTGATTTCAGAATGTTCATATGAGTGTTCCCTATGATCACTATAATAAAGAAATATTGAAGGGTATTTTTTGTTTGTTTTGTTTTTGAGACAGAGTCTGACTCCATCACCCAGGCTGGAGCACAGGGGCACAATTTTGGGTCATGGCAACCTCCGCCTCTCTGGTTCAGGTGATTCTTGTGCCTCAGCCTCCTGAGTAGCTGGGGCTACAGGTACGCATTACAATACCTGGCTAGTTTTTGTATTTTTAGTAGAACGGGGTTTAGCCATGTTGACCAGTCTGGCTCCAACTCCTGAGCTCAAGCAATCTGCCCACCTTGGCCTCTCAAAGTGCTAAGAGTACAAGCATGAGCTACCTGTGCCTGGCCTGAAGGGGTTTTGTTTTTAATAAATTTTCTGAAGTTTTTTTCCCCCTCAACTTTTATTTTACATTTCAAAGTACATGTGCATGATGTGCAGGTTTGTTACATAGGTAAATGTGTGTCATGGTGGCTTGCTGCACAGATCATCCCATCATCTAGGTATTAAGTCTAGCATCCATTAGTTATTCTTCCTGATGCTCTCCCCCTCACCCCTGGCAGGTCCCAGTGTGTGTCGTTACCCACTGTGTTCATGTGTTCTCATAATTCAGCTCCCACTTATAAGTGAGAACATGTATTTGGTTTTCTGTTCCTGCATTAGGTTGCTGAGAATGACAGCTTTCATCTCCATCCATGACCCTGCAAAGACATGATCTCATTACTTTTCATGGCTGCGTAGTATTTCATGATGTACATGTACCATATTTTCTTTATCCAGTCTATCATTGATGGGCATTTGGGTTGATTCCATGTCTTTGCTATTGTGGATAGTGCTGCAATGAATATACGCATACATGTATCTCTATAATAGAATGATTTATATTCCTTTGGATATATACCCAGTAATGAGATTTCTGGGTCAAATGGTTTTTCTGTCTCTAGATCTTTGAGGAATTGCCACACTTCCTTCTACAATGGTTGAACTAATTTATACTCCCACCAACAGTGTAAAAGTGTTCCTTTTTCTCCACAACCTCATTACTAGTTGTTTTCTGACTTTTTGAAAATCACCATTCTGTCTGGCATGAGGTGGTATCTCATTGTGGTTTTAATTTGCATTTCTCTAATCAGTGATATTGAGCTTTTTTCATATGTTTGTTTGCCAAATGTATGTCTTCTTTTGAGAAGTGTCTGTTCATGTCCTTTGACCACTTTTAAATGGGGTTGTTTTTTCCTCATAAATTGGCTTAAGTTCCTTATAGCCTCTGGATAGTAGACCTTTGTTGATAGATAGATTGCAAAAGCTTTCTTTCATTCCACAGGTCATCTGTTCACCCTAATGTTAGTTTTTTTTGCTGTGCAGAAACTCTTTAGTTAAATTAGATCCCATTTGTCAATTTTTGCTTTTGTTGCTACTGCTTTTGGCATTTTCTTCATGAAATATTTGCCTGCGCCTATTGTCTTGAATGATATTGCTTCAATTTTTTTTCTAGGGTTTTATAGTTTTGGGTTTTACAATTAAGCCCTTAATTCATCTTGAGTTAATGTTTGTACAAGGCATAAGGAAGGGGTCTAGTTTCAATTTTCTGCATATGACTAGTCAGTTCTCCCAGCACCATTTATTAAGTAGGAAATCCTTTCCACATTATTTTTTTGTTTTTGTTTTTCAGGTTTATTGAAGATCAGATGATTGTAGATGTGCAGTCTTATCTCTCAGTTCTCTATTCTATTTCATTGGTCTATATATCTATTTTTGTACCAGTACCATGCTGTTTTAGTTACTGTAGCCTTGTAGTATAGTTTGAAGTCCACTAGCATGATGTCTCCAGCATAGTTCTTTTTGCTTAGTGTTGTCTTGGCTATTCAGGCTCTTTTTGGGTTCCATAGGAATTTTAAAATAGTTTCTTCTAATTCGGTGAAGAACGTCAATGGTAGGAACATGGAATGTTTTTTCATTTATTTGTGTCTTCTCTGATTTCCTTGAGCTGTGGTTTATAGTTCTCCTTAAAGAGGTCCTTCACTTCCCTTATTAGCTGTATTCTTAGGTATTTATTCTTTTTGTAGTAATTATGAACAGGAGTATGTTCATGATTTGGCTCTCTGCTTGCCTGTTTTAGTGTATAGACATGCTAGTGATTTTTTTGTACATCAATTTTATATCCTGAGACTTTGCTGAATTTGCTTATTAGCTTAAGAAGATTTTGAGCTGAGATGATGGGGTTTTCTAGATATAGAATCATGTCATCTGCAAATAAAGATAATTTACTTCTTCTCTTCCTATTCGAATATGGTTTATTTCTTTCTCTTGCTTGATTTCCCTGGCCAGAACTTCCAATACTATGCTGAATAGGAGTGGTGAGAGAGGGCATCCTTGCCTTGTGCTAGCTTTCAGGGGGAATGCTTCTAGCTTTTGCCCATTCAGCATGATATTGGCTGTGGGTCTGTCATATATGACTCTTTTTATTTTGAGATATGTTCCTTCAATACCTAGTATATGGAGCATCTTTAACATGAAACAATATATAATATTATCAAAGGCCTTTTCTGTGTCTATGGAGATAATCATGTGGTTTTTGTCTTTAGATCTGTTTATGTGATGAATTACATTTAATTTGTGTATGTTGAACAAACCTTGCATTCTGGGGATGAAGCCAACTTGATTGTGGTTAATAAGTTTTTTGATGTGCTGCTGGATTCAGTTTGCCAGAATTTTATTGAAGATTTTTGCATAAATGGTCATCAAGGATATTGGCCTGAAGTTTTCTTTTCTTGTTGTATTTCTGCCAGGTTTTGGTATTAGGATGATGCTGGCCCCATAGAATGAGCATGGAGGAGTCCCTCTTATTTTTTTGGAATAGTTTCAGTAGCAATGGTACCAGCTCTTCTTTGCATCTCTGATAGAATTCAGCTGTAAAGTTGTCTAGTTCTGGGCTTTTTTTTTTTTTTTTTAATTTTTTTTTTTTTTGGTTTTTTTTTTTTTTTTTTGGCTGGTAGGCTATTATTGCCTCAATTTCAGAACTTGTTGGTCTATTCAAGGATTCAGTTTCTTCTTGGTTCAGTCTTGGGAGGGTTTATGTAATTTATCCATTTCTTCTAGATTTTCTAGTTTATGTGCATATAGATGTTTATAGTATTCTCTGATGGTTGTTTCTATTTCTGTAGGGTCACTGGTGATATTCCCCTTATCATTTCTGGTTATGTTTGTTTGATTCTTCTCTCTTTTCTACTTTATTAATCTAGCTACTGGTCTATTTTATTAATTTTTTTCAAAAAACCAGATCCTGAATTTGTTGATTTTTTTTGAAGGGTTTTTCATGTCTCTAGTTCCTTCAGATCCACCCTGATCTTGGTTATTTCTTGTCTCCTACTAGCTTTGGAGTTTATTTGCTCTTGGTTCTCTACTTCTTTTAGTTGTGATGTTTGGTTTTGATGTGGGCATTTAGTGCTATAAATTTCCGTCTTAACACTGCTTTAGCTGTGTCCCAGAGATTCTGGTACATCGTCTCTTTGTTTTCATTAAATCCCCTGGAAGTTGTTTGAGTCAGTTAGGGAAGGACGTGTAACAATAGGGGAAGGTGTAACAAAAATGACCAACTGCTTCTTACTTGTACTTTATTATCAGAAGCAGCAATCAGTGGTCAGGGCATAAATCCCTGCCCTTTAAAGGACAGGATCCTTTTTGCCCACTCTGAGCTCCTGCAAGTTATGTGTAGGCTGCTCCAGGAACATGTGCATGATTGCCTGCCACAGGGCTGGGAGTAGTAGATGGGCAGTTATTGTTACACTAACAGCTGAAATTGTCCGAAATTTATTGCAATTTAGCATGTAAGCCTTCCCCTGGAAGCTGAAAGCCTTCAAAAGACCCCAGAATTATTTTGTGCTATTGTTGTCTAGGTGGAAGATGGATTCTTGGTGCTTCCCATTCCTTCATCTTCCCAGAATCCTCTCCCAGTTGATTTTATTTTTAAATTTTGTTTTTGTTATTTGTTAGAAATAGAATTCTCACTATGTTGCTGAGACTGGCCTTGAACTCGTGGGCTCAAACTATCCTCCTACCTCAGCCTCCCAAGTAGCTGGGACTACAGGCATGCACACTACACCTGGCTTCAATTCTTTTTATTTCCAAATAAAGTATAAGATAAGGTCAATAATTAAATGAAAAGGGAAAGAGTAATTTGGGACGTTAAAGAGAGAAGAACAAAATTACAGCAAATATTTTTATAGAACTTACCATGTTCTGGGTAATATACAAATGTTTTACATCTATTAACCCATTTTTCATAACAATCCTATATAGTGGTTCCTGATATGAGGAAACCATATAGGTATGTATTTATGTGTGAAGAAACTAAGGCACATTGAGATTAAACTCACATAGCTAGTAAGTAACAGAACAATGTTTGAACTGTCTCCAGGGACTAAGTGTGAAATATTAGTTTTGAAGATGGCGAGAGTTGAGGTACTATGGAAGTGTTACAGGATTGCCATTCATCCATGTTGAATGCCATTTAAAATGTGCGTTCATGAATTTAAGGCAAAGCAGCACAGTAGATACTTTTCTTCAGAGGTCACCAGTTATGAAGGAGGCTCAAAATAGCCAAACAGTTTTGTTTAACCAGTTTTTGGCATGGCCTGGCAAGTTCCCTGACAGAGAAGAGGGCAAAGGAGTTCATGATGCTTGTGAGAGAATGAATATAATGATGTTTCTTGGCTAGAGATAGGACAGTGAAGATGTGTGGGGGCAATGAAGGATAGGGAAAGTGGCAGTTTCAGTGGACTAAAAGGCTACTTTAGGTCAAGGCACTGTATAGTGGTGGTAGAAGAGAACTTGAGCTGAAAGGCTGGGAGATGGTGCTCAGATGCTGCAAAACAAACTTTTGGAGAAGATGCAGTTATCAGTGACGATGAAGGCAAAGGCAGAAAACTCAGTTTGCTCTCTGCTTCCATTCTTACCTCTTAAAATTCTCATGATAGACTTCATGCTCCTTCTATTAATAAGCATTGCAGCCTCCCATCACCATACTTTATATGGTGTCCTTGCCTTGCCCAAGATACATTTTTTCCTGTCTTCTCTCATTTGAATAGTACCCATTCTTCATGTTCTTCCTCAAATAGAACCATCCTTGTTACCCCATCTTCCCACAGTGTGATGTCTTTAGCCAGAAGTTATTTCCTTTGTTCTTTTGTGTCACTGTTTTTACTCTTCATATATTATATGTTGCCTTTTAATGAGATAGTTGTTCTGTGTCTTAGATACTCTACTAGGTCTTAAGTGCTCAAGGGCAAGAAGTATAAACCTGCAACTAAGTATTCTGGTCCAAGCTTGGCCTAGTGCCTTCTTGCCAGTAGAAACAGGAAAAATATAGATTCTAATTTCCTAAGTACAGAAACTGTGTAGCAGATGCTCAGTAAATGTCTGTTGAATTGAATTGGTGAACTCAACACATTAGGAGCTACCATTTTATATTTTCCACATTGGACTCATATATATGTGAACCAGCAATATAGCAAATCTATTCTCACTTATTTATGAGATTAATAGTTTGAGACCAGTCAATTATTAATTATAAACCATAATGGTGATATATGTTACAGATCACTGTTCATAATTATATAAGTATATATAATATAATATTATATAATATTTTGTGACACGCACTAAGCAATATAATAGCATTAAGAAGTGAGTAATTATTCCCATTTTATAAAAGAGAAAACTAAGGTTTAGAGAGGTTGAACAATTGTTCAAAGTCACACAGGGAGTTGGCAGCAGACCTAATATTCAATAAAATTCAATAAATGTTTATAACTACTGATTTCTTGTTGATTATGACACATGGTAAGAATATTTCACTACAGCCCATGACAGATATAGACACACACACGCATCTGAAATTAAAGTTTCACAAATATTTTACTATATGCAATATACTTTGGTACTTCCTGTTTGATTTTATTCTGTTTCATTTTAAATGCTAAATGGAACTCCCTAAATTGATTTTACAACTTACATCTAGGTTAAGACTCACAGGCAGGAAAAGATACCCTCACCAATGCCTTTACTGTTTCCCTTTGCTTGAATCGATGAGTGGTTCACAATCCTCCTCTAATTCTCTTAAACCACCGGATCAAGTATCATTTCTTTAAGAAAGAAGTATCCTAAGTGGTGTACATGAGAAATAACATTCACTGAAGCTGCTGTAATTACACAGTGTTGAGCATAAGTTAAATGACATATTCCCTTCTGAGTTACAAGTAACTCAGCTACAGAATTTCTGGAGGATTAGTTAAGACAATTCTAATTGAAAAAGAAATATAATTAAGTTCAGAAAAGTCAACTGTCTCTGAAGCCAATCACTCTCTAACCAGAAGATCTGTTCTGATTTACATCACACTGATGGAGCAACTCTTTGGTAGGTAGAACGCTGAATTCAGTTTTTCTCATTTATGCTTTCATTTAGTTACTTAACCAACTCATTTATTTATAAAAGATCCATTAAAAGTGAGAGCTAAGTACCGTGCTTAGTTTTCATCATGGGCACTGCCTTCCATTTAAAATTCAGTGTCATAGCACTGAAAAAGAAAAATGACTCAGCTGCTGTGGGAGGACAGAGGGAGGAGGCTCTTCATTGTGCCTGAAGGGAAAGGGGTCAGGAAGAACATCAAAGAGTGGATGATGCTGACACTGTACCTAGGAGCAATCAGGATTTCACATGGAAGAAGAAGCTGGAGGAGTCAGGGCAGGAGGGGAGGCAGGGAGAGAACATTCCAAGGAGCTGATTCTGGTATGTCCAGGAAAGTGCAGCTATAGTGGAGCGTGTGGTACACATGGGACATGAGGCAGGAAACGTGAATGGGCATTGATTAAGAAGATCTTCAAGTAGTTTTGACTTTATCACATAGGTGACAAGGAGCTATGAACAAATGTTTGGCAGCTCAGTGATGGACAGTGCAGTGTTGTGAAAAGAGCACTCGTGTTGCATAGGACAGGGTATGACACAGGGTGAACCGTCCTGGAAGTGGATTGAAGACAGGGGCCAGGTTTGAGGGAGATTGGCAGTAGAAGGGGCTGGAGTTAGTGTCTATTCAGTGTGGACAGTGGCACTTGGAGTCCACTCTGGGGGCCAGGCAGATGGTGGTGGAATTTGCCAAGACAAGGGCTGCAGGAGAATGAGCAGGTATGGGGGACAAACGAATATATTCTATTGTATGGAGGTTGCATCTGAGGCCACCAAGAGATTTCAGGTGTAAAATACAACAGGAAGGCAGAAATATTACTCTAGAGTTCAGATGTGGATCTGGTTACAGGTATAGATTTGGAACTTACAGGTTCTAGTTGGTAGTTGAAGCATGAAGATCTAAATGAGTGTGTGTGTGTACAAAAAAATTAGTGAGCTAAATTAGGGAGAACCTGCCTATTTGTAGGAGGTAGGGTAAAGAGGAATAACATTAACATGGAAAAAAAAATCCCTGTATATAGCAGCTCAAGAGGCAGGAAGATAATTGGGATTAATTGCCATTATGGATACCACAAAGGACGGAAAATTTCAACCAGGAATTTTCAACAGTATCAAATAACAGAGAAAGCCCGCAGAGTTCACTGGCTGCATCAGAGCAAGTTTAGGGGTGGGGCAAATCATAGAGCAGTTGGTGAGAAAGTTGCATTGAAAGGATGAACAGCCTATCATTGCAGCAGTGAAACATGCAGTAAAGGGAAATGCAGCAGATGGAAATGCAGCAGTGGAAAATGGAAACACAGCAGTGGGAAATGAGAGTAAAGCAGAGGGAAATGTATCAGTGGGAAATGGGAATGAGGTAGAGGAGAACAGAAATGCAGAAAGAAGAATACAGCACTGGAAAATGCAATAGAGGAAAGTAGTAGTGACAATGGGAATATCCAGGGAAATGGAGGAGTGGGATGTGGTGATGCAGCAGAAGGTAATATGAATGCATGAGTGGGAAATAGGAGTGCAGCAAAAGAGAATCCGAAAGTTGTGGAGGGACACAGGAATACAGCAGACAAAAATGATAATGCAGAAGTGATAAACAGGAATGCAGCAGAGGGGACTGCAGCATAAGAGAGTAGAATGCAGCAGTGGAAAATGGGAGTGCATCTGTGATAGGATCACAGCAGAGGGAGACGGAATGCAGGAGTGGGAATGAGAATGCAGCAGAGGGAGACGGAAGGCAGGAGTGGGAATGAGAATGCAGCAGAGGGAGACGGAAGGCAGGAGTGGGAATGAGAATGCAGCAGACGGAGACAGAATGCAGGAGTGGGAATGAGAATGCAGCAGAGGGAGATGGGAATGCAGTAGAGGGATATGGTCATCCCACAGAGGAAAATCAGATTGCAGAAGAGGAAAACAGTAATGTAGTTTGGCAAATGCAGCAGAGGGGATGGCCACAGGATCAGTGGGCAGCCTAGCATCATAACTAAGTGGAGATACTGGTCACAGGTTCATTTGTTCAACTAATAGTCTTTGAACACTTACTCCATTTGGGGCATTTGTCTAAGTCCTAGGGATACATCACTGAATGAGAGAAGATGAAAATCCTTTCCTTTATAAAGCTTACATTCTCAGATGACCTGGAAATGGATACTGATTGTGCCACTTCCTTCTGTGTAGCCTTGGGAAATTCTTTAATCTCAGCCTTTGTTTGCTAGTCCGTGAAATGGTATGGAAATAGTACCTATGTCACTGGGTAGTTGTGAGAAACAGAAAAGTAACATAAACCACTGTGCCCAGTGCCTACTCCTAATTATCTCTCAATAAATATTAACTCTGTTAAGTAGAATGCTGGCTACTTTTTCAGAGACTTGCCTATAGTGGTAATTAAGAGAGATTTGATAATGGCTGAAAGTGGAACCGGGATTCTGGGAGAACATGTCTCAGGATGGGAGAGATCCGGCTTAATTGTGTACATGGGAAGAGCGAGTCAAGTTGAGTAGAACCCTAATCCATGGCATGACAGCCTGGAGGAGACGAGAGGGGCTGTGGGTCCCCATCAGGTGGGCAGCAGCACCTCACACTTACATCATCTATAGCCTCAGTTGGGTGAAACAAATGGCCATGCTCACAACCTCCTATGTTCCTGTATTTTCAACATCTTACCCGATTCTGGATCCAGGCTGCTTTTCCCACCCAGGGGGTTAACCCCTCAGTGTGCTGTTGGCCCATGCCAGAGGCAGCAGCCCCATTGCTAGGGTGACTATCTACCCACACGTCCAAGCACTCTTGTTTTCACATCAACCTGTGATTTCAGTGCTTCCCACACTTTAAGGTCTCTTCCTTCCCCAGAATCAAGAGCTGTGGGTGTGGCAAGAGCACAGTAGCTATGGAGCTAATGTAGATCTAAATCCCCTGTTCACCAACTAGCTGTGTTGCTTTGGTATAATTCCTCAACTTCTCTGAGTCTTTGTTTCCTCCACTGTGAACAGGAGAATGCTACTCACTTCGTGGTGTAGTGGTAACCTTAAACCTGAAAATGGAAGTATCAATTCCACTGCCTGGCATACAGTAAGTGCTGCATAAATATTTGTTTTTCTTTTTATGTTTTGTTTTTGTTTTTGAGTGGAGTCTCGCTCCGTTGCCCAAGCTGGAGTATGGTGGCGTGATCTGGGCTCACTGCAACCTCCGCCTCCTGGGTTCAAGTGATTCTCCTGCCTCAGCCTCCTGAGTAGGTGGGATTACAGGCACCTGCCACCATGCCCGGCTAACTTTTGTATTTTTAGTAGAGAGGGGGTTTCCCATGTTGGCTAGACTGGTCTCGAACTCCTGACCTCAAGCAGTCCACCCACCTCGGCTTCCCGAAGTGCTGGGAATACAGATGTGAGCCACTGTACCCGCAATATTTGTTTTTCTTGTCTCAATAGTCCCTAAGCATACAATCATTTAATACTTACCTGAAAATGACAAACACAGACTGACAACATGGTAATTTACTTAACAATTTCTTATCTATAAAATATAACAATAGCCCCCCCGCCATCCCCAGCATGGTGAGGATTATTTGACATAAATATGCAGTGTCACGTCTTTGTGGTTATTTCGACTTTTGCACTTAAGAAGGCAAACATTAAAATGCTCCAGGTCTACTTTTCCATCAGGACTGAAATCTTGGTGGGGTGAGAAATTCTGGCACTAGATGCCGCAGTGAGATGGAAAACTGAAGTGTGTTCTGTTGAATAACAATCCTTAAACCAAAAGACAATGTGTGCCTTAGCTCACCAGCAGGGTTGTTTGCATTCCAGCCAACACTCCCAGGGCTGACTTAGACACCTGAGACAGCTTGACCCAGTAGCATGGAGTTCTGAAGACAATGCTCAGTTTTGCGCAGACTGGACCTGCCTAGGCAGTGATGTAGGGTTTTTTGCCAAAACTGTCAGCATGGAAGAAGCTGGGAATAAAGATATATCCAGAGAAGTCAAAGGCCAGAAAGGAACACAGGCAGGACAGGCCATCAGTAAGATATTTCCTCATAATGTCACCAGGGAACCCAAATTTAGCACTTTACAGATGATGACATAGGAATCCAGCAGTAGCGTCTCCAAGCAGGCTGGTTGTTGTGGTGTGGCCATCCCTCTTCTGCAGACATAGCCACACCACCCTCTTACATGTAGGGGTGTGCTCACTGCCCTTTGCTGCGCTACAGGGGTTTCTGCCACTGCCTTTGGTTTCTCCACTCTAAATTTGGGTTTTTCACTCCAACTTTGGGTTTAACCACTCTGAGCCGTTAGCCCAGGCAGTATCAACTCTGTCTGCCATGATGGTGTGCCTCTCTTAGAAGTCAGTGAAGGTAGAAGAGAAAAAGAGAATGTTACAATTACCATTCATCTCTCACCTAACTGTTTCCCCAACATACCCGCTGCCGTTATCCCCTTCACAGAGCCTTTGCACAGGCCGTTCCTTCTGCATAGAATGCTCTTCCCTTAGAATCCTTCATGGCTCCCCCTTGCTCTGCTCATGTGGAACCTTCTCAGGGAGGCCTCCGAGACCACTCACCCTGGGCTCTCTCCACTTCTTCCTGTCTTCTCCATAGACTTGATTACTCTTTGGCACACTAAACATCTGACATGTTTGTTTTTTACTTGCCTCTGCTCACCAGATCTCACACTTCACTAAGGAAGGGATTTTTGTCATGTCTGATCACTACTGTACCATCAGTCACAAGAATTTACCTGGCATTTAGTAGATGCTCAGATACTTGTTGGAAGGAAGGAAAGGAGGGGATGGAAAGGGAAAGCAAACATGTTAAAAAGGCAAAGTTGTGTTTTTTGCCCAAGAGCTTCCAATTTTATATGGTTTAATCTTGTACTCTATGCACAGCCCCTGCTCACACCCTTGAGTGCGGAGATGCATTAGTGCAGGTGGCTTTCACTCAGGACCCTCCAATCAGGCTGTGTTCTTGAGATCAGGTAGAAAACAAGTAGCATAAAAGAGATGTGAGCATCACAGGAAGAGGAGCCCCCACATTGCTGGGGTGACAGGAAAAGGCTTCGGCGGGGTGACATTTGAGATGGTGTTTTATGGGGTATTGGGAGTGCAAATGGAAGTATCCACATGAAAGTAGGGAAGGATGGGATGTGATTAAAAAATAGTAAATAAACTAAGTGAGCTTCAGCTCCTGGTGTGTGAGGGAACCCCAGACAAGAAGGCCAGAAAGGAAAATGTGCCCATGATGCCGGGGAGGTGTTCATGCTCATTCACAGGCAGTGGGGAGCCCTAGATAGCTTGGGGAGTCAAATGGCCAGGACTGTTTTGTGTCATAAGAAGGCCATCTGAGCAGATCTGAAGGATGGATGGATGTGAGGGACTCTGAGGGGAACGGGTACTTCAGGACCTCATTGCCATCGTTCCTTAGGGAGGTACAGAGGGCCTAACTCAGATGGAGGGAGAGCATTTAGACATAGTTCAGAAGCAGGTTTGACAGGACTTGGAAACTGATGCATAATGGGGTGGGGACAAGGATAGAGTTGAAGCTGGCCCAGACTCTGAGCCTCAGCGTGGGAGAAGGGAAAAGGCATATGAGGAGGGAGAATTTGCAGAGGCCATGTGGATGCACCTGGGGTTCACCCTCATTCTGAGTAGGAAAGCCTAGGACTAAGATGTTAGTAAGCAACTGTCCCCACTTTGTGCATCCTTAGAAGATTACAGAAAGGATGGACAAAATGAGAACAGTTACAGCCCCAGGGCCACACAAAACAGGCTGTGAGGTAATGTGCTGGACAACAGAACATTGATTTTGACATCAAAAGACCTTCTTAGTGCTTCTGAATTCTGCCTTAGCTTAGGCAAGTGCCTGAACCAATGGGTCCTTCAGTGTCTTCTTTCTGTTGGAATTGGGTAATGTTGATTTCCACCAACCTGCTCTGCAGCATAAAAGTCTAATGGCAAAGTTTGCTATGCACATTGAACTCCCGGCCAAAAAGGGACTGTGATGGAAACACAGTTGGTCCGTCCACATAAAGTGCTTATTATGTCAGCGTAATTACGGTCCTGCCGAGCTATTCATCAGGTAAGGTGGGGTGGGGGTGGGGTTATGTTGGATCAGGCCAGATTCCAGCTAATGGAATTACCCTCTCCCTGTGAGCCTTCCTCCGCTGCCCTTGTGTTTCTTGTGCGCCCCTCCCTTCTTGCTGTTCGCACTCAGCAGATCTGCTCTGTTCCTGTGCAGATGGTTTCACTCTTGCCAGCCTCTACTGGGGAAGAAGTTGCATTTGTGAGAGGAGACAAAGACCACCAAGTGGGCTGGAGAGACACAGCTGTGCCGCTCCAGGACACTGGGACATGGCAGGGGCCTGACTAAGGCAAGGTTATTATTTTTCCTTTCTCTACCATCCAAACACGAAGCTACCTGTGGCATCTAAATTGCAAAGGCTATGCTTTGAGTCTGCGTTGGGCCTATTGACTTGGGGTAATTGTGAAAAGAACAGGAAATTATAATGGGTTGAAGGTGACCCACAGGGCCCAGGCCCCGGCCCCATGTGAACACAGTCACTGCTGTGAAATGGAAGCTAAGAGCACACTGCCTATTACTTTCCCACAAGATGCAAGCAAGTAAAGCTCTTTGCTCTTTGCTATGGAAATGGCAAAAGACTGGAGGCATTTTATGCACCTTAACCTGAAAAGCTGGGCTCTAATCTAAGTCGGCAGAGTGGCTAAAGGAGTTAATATAAATTGAAGGAGAACCTGGGGCCAGGCTTTGCAGGGGAGAAGCTGGTGCAAGACACCTGTGATCTCTCTCCAACCATCACCACATTGACACAGCCTCCAGGCCCATGGTGGGGCCCCTGTGCTATTTGAGCTGACACTTCTTAGGATGAGCAGTTGGAGAGGAGAGCTGGGAGGGCCTCCTTGAAAGCATGCAACGGGGACAGCCTGCCCTATCCTGGAAAGCATTTTCTTGAGGTCATGGTGTTTGTCTGATCCTGCCAATTTGGGGACTCCTGTCATCTTCCTTCCTAGGGATTATCATGCCAGGGTGATGACATTAAGCCTGAAGTAGGTTAAAAAAGAAAACTAAGTAGGAAGACAAAGGTTTGAATTAAAAATGGACACCTGGTCCATGCCTGACATTCACCTCCATGTGGAAGAGGAGAGGAAGATTTGGCATTCTATGTTTTTGTTTTGTTTTGCTGCTGGGATGGGTGACTTAATTATAGGGAAGGAGGGATGGCTGGGTCTATATTTGGTTTCATTGAACCCTCCCTTCTGCCAGTCCTCACAAAATCATGTAGTGAGGCATTCAATCCTTTTCCCAAACCCTCTTGAGAAGGCCTCTCTCCCCAAGTGAGTCGTTGCCTTTGCCTTTCCTTTCCCCTCAATTGCTTTGCAATCTCTCCTTTGAATCCCACTTCCCCGATGTTCATCCCTGAAGGTAAAAGCCACTCTGGCTCAGAGCTCACTGCAGGGCACAAGATCAGTGAATCTGGGAGCTTCGTCTTCTGATAATAAGGGTCCGAGTGCTTGGGAGTCGATGTGGCATGACAGCTTCCTGATGGCCAAGGCTGGATTTGAGGAGGGTGACATGAATTCCTCTAGTGGCTACATAGCAGCCTAGAGACTCTCTCCCTCATTTTTCTTTTCCAATTAAATAGAAATGGCAGTGACTTATGGAGTGATGTGGGAGAGCGGGGAGGACAACTTTATAGACACCACAGGGTGAGGTAGAGATAAGTTAGAGCCCAAAGTACCAGGAGGAATGACTTCGCCAGGAATCTGGTCCATTTTCCTGTCCCTAGGAAAACATGTGAACTTGTGGATTTCACGGGGAGACTGGGACTGGGGAGGGACGCAGCGCCGGCAGCGCTGGGAGATCAAATTGTAGAGCAGCAGACACGTGACTACGTTCAGCTCTCACTTTGGTATCTCCTCGGGTGTGTCTGTGCAATCTCAGCACCGTGACACTGTTATGGTGAGGTAAGGAGAGCCAGGGCAAGCTTTGTGGTTTGTGCAATGCATTTCTTGCTGGTAAATATTAAGAAAGGATCTGCCAAGTTGCTTTCTTCATGTGAAGGTTTTATAATAGTGATTAGATCAAAGTTAGAAGGAAGGGTACGCATCTGTCTGTGCCTTTGGTTCCATTTTACCTTCACTGCTACCACATCATTTGCATCACCATGTGTTACAGTTTTCCTCTCATAAATTCCTGCAGTTATCCATGCCAATCATCATGAGAGTAGCATGGTGCAATCGGGGAGCGCACTGGGCTTGGGAAACCTGGGGTCCACTTTTCACTGTTTGACCTTGGAAAAGTCACTTCCCCTAGTTTCCTCATCTGTAACATGATGATAAGGCTGCCTGCCTACCTCCCTGTCAATGCTGTTCTAAGACTCGAAAAGAAATATATGGAAGCAGTTTCTCTTCCTGAGTCACCTGACCTTTCCTATCTCTCCCCTCCCATGCCGCCAGTTCTAGAATTTTCTGTACTCTTAGTGTGTCTATTTTTCACTTTAATTCAGGTATGGCTTTCCTAGTCTGTTGTGAGGGCACTCTTCAAAATGAGTATTCTACAAGAGTACCCTCTTCTCTAAAGAGGATTTCATGCTTCCACCCCAAACTCAAAGGCTCCTCCACCAAAGCTGGCACCACATGCATAGGTAGCGCTTCCCAGGATAAGTAATCAGACCTACGTCCTTACAGCTCTGCAGGACCAAATGCAGTGGGCACAAGTAGAATTCCACTTAGGAGTCAATCCCCAGGTTTGTCAGGGCCATATATGGCTTTCTAAGACTCTGCTCAAGGAAGCACTGGCATGTATATTCCTGAGGGCAGGACTGCTGGTCTCTTTTGCAAGCTGCTGAATCTTTAACTCCTAGAACAATGCCTGGCACATAGCAGACATTGCATGCTCACTTAGTAAATATTTGGATAGATGGATGGATGGATGGATGAATGAAAATGAGTAGAAGCAGTGGAAGACTTGCTCTTCCCTTAGAATTTTCTTACAGGTCCTGCACCATAATCATCTCATCTCCATAGGCCCCACACAATCTTTGTGATCATTGTTAGCTTAGAACAGCTTTATCAAAATCTGCCAGTAGGTTTATCCTTAGAAAAAACTACACAGACAAAATAATGAAGACGTTCTTCTGTCTCCTCCACTGCCACGACAACCACCAGAATAAATATAAAGCATACAGATACATAAGCATCTTCTTATATAAATGATATTATTATTAAATGAGTTATATAGAAAATAAATTGTAAATTATGTATTATGTAACTAATGTTATGTAAATATCCTCCCTATGAAGCTGTCAGGAAGTATTCACCGCATTATGTGCAGACTGCAAATTAATTAAGTGAATTCTTTTACCATTATGATACAGCAGTGAAAGCAAAGGAAAAGTCTGGCATTAACAGTTGGTTGCAGAATAAATACACCAGTAGTTCATGCAGCCTTTTAACCGGAATCATTGGTTGAAATGGATCCCTTTCCTTAAAGTGGCATGCTCTCCCAGGCTTCACAAGGGGAGCTTGTGCAAACTTTTCCTTCATCTCACTTTGTGATCTGACAGCAGAGTTATGAAAAGAGTATTCCAACGTACCTGCCGTGGTCCAGTTGAGGCAACTGACCACAGCAAGAATTTGAACAGGGAAAAGTTTTGTGGAAGGGTGAAAGAGAGCTCTGAGTGGTAATGTAAGTAGCAAATGCAGAGAATGACTTCCGCCCTGGGATGGAGGCTAAGTGGACAAGGAGGGAAATTTCTGCTGAGAGGGGTGTTCTGCAAGGCTGAGATTCGAGACCAAGACCATGGCAAGGGCATGGCTGCTACACGAGAATGAAACCAGCAGAAAGCTGTCCTGGGATGGGGGAACTGCCCACGAGGGCTAGGGAGACATCAGGGGCCAGATGCCCCAGAGAGGCTGGCTTGCTAACTGAACAAAACAAAACCAAAAAACCTTTCCTCCACCTGCCTCCCAGTCTTCCCTCTGGCGCCCTCTATTGGCAGAGCCTAGCATGGAGAGGCTGGCAAAGGAGAGCTTGCAGAGACCACCAGGATGACAAAGTAGGGTAAGCAGGACACAGGCGAATGTGCAGGCCCCAGATTAGTAACTGACACACTCCAAAGGACATACAGGGGAAACATTTCCGGGTTACGTATATTCTGACTGTGAACCCTCTGTGCATTCACTAGGTTGTGGGTGTTGGTACCAGCCTCTTTCCTTTCTGCTGGCCCTGATTCATTTTTTCTGGCATTAACTGAGACCACTTGTTTCCAGCACTGGCTTCAGCGAAGCACGACCCAAAGAGGTTTTTTTTTTTTTTTTTTTTTTTTACAAATTACTGAGTATTTAGCATCTGCAACTTCAAAATCTCCTTGAGTGACTCTAATATGCAGCCAGAGTTGAAAACCTCTGGACTAGACATTGATGAGAAATAAGGCTGCCTTGGGAATGACATTTTAAGGGACACGGTAGGCCCTCAAAGTCTCCATAACAGAAAAATTCTGGGTTAAGAGATCTGCTCCACTGTGCAACTCCAGACCGGTTAAGTAACGTCGCTGTACCTTGATTTCCTTCTCTGTAAAATGAGGAGTCGGGAGGGAAATACATTCTCTCTAGCATTGTGGAGCACATGTGACAATATATGTAAAATGTTTAGTTCAGTGCTGGCCATTATTAAGTATCCAATTGGTAATGTTTGTGGTGGCAGTCGTGGTGGTGATTTTCCCTTGCAAAGGCCATTTCTTCATGACTTTCTCAGAATGGGTACCCAATGCAACACTTTGAACAATGCAAAAACTCTCAAACACAAAGAGTTACAAAAGTCCAAGACCTGCCAAGATTGGTGCCTAAGTTAAGTACAAGAAAGTAACTGTTGAGCATCAGAAAGGGGCAAGTCAATGACCAAGGTGTTGCTAGACAGAATGATACATTTATCCTCCGCACTTTACAGTTTGCAGGATAGCTGCATGTTCATTGTCTAGTTTACTCTTTGCAGTAGACCTGTGAAGTGGTTTGAGTGATACGAGCTTGCTGTTGGAAATGTGCCTCACTGGTTTTGAACTGCTGATCTTTCACTTAATAGCTGTGTGACTTTGAGCAAGTTGACAAATCTCTCCAAACTTCAAACTAGAATAACATTTGTAAAATGAGATATTAAGAGGATCACATGAGATAATGAATGAAAGGGACCAGAATATGGTAGGTGCACATTAAATGATAGTTTATTTTGGATGTAACTTGAAAGAAAAAAATACCCTCTTCTCTGATAACTGAGAAGTTTCTTGGATAGGATAAATAATCACACTGCTGTGCGCACTGGGATCAGAGAAAAATCTATACAAACATTTATCTAATTTCAAAAAAAGGCAAAAGAGGAGAACAATCTTGACATTAAAAGCTTTCGAGAGAGTATAGCTAAGCAGTGTAGGCGCCATCTAAGTAGCCCCATGGTACTGAGGTAGTGACGTTCCACCAATGACTAATAAAATAGCCCTACATGGTAGCTGTTTTATTAGTCATTGGAGGGACCTCAGTACCTAGACTGACAGCAGAAGGAAAAACAAAAAAATTGGCACTGCTTGGCTCTGAAGGAAGAAATGCTATTTCTCTGGTATAAATACAGCTTTGAAGACTCTGTTGCCGCAGCTAGGAGAATGGACCCGTGTATATGGGTGTGTTGAGGGCCGGCAATGGGAAAGGGGGAAGTTACTTCAGACTGCCTCACTTCCCAAGGTGAGACAGGTCATAAGAAATAGTAGGGGCTGCCCTAAACTAGAAAGCAGACACTCCCTGGAGGCACTCAAATTTGAGTTTTCAAAAAGCAGTGCCTATCCCACAAAGCCAGTTTCCTGACTGATTCTGGGGTCTGAATCAGTCTTCAGAACACCAGTTTTTGACTCTTGAGTTAAACTCCCTTATTTGTGGAATAATACCAGAGGTGCCCACTGGTCAACTAGGAAAAACTATACCCTTGCTCCAGTGGGGGCATCTAAAAGAAGACTGGATGTGGGGGAGCAAAGCCCACTGTTTGTTGTCCTGATGAAGCCCCTGTGATGTCAGGCAATTTCGACTACGGGGCATGTGCTTGAGGGAACCACAGTGTCCTAGGGTTTTCCTGGAAGAGGGGAAGGGACTAATTTCTAGGCAAAGAACATCACTGTGGATAGGTTTCCCTAACTGAGGAGTATAGAGAATCAAGGCCCAGGCTATGGAAAGCTGAAAAATGAGGTGCCTTTTTAGAAGATCATAGATTTTAAATTGGGGAGTAAGACCAGGGATTATAGCCAATGAACCAACCTCACAGAGTAAGTTCATATTTTTTATTTTCTTCCCATAATCATGAGAACAGTCATATTTAAGGTCGATTTCAAGTTCAAATTTTATGTGTAGAATTTCCTTTACAAGGAGGAGCTCTGCAGTCTGTCTGTATCTAGCCGTGTATGATGGAAACAGGCAGAATTAGAGAATGGGGTTGTAATCATGAAATGGGGCCTCCTTATGTCCATTCTGCAGCTCCAAATGGAGGTGGAAAGAGGTACTGGAATCCCAAAGGGTGCCGGTCTATGCAGTGAGCAGTTGTTCATGGTGAGGTGAGAGTGACAGCAAACAGCTACCACATAGAATGGAATTAGAAGTAAATAAAAGGCCCCCTTTGGCCAGATGCACTGACATAGTGGTTCTCATTCTGGCTGTGTACTAAAATCACCTGGGCAGGCTTTCAACCCCCACTCCCCTCCTAATCCCAGCCACCCAGAACAATTGGATGAGACTCTCGGGGGGTGAGACCCAGACATCTGTATTTCAGAAACACTCAGATGACTCCACTATGCAAAATTGAGAACTGCTCCAGGTAACCTCTGACCAGGGAGGGCAAGTAGACTGACATCTGGGTTTTGATGTAAGAAAAGTCTAGACGATGTGATGCAGACCACAAATGATAGCTTTGGCATAATGGTTTTGACAGGCTCTGCAGACTGTCTCAGAACCACCTTTCTGGTGGTCTCTTCCCATCCTCTTGGTCATTCCAGAATTCCACAAGAAATTTCTTCCAGAGGATCATTTATATTTTTGAATGGATTAGTGTGCATTTGTGAAAGAATAGAGGAATAGAAATTTTCAAGTCAAGTGTTCAGGGTAGGTTCTATCTTTCTAGTGATGTATGCAGAGAAAGAGTGTCAATCCTGAGGCAGCCAAGGCAGCCCGTCTTTCTGGGAAAGTTGGCTGATGGGGACACGACCGGGTGTTCCCTCAGCCTTTCATTAGACTGGTCTTGCTGTTAGTCCCTTGCAGTGGACCTCAGGGTGGCAAAGGGGCATGGAGGACCTCTGAGCTAATGCATTTAAGCGATTCCAGGTGTGGGTGAGGCAGGCTGTGTAAAGGACAGACAGTTGCCACAGTCTTAGGAACTTCTGGCACTCACCCTTGTCATTGAAATCTTTGTTTTATTGAAGGTGTTGTGATCATGATCAAAGCTTTCACGATATCCTACTGGAGGTTCCCACCAGAATCCAGAGCACTACTCTCAAGCTTCCTTATTTAAAAAGAGCCAAGATGGGCACAGTGGCTCACACCTGTAACCTTAGCATCATGGGAAGCTGAGGCAGGCAGATCACTTGAGCCCAGGAGTTCAAGACAAGCCTAGGCAATATGGTGAAACCCCATCTCTACAAAAAATACAAAATTAGCCCAGCATGGTGGTATGCACCAGTAGTACCCAGCTACTCAGGAGGCTGAGGTGGGAAAATCACGTGAGCCCAGGAGGTGGAGGCTGCAGTGAGCTGCAATCATGCCACTGCACTGCAGCCTGGGTGACAGAGGGAGACCCTATCTTTACAGGAAAAAAAAAAAAAAAAAAGCCAAGGTCTGAAGTCTTGCCTTTCCCTAATTTTTTAAAGACAAATCTCAATTTTCAAATCAAACATAGTGTATAATTTTCAGGTTCTTGTTAAAGCAATTCTATTGTCCAAAAACAATTTGGGTTTCAAGGAAGTCTCTCCAGAATTAAAAAGAATCACTATAACTGGGAAGAATCTGGCTTTATGTTAGAGCTTGCTACTTTCTGGAATTGTTCAGGGAGAAACAAGAATTTTTGTTCAGTACAAAGGAAAGTACAAGAGAGAGCCTTGCAGATAATCTCTCTGAGACAATGACTTCAAAGAGATAAGAATGCATTATCCTGGAAGATGCCCTGAACTAGGGATTAGCCCAGCTGGCTTCCAGCCAGGACTGCCGTACATGAGCTCACTGAGGCTCCTTGGCTATGAGACAGGGTTCTACTAAATGGTCTCTAGAAGGTCCTTTCCAGTACTAGGACTATAGGAGGAGCACGTGGCTCTTAATAAAGAGATATTGGAATGTGCCTCACGATTGGCATGTGAAAAGCTAACTATGTCTATTCTATTTTCCTTTCTCACCAGAAATAGCTAAGGGGGAGATACTATTATTTAACTTGGATAATTTAGCAATCGAGGAATAGAAAGATCATGTAGAATCCATACACAAAGCCAGTATCAGGAGTGGGACTGTGGGTGGGGTGGCAAACAATCAGCAAAACAAGGGCTGGCTGGCTTTTCTGACACCTCCAAGCAATGGAAGTATGCATTAAAGGGTAAAACAATTACCAGCTGACATTGTCTTCATTAACATTGGACTTCATTCATTAACAGCAAACTCCAACCGTGGGAATCTCTAAAGGATAAAGTGCTCTGTTTCTTTAACAAGTATATGTCAAGAAAAAGTTAAAAAGCAAATCGTTAGATTTAAAATACATTTGAGAAACAGCAACCAATTAATTGTATGGACCTGTTTGACTCATGATGAAAAAAAAAAACAAAAACCCAGCAGCACCCTGCAAAACAGTATTACATTTGAGACAATTAGTGAACACTAAGTATTGGTTATTAAGGAATTAATGGCTAAATTAGGATGTCACAATGGTATTGTGGTTACACTAAAAAAGAGCCGTTAGTAAAAGAGACACTGTAATATTTACAGATGAAATGATATGATTATGGGATTTGCTTCAAAATAATGTACGAGGGGGAGCTGAGTATAAGCAAAGGGCTACAGCACCAGCTAGTAGAAACAGACCCTAACCCAACTAGATTCGCCAGCCCGGACTCCTACCAACAACCAGAAACCAACTGGCAAGGGGTTTTTCCCAAACAGCACTTTTAACAATGTTTTTGGAATCACAGTAAAGAAAGCACAAAGACCCAGAAAAAACTCTGATTCTGGATTTTTTTTACCCTGATAATTTGTGGTAGGTTTCTTTATTTTTTGAATATAAAGTGACAGAAATAATTTGCCATTAGAAAAGAGAAAGAATCTTTGACTATTTACAGCTTTTATACATCACAAAGTTTTTCTTGTTTTTTATGTTGTCTTTTTTTTTTTAATTCATTTTAATTTTTGTTCCTGCATCATTTGAACAAGTCCAAACTGGAAATCTATACATCTCACAAAAAAGCCCTCCACCCAAAAGACCCCCCACCCCCACCCAACCCCAATGAGAAACAAGATAAATCAAAAGAATGAAATCAACTTATTTCTTTTGTTTAAAGGTAAGTCATTTGCTTATATATATACTTGTAATTATTTTTTTCAAGTTCAAACACCAAAATCCAAGAGAGAAAGGAAAAAATAAAAAGACCCAGTCATCCATCCCTCCCCCCACTCCAGAATCTCAATTGATCCCTGCATGTCCAAAATAAGAAATAGATATTTACAGAAAACAGAAACAAAACAAATGAAGAAAAAAAAGAACTTGGAGGTGGATGGGCTGGGGATCTGAGAGTCAAGAGGAAGGAGAGCCGGCCCCAGGGAGGAGTGTGGAGTCTGGGCCTCGCAGAGTCGAGGCAAGCCTGAGTCGTCTGTGCTCCCTGGGGAGGACATCACACAGGAAAGCTATGACCATTTCCCCTCTGCCATGTGACCTTGGGAGGGGTGCGGCTCTGAGTTTGCAACCCAACCCCCACAGTGGATGCGTATTTTGTTTCCATCATCACCCCCTTGCACACACATGCGCGCATACACACGCTCACACACATGTGCACAGGCACACACACATACGTCAGTCATTGTGGCTAAGTATAATTGACGCTGTTGGAGCACTGGCTCCTGTCACAGGGAGGAAAAGAGATTTCCCCTAGGGACAAGAGCTCACTGCTCATCCC
This sequence comes from Sapajus apella, assembly GCF_009761245.1. Classification (NCBI taxonomy): domain Eukaryota; kingdom Metazoa; phylum Chordata; class Mammalia; order Primates; family Cebidae; genus Sapajus; species Sapajus apella. The sequence continues at coordinate 2,000,781 of NW_022437024.1, forward strand.
TTCTCTGATCTCCACTGTGATGTTGCCTCCAGCTCCCTTGACATGTTCCACAAGCATCAGGGCTACTCTGAAGTATCAATGCTGGGATGGTCATTGGGTAACAAAGCTCCCATGAATCTGTCCCCTCTGCTCTATCAGTTTTGCCCCTTACTTCCCACAAATTCCTTTAACAAATAGGTGTACCCAATTTACCCCCTTAACCAGGGGTGGGAGCCAGTCTGAAGGAGGGGAGCTCTGGGGCAGGGTAAATGGAAGTCACGTTGTTTTCTGCTCGTCTTCCAAAGAGTGGATTCCAGGAGGTCAGAAAGCAAAGCGAGGTCATGACAAAACCATCCCTGGCTTCCCGGCTTCCTTAGCTTCCCTCTTCCTTCCTAAATAGAGTTTGATGCGGACTCAGTGCATAAAATAAGGTATGACTTCTCGAGTTGGCTGTAATACCGTCCACACAGGAACTCGAGATGTGGCATTAGATGAGCCAAGATGAACACAATGTAATCTTTTGGGGAAAATGGCTGGCAGGACATGGCCATGCTGAAAGATTTGCCTTTGCTAGTGGACAGAGAGGCTGAACCAGCAGCAGCAGTGATTGTGATCTCATTCACACCCTGTTCAGGGTTCTGTGAGGGTTTGGAAAAATCGTTCACTAGAAATGGCCTAACAGCTTCTCTTCTCAAATAACAATTTTTTTAAAGGGCACAGGAAATAGAGCATCCCGTGTGTCAGAAATAATGTGCAGTTTCAGGGGGCAGACTCTAGGTTGCTCTTGCTAAATCTCCAAATGCCTACACAGTGGATTTTTATTTTTCTGCTTTCTTTGGCCAAACCTCTTTTTTCAGGCCCTCCCCAGGAGTCCTCGCTTACTCCCTATTTATGCAGCCCCACTCAAAGTCCTTTTCTTTCTAACCCTTTCCTGATCCTCCGAAACTCTCTCAAGGCTCTTTAAAGACTTCACTCGTTTCCATATGCTCCTGTCCCCCTGTTTCTCTCTGTCACAAAAAGAAAATGCAAAATCGAAATGATCCGTCAGAGAAAACTTTCATTTAGCAGAATTGGGCAAAAGCAAAGTTGCTTTCCAATCCTTTTTATTTGATTTTTTAAAGATGAACAAGGGGTAAGGTAAGAACAAAGAATTATGATTCCCCCAAAGAGATTAGCTTAGTTGGGAACATTTAAAATAGAAAGGACAAGATTTCCTGTGAAAATGTGTACTTTCCAAGGTAAATAGTCAAAATGTGGCCTCAATCTGGATCACATTTATTGACATCTAGAAAAGTATGCTGTGGCCTATCACAGGTAGCAGTGGGGTTTATAGTGGAAGTTAAAAAAACAAGTATCAGGACTGAGGAAGAGGCACCAGGGTTCCAAGTGCTGCCAGCAAGTCCCTACCCCAGCCACTGGCAGCATCACCACCTCAATCTGACAAACAGACCATTAGAGCCAACCTCAAATGCCCACAGCCATTCTTAGGACACTCACCACAAGAAGCCCAAGATTCCCAGTCACTCTTATCACTTGGACTTTCATCTCCAGATATCCATGCACATCTTCCATCTCAGGCCATTTTCCATCCTTTACCAACTCCCAAATCCTACCTAGGAATCGTGGTTCATCTCCAGTCACAACCCTGACAATTGCTTTCCTCTTCTTGCTCTCTCGGAAACCTGGCTCCTCTTTGAGGACCCTGAAGCACTCCCAGGTGGTGAGCATTTCCACTGGCACCTTCCTCATGCCCTGGGGCCTGCCCTCCTTGCCCCTCATTGCCATTCCAGACCATCCTCCCTCTTCCTCTTTGAAAGTATCATGCAACAACAAAATCCAGTTTTGATGCATAGCAGACTAGGCTAGCTGCACCCCTTACTTGATGCAATGATTGAAATGTTCTTGAATCACTGTCCCTCATTCCTGTCATAATTTACATTCCTGTCATATGGAAGTCACCATAATCATTCCCATATCCTGGCCTCTCAGTTCCTTGACCTCTGCTCCTTCTATAACCTTTCCTCTATCTTTTCTCAGCCCATCACCCTAATATCAGACCCCAAACCACCAATAACTGCAAGCATTCCATAACCTCAAGCATCCAGCTCCTAATTTCTAGGTTACTGCTTCTGAGACCCCTGACTCACTAATTTAGTGATCCCAGCTTGCATCTCAATCCTCTGCCTCTAATATACGTCATTGTTCCTCCTTCTCTAAAAATCCTCACTTTCCTCTACATCCAGCTTAGATTCCATGACCAAATATTATAGTGAATGCACTGCAGTTGCCCTGAACACCACATCTCTTGTTGCTTTCATTACAGTCACCTGGTTATACCCCAACCCTGTTCCAATCTAACTTGCCACCCTGTATAAGCAGCTGAAGGTGACTGAAGAAATACTTTAAATTTCTTTAAAGACATGATCATAAAACCTCAAATAAGTCCTTTGTGCCACCTAGCATGTCTCCTATATTGTTGGTGTCTCCTCCATTTTTGTTGTTTCTCACTCTTGCTGCTGGATGGCTAGATGACTCATTCATGCTTTCTTCCTTCCAAAACCTCCAGTACTCTTTCCTTATACTCACTCTTAACTGATGAACTCCTATTTCATTAAAATGAAATCATATTTCATTAAAAATCATCAATCAGAAAAAACATACTCCCATCATCCCACTTACCAACCCATCTGCATCTGTGCCCAAATGCACTATCTCCCTGCTACTAATACAAACAAAGCTGGTTAGTCCCCTAAAGCCAGTCCCCCTATGTGTGTATTGGATCCCAAACCCTCTCATTTCATCAAAGACATTACTCCAGCAATTGTCCTGTCTCCCTAGGCATCATCAATTTTTCCTTTCTCCTGGATTAGTCTGGTCAACATAAAACGGGTTATTTCTCCCATCTTAAAAACAGAAGTGCCTCCCTGGGACCCACATTCTCTATGATGTGCTATTTCCATGTCCTTTTTACAGCCAAATTCCTCAAAAATTGCCTATTCCTGTTGTCTCCACCTCCTCTCCTTCCACTCTTTCTTGAGCCAACCCCATCACGCTTTTGCCCCCACCAGTCCACTGAAACAGCTCTTTTCCAGGTCATCATGGGATGACCTCCATGTTTCCAGATAGTCTTATCCTACTCAGTAGTACTTGCTTTACCCCCTAACCACTCCTCCCAGTGTTGGTCCCTCCTCATCTCCTGGAGCTTTAAACAATTCTCCACCCTGTGTCTCAATACAGAGAATTCTGTCACTACTCATTCTCTAGTTCCAGTATCATGGATTCAAATACCATCCAAATGCATACAAATTCCAAATATGTATCTTCAGGCTATACCTGTTGCCCAAACTCCAGGCCCATATATCTAATTGCCTAATCATTTCTGCTTGGCATCTGTAGACCCCTTTAACTCTAAGGCTTTTCTTCCCAGTCGGCCTCACCTGCAGGATTCTTGTCTTACACCAATGGCAACTCCGAACTTTCAATAGCTCAGACCAAACATTCTAAGGTTATTCTTAAGATTTTTCTTCCTCTGATTCAATATCTGATTCATCAGCAAACTGTGTCAGATCGATTCTTCAAAAACATTTCTGGAATCCAACTGCTTCTCATCACCTCACCTGTTAACACAATGACCCAAGCAACTATGACCTCTTACCAGGATTATTGCAAGAGCTTCCTAACCGGTCTTTCTGAGGCTTCCATTGTCTTCCCTCTCATGATATAATCTCAACACAGCAGTCCCAAAGCTGCTTCTTCAACTGAAGGCTGATCATATCACTCTCTGCCCAGAACCTTCTGGCGACTTCTCATCTTTCTCTTGGTAAAAGCCAAATCCTGACAAGGTCCTACAAGGCCCTCCTCGACTTGCGTTACTGCCCCCTCTCTGACCTCACCTCTCACACTCTTCTCCCAGCTCTTCCTCAAGTTTGCCAAGCATTTGGTTTGACAACAGGGCCTTTGGAATTGCTTTCTCTTTGCCTTTGCATAGGAAGCCCCAAGTCTCACTCCCTTATTTCCTTTAAACCTTTACTTAAATGTCATGTTTGCTTACTCAAAAGTAGCAACCCCACACCCATCCTGTCATCTGTTGCCCTTAATCTGCCTCATTTTTCTGCATGGCACTTTGTACTATCTGACATGAGATGTATTGATTTGCTTTTTTATCTGTTTTCTCTCATCAGCATAGAAACTTCAAAAGAGTATGGACTTTGTGTGTTTCATTCCTATATTCCAGCACCTAGAACAGCCTGGCATGGGTTTTCACTCAATAAATATCAATGCATGAATAAGTCATTTATCCAAAACATGCCCCGAAGCCACAGACCAAATATCCCCAAAATAAAACCTCCATTAAACAAAACAAAGCAAGCAAAGAAATAACTCCTCCCCCAAACCTATTATTTATTATAAGTGTTTCTAAATTTTAACCAATGGCAAGTACAGAGCTCACTTTTCATGCTTCTTTCTGGTTTGATAATTGTCCTTGGGTTAATTATTATTTTGTAATAGTTAAAAAAAAGTTACTCTGAGTTTTATTGATCCATGACACACTATCCTTCCCCTCCCCTGTGGTCTAACTCCCAAATCCCCTACAGCTATACTGGAAAACACAGATGCTGAATATTTGGGTCGATTACTTAATGTTTTAGCCTTCCTGGTTTGCTTAGAACATATGATCCACCCGTCAGCGATATTTTATAGCTTAGAAGATTATGTCTGAGTCAGTAAATTTCATGTTAATATGTGTAAGACTCAGGATTAAATCAATCTGTAAAATGCCTATTTGTAATCGAATCTAGCAATTTTCTTCCTGAAGTAAACAGTAATCACATTAGAAACCTAGTGATTTCACTGGAGATGGAAAGATATAATTTTATTTAAAAGATTTTCTCTCTCAGAGGTGACCTAACTTTGTGATCCAAAATCATTCCAATATTGAAAACAAAGGGTTTGGCTAACTCCATTTCCCTGATATATTCAGTTATCCTCAGTGCCCCTTGGCTTCCCAATTTAAGTCAGTGTAATCACAACGTATACAAGGCTCTTTTACTCAGAATCTTCTTGACTGGAGAATGGAAATCATTGGAGAGGAGCTGCCCTAAACGTTTGTAGACAAGGTTTTGAAGAATCAAGCTGCAAGGCTTATCAACGTTGCCTGGAAGAAAGCCTATCACCACGTCTGAGCCATCAGTGGCAGCACAGCCTCTCCTTCTGCCAGAGCTCGCAGGGAATGACAAATAACTCTCTAAGGGAATACACCAGAGCATCTGGATGTGGGTGTCATCTTTTCACCCCCAAATCATTCTACCCCAATTCCCCTCTTCTTTGTTTCTAGATTTTTTTTTAACTCAGTGAAGAACAATTTTTCAGAAGCAAGCTTTTTGTCTGCTTGTCCCTGAGTCTGTTTCCCATTCAACCTCTCTTTCTCATTCCAATAGGCACACAGTATTAATGGTTAAAAATAACATGCAACAACTCATTGGGTGAGAAATTTAGAAACACTTGCCTCCTATGAACCCAGGGCCAAGGGGAGCTGAGGACAGTACCATATTACCAGCATGTTCAAGCTAGGCATGTATCCTCCATCATACAGGGCTTGTGCCTTGAAATAGTACTAAAAAAGAGAACAAGAAAAGCCACAAAATGCCTCCACATACACAACAGGCATCTCGACCAAAGCACCAGTGCACATGCTCAGAGGCTGCTTAATATTCTAGAGCACATCCCTCTCCACCAAGAGGCATTCTCTATCCCAGCACTTGACCTTGAATTGAAGCACCCGGGAACAAGACCTTGTTCGCCTGCCTGTCATTCACTTTCTCCAACTTCCTAAGTTAAAAAATGTTGAGAAAACCATGAAAAATTACTGTCAAGTGTTTCTTTTAACAGTCTGGTAATTTAGACAAGAATGCAGTTGAAGGGATATATCCTTTTTTCATAGGAAAAGAAAGTGGGGGAGGGGAACCAGGAGAGCTGCCAGGAGGCTGGGAGGTGAGGAAGAGTTTCTAGGTAAGGAGCTTGGAAGGTTTTTCTCAACGATGAAACCCACTTTGCAGTGGCTAAAAATATAAGTATTTTGGTCTATTCTATATTATAGCTGTCTTTCTTTTTTGTGAAGCACCAACCACTGAAATTCATTTTGAAATCATGTCCACCCAGAAGAGGAAAGAGGAGATCAGGTGACTCAAAGAAGAGATAACTTTGAGGGAGAGAAAAGAGCAAAGACCCTTGGGATTAAATGAAATCTGCTAATTCTACTCCTTTTTCATGAAATTCTATACCATATTTAGCAAGTAGAATGTTTGATTGGTAATGGACAGGCAGATTTTTTTCCCCCATTATGTAACAAAGAAAATAAAAAAGAAAGGAAAGGAAAGGCCACTTATAACTGGCCTAGAAGAGTGGAGTTTTGTTCTTGGTCTTATTTGTCTTCCTGCGAGAAGCAGCTCTTGTCCATCCAAGGGTGGGCAGAAGACAGTGCAGGGCATAATGTTGCTATGGCTTGTTTCACTGAAGTAAAGACACCGTAAGTCTCAAAAATACTCCAACTTCCCTGATTAGTTTGGAAGTTACTGGGCATATGCATTTTCCCACACTGTCACAGTGCTGAAACTCTGAGATAAGAATTCCTTGCCCATCTTCTAACTTCCACCCACATATCTAGCTTCTGCCAACAGGCCTTACCCAAGCAGGGTTATGTAGATTTTTTTTTTTTTTCTGAAAGCTACAGAAGAGGCCACAGAGATGTGTGAGCTGCCAAGGTGCCAAGGATCAAAGGGAGAAGCCTAGCTTGGAAACAAGTCAAAGCCATAAGAGGAATTACCCTCCACTCCAACTCTTCTCAATGGGGAAGAGTTGAAGCTCACGTGGATCTTGCTGCTCAGGAGAGAGCTATGGGCTGTAAAATTGAGCTTATCTTCTCTGCTTTCCATAGGATACCTAAGCATCCATGCCCCCTAAGATATACTCGAATAGGAAGGTAGCTTTATTTTGTGTATACTGTTGGTTTAGTGGCTTCAGTTTCGTGCAGATACAGATTTTCTTTGTAAGACTTCCTCTATTGGCCAGTAGGGTACAGCTCAGAAAAGCTGAGCTTTTCACTTCTATTTTAATATTTAATACTATGCACAAGAGCTCTGTGGTTTCAATCAAATAATTCTCCATGCTCTCAGGGTCCCCAAGAATCCTGCTATTTTCCTATCTCCCCCCAGTGAATACAGATGTAGCACAAGACAGGGAATGGTCATCTTCGGGGAATAAGAGGCTCCAAATACCTCATCAGCTGTTGGCCCTGTGACCTGTTAAGGTCATATGATCATCTTAACATGATGATTCTTGTTAAGGATCATCATGATCCGGGTATCTGTAATGACACTCATGAAAGAGATGAACTGAACTTACCACGAAGTCAAAGTAGAATAGCTACTGCCCCTCTCTCCTAGCTTACTATGATAACATGATTTGATGTGAGTTATTGGGAGGCAAAAGGACAAGAGAAAAATGAGATTTGTAATGGGCTTGATTTTTCTTTGATCTTAAAAAATTAGTCTAGTGCCTACCTTCTCCCCTCAGTCTTCATGCATGGGAATAAAAGCTACCTCCTCCATTTGCTCCGATCATCTAAGACCAGCCTCCTGAACCAGGCTACAGGGATGAGTACATTGTGAAGTTGATGGTATAGAAGACTCCTCAGTCATTCATCCAAGGACTTTTCCATCTTCCTACTTCCTCTCCTATCTTCCCTCCAGGGCTAGGAAGGACTGATGAAATAAAAAAATAGTTACTTTACATTAAGCAGGACACTAGATCTCATTCATTGTTTTTGGTATAAGCGTAATGCTCTGTACATGAGCCAAAACTTCTTCTGCCACACAAACTAAAGATGCTAAAATCTTTGGAAAGATGGATTATTTCCTGAGCTTGGTACCATTCATAAGTGAACAGGTGGGTTGCAAGAGAAGGTTGTTGCAAGATTCTCTGATCTGTGGGTGCTTAATAAATAATTCGCCATTGCAAACTTGGGACAAAAATCAAGATCTCATAGGTATTCTCAGGAGACTATTCATCTTAGGAACACCCATGCTTCCCTTTCCTCAGAATATAGAGAGGCAGTAATTATTTATTATGGGTCTGGGGGCTATAGGTTCTTCAGGAAATCATTGTGTATGTGAACTGCTTTCTACTTTTTTGTTCAGTACTAACTCATGCCTTAATCCTGGAATTAGGCTTGTGTGATTGAACTTAGAGGTGCCCAGAAGAGGATGTAAGGAGCTCTTCCTTGAGGCTGCCCTGCTCACTGAGGGCTGACCAAAACTAGTGACACCTTCAAAGTATCGTGATTCCCCTGTACACGTTCCTGAAGGCTCTCTTCCCATGTAGCATTCTGAAAGAAATCTTTCTCTGCCCTAGTTTTTTTCTTGAGTTTTTTGTGTGGATTACATGCTACATAAAATAATTTTAATAAAAAATAATTATTCACAATATCTTACCCCATAGAATTAAAAAACCATTTTTGACTTTCAAGTTTTCTTCACTGTGGAATCTTCTCTATCCTTTCTGATTTTCAAATTTTTTCTTTCTTCTTGACCTTTTTGACTTGTATCTGTAGATTTATGTGGAGTGTGTGTGTGTGTGTCTGCAAAGGCAAGTTTCATGGAAAAGATTTCGCTAAATAAGCTGCCTACATTTCATGACTTCTCTCTATTGCTAAATGCTGAAAACCTACAGTGGGGGCAGTCAGGCAGCATTACTCACTGAACTAGGCTGAGAGTTAGAAATTTGGATAAGTTTTGGTTAGGACAAGTTTTGTTTCTGCCAAGAATTTTCTGTATAATCTTACTTTTGGCTAATCATCCAATTTTGTCATGCTTTGATTTTTCATCTGTAAAACTGAAAGATGATCCTATTTCCAAGTCAGAAGAGGTTATTTGGAGAAATGGTTATGGTAAATTCTCCTGTACTCACAACCAACTACTGTGATTTACTCAGAATGTACCACAGGCTAAGTGTGGCGGAACCTACTGGGGTCCTGGTTACCCTAGAACCTCCACCATTCCCCAAGGAGGAGAGCAGAGGCAGGCTAAACTGCAGGAGCTCAGGGCCTCTTTACATGGGAATAAGCTAAAAATGCTCAAGGAAATGACTCTTCAGATTTCCATGTGACCCATTTCTTGTGCCTGTTACAATAATCAAAGTGAATGCCCTGATCACTGAAGGTGTGCAAGAGTCTCAGGAGCAGTCCTATAATAAAGAATATATATCTAAGCAACAGGATTATCTGTTCTCAGTAGACTGGCTTCTGCTTCTCCATCCTCTTGGCAGCAATCCATCAACAGGACTTTATGGATTCTACCAGGTATAGAAGGACAGTTAGCAGGATAACCAGGTTGTTCCATCACAAAGAAAATGCTACTTTCACATAAAGCCTCTTTTCTGCAATCTAAGATGTCCAGCTATGCACAGCAGGCCCCATCCTAGATTAAAATGCAGTGGGATTGACTGTGCTAGACTGACTGTGCTTGGTTTTGGAAATCTTAAGTACCATGCACGTGTTAAGCTCTGTGCTCACTCAACTTCTCATGCTAACACTATGTGTGTTTTGAGGGTGGGCTGCTTGGAGCCAACTCAGGATAAGAATAGTTGAAGATGAATAAATTGAGAAAGAGAAGTAAAGACTGCAAGAGATGAAAAGTTAATGAAGGGAAACACAGCTGTAAGTGTCCTCGTTAACTTCCAAATGCATTTATATCAAAGAAAAGGTAATTTTGCTACTTTATGTTTTTCTCAGAGTTCTACCTGCATGTTTTACTATCCTCCTTGCTTCCTGCCTACATAAAGTCTTGATATTTTTCCTGCTCCTGACCCTGGGAGAGGGTGAACAGAAAAATTATTGAATCCCTGAAGGCATTTATCCCTATTCCTTGAGAATCCCTATTCTCAAGAAATTCTCTTATCCCTGTTCCTCCCATTGAGAACAGACCTCTCCACCTCTGCTCATGATGTTTCCAAGAAGAGATGTGGGCACATGTGTGAATACGTATCTAAGCAACAGGACTGTCTGTTCTCGGGGGACTGGCTTCTGCTTCTCCATCCTCTTAGCACCAATCCATCAAGAGGCCCTTAGAAGGCCACATGGATTCCATAGGGTAAAACAGGACAGTGAACAGGATAACTAGGTTTGTTCCATCACATGGAAAATGCCGCCTTCACATGAAGCCTGAATATTTCTGTCAACTTTGAGGCATCAGTGATCTACAAGCCAGGTAGAGCAAAAGAAAAAACACTGGCTGCATAAATTACAATATGTCTGTTTATTCCATTCTAAATGAACACTTTCGTCTACCATAACATGATTGACATTGGCAATTTGGATCCATTTGTTAAGGTTGTGTGTGCCTTAGGGAGGCGCCTAGGCATGAGGTGCTCTTGGCAAAGAGATCTAATTCTGTGCAGTTGTGCTGTTTGGGTGAATATGTGGGAGCAATTTGTGAACTACTGAGAGCATAATTCAGCCAGAGACAATATAGTGGTCAGGTCTCTGGTTTGCAGAGGGTTCTTATGTCATGACTATAGGGAGCATTGAAATAGCCATTGATTTCAAAAGAAAATCAATTACAATTAAAATGTGACAGTGACAATGACAGTTAACTGCAACACTGCTCTGAATAGGGCTGAAATTTTAGACAGGCATGTTTTCATTTTGTAAAAAAAAAAAAAAAAAAAAAAAAATCCCCTCTTGAACCGATAATATACGTATCCTAGAGGAGCAGGCAGCTCAGCACATTCACATTCCTGTGGCCCCTTCCCTTGACACTGTTCTCCTGTCAGATCTCAGAGACTGTGAGTCTCCTACTGCAAGGGGGACAGATGGAGTCACGCCTGGTGTCCTACATTCTGTGGGTAAGGGTGGTGTGATGAGTCACTCCCTCTGCCCAGGGTGATGATCAAGGGCTCCTTGGGTGCTGTAGTCTGAAGGGAATGACACAGGGCCAGCCTCCTTGTGGATATCAGGACCTCATAGATAGGGTTGCATTCAGGTTCCTCACTTATCTCAGCTCTGGGCCTTGCTCTTTCAAGGTTCCCTACTTTCTGAACCTATCAATGAAGCCAGTAACCAAGGGGGACCTATGTGCCTCACATGTCAGCTTCTGGCTTTACTGGTGACACAAAGGGAAGCTCCAGTGTGGACTTTCTTTTCCTTCCTCATATCATCCCTTTCCTTGTGGGTATTTGCAGGCAAAATAATCGATGTGAACACTTCATGGATAAAATGTCTAGAATTTTGGTCCACTCATTGGCCCAAATGAGATTCATGAATGTCCTTCATGAGGATGGCTGTCTTCCTATGCTTCCACCAGCTGTTACCAGATTATTTGTTTCATCAGCTAAAAAAAAGATCTCATTGTATAATGAAATGGATTTTGCTCTAAAATATTAACTCATTTTAAGGAGCAAGACTATCTAGACCCAATAGGACTTTTGAAAAGCAAAATTCTCTCTCTAGACTTATATTTTAATTTCTACTAGGTATACCTCCCCAGTCATCACAAGTTTTGTCCTATGTTGCCAATAATAATTGTCCTACCCACTCCTGTCTCAGTGAAGAATGGACTTCATTCACTTTTCTGAAAAAGAGACTTGTCACTGCCTGTAACTTATTTGAGTTCAGTTCTCCATAGTATGCTTTAAATTAGCACACAGTGGTAGAAGATGCCCCCAAAGGGGAATAATTCATGGCCAATGGCATAATGAGATTTATAGAGAAGGCTGGCCAAGAGAAGGAAAGGGAATGCTACCAGTTACCAGAGCAGCTGAAGTGAAAGAACAGTAGCAGCTCTAGGAGTTTCTTCAGAGGGACAGAGACTGACACTGGCTAGAAGGAATGATGGATTGCTAAGTATAGCCTATAGCCAAGAGAGAAGGAGGAAGGGTAAACAGGGCTCCAAGAATATAGGAACCAGAGGATACGGGAGGGCCATAAGGTCAGAAGTGATGTATCCCCCTGAGGTAATGAATCCCTTTATATTTATAGAGAAAGGAGTGGTTTAGAGACTAGGATTTTCTCTAAGCCAGCTCATTCAAATCCTAACTTACTTTCACTGTAAACATGCAGATAAGAGGTAAAGTGCTCAATTTCCTCAACTCTTATCTTCCCTTTCCGAGAAGTGACCCTGCAGACAAAGCCTCAGAAAGGGTGAGAAGCCACAGAGCCCAGGAAAGCAATATAAAGACAAGGTGGTGACCAGTACAAACAGTTCCTCCAAGGCCACAAATGTGGAAGTAGCATGTAGTGAAATACAGTGGTCCTACTGGACCACCACCTGGGTCTACAAGGCTGTGGGATTAGTAAGCCAGAACTGTGACAAGGTTCTTTTGGTACTGCAAGTGTTAAAAAAGAAGCTACATATTGGATCACGGACAGACCAATCCCAGCATGGATCAGGTTGTTAGAGACTCAATCTTAGTAGTGAAGTGTCTGGATACAAGCTCTACCCAAAGCATCTGAAAAGCTGATACCTAAAATCTGATCAATATCCTTCACAGTTTCTCCCTCTGTCACTTACTTGTTTGTGTACATGTGGTTGTTCCAAGTACACTCTCTAACCATAAAACAGTCCAGAATGATTTCAAAGGATGAAGCACTTAGAAAAATCCAGATTTCATTTGAAATAATTATTAACATGGAACTGTACACATGTAGCATATACATGTGATTGTGCAGATATGTAGAAAGAAACGGGGATACATCCTTAGGGGCTACTGCAGATATAAATGGGCAAAATAAAGTGACTCCTTCTCAATTATAATTTATAATAATATCAAATATTTACTAATGCCTTTCATATGCAAGGCACTCTGTTTAGTGCTACAGGAGATAAAAAGATTTAAAAATACATGGCCCTGAACACAGGGAGCTTATGCTCTATCAGGAGAGATGAGATGTATAACCAAATACCTATGAAATAAGTTGGCTCATGATAGCTGCCACTAGGGAGATAACAACGAAAGTGTTAAGGGCATTCATAAAATGCCTAAAATTATTTTTTGGATGGAAAGTGAAGAATTGTTCTGGTCTTTGAAGACTTCTGTGGAGGGGATGGATATTCAAGAAGGGAGTGAGATGTGAGATAGGAAGGAAAGCATTTTGGCCAAAGGGAACAGTTTAAGGGAAGACGCAGGTGGGAAAGCAAACTGGTAGGGAAAGTTGAAACAAATGTGGTTCAGCTTGTCTGGATTGTGGGGCACACACATAGTCAAGAAACAAGAAGTTATTGCTGGTAGACTACAGCGAGTGAAGCCCACTGAAGGTTGTTTCTTGAGCTGAAGAACGACATGATCTGATTTATATTTAGGAAGTGAGTACTGGTAAGAGTAGAGTCAAATATAAAATGTTGTAACAATGCTAAAAGATGCTGAAATAATCCAGACTAGAAGGAAGGGTCTGAATGAAAAGAGAAGACTGGAAACCTTTTCAAATTATTAGATATGCAGGGTGAAGAAAATGGAGAAGGCAAAAGTGCCAGAAGAGCTTGAATTTGGTGACAGAAGATATGGTGATACCATTAAGCAAAAGGAGAAACTTGGTGATTATGTTGGTCTGTAGCAATGGTCTTGGATATTTGAGCCAATATGAAGTTGGGTGTTCAGAAGGTGACTGGAAGTATGTGTATTAAGGAAAAGCAAAAGGTAGGGGCCAAAAGTGAAGATTTGGGATTCATCTTCATTTGAAGAGTTATTGAAGTCATAGAAAACCAAGATTGCTACAGAAGCATGAAGATAAGGAGAAGAGGGTCAAGCTCAGAACACCATGGCAAGTCAATGCTGAGGAGACAGGAGGAAGAGCAGGAACCAATGAGCTAACAGGACAAGAGAACTATGATTAAAACCAGAATGTATTGCTTCCCAATGGTAAGTGTCAATGAGGCTGAAGAGCAGGGAAAGTAAAGAAAAAAGGCTATTGACTTTTGCAACAAGAACTTCATTGGACTGTTGCCTGAGAGTAGTTTCAGAAGAGTGGTAGGGTGCAGCCCGTTGAGGAAGCCAGGAGCATAGGGTGAGAAAGTGGAGAAAGAAAGAATACCCTTTTGAGAAGTTGGGAAGTGAAAAGATAAACAGAGATAGGACAGAAATTCACGAGTCAAATTGGATTGAGAGATTTGTCTTTAGAGATGCTTGTAGGATTAGATTTTTTGAGATAGTTGCAAGTAGATGTGGAACTGAAGATGCAAAAGAGAGAATTACAGTTGGCTGGAGAGCAGCTCAGAAGAGGTCAGAGCATACGGAAGAGGGGCCCTCTGTGGGGAGGAAAGATGGAAAAGATGAGAGAAAGACGAGAGAAATCTAAAGGCAGAGAGGACAGCTTATGTGAGGATTCAATAATCACATATTTTCTTGAAAACACAGTAGGAAATATTGCCTGTTGAAAGACAGGACATGAACTTGAAAAATAAAACGAATTTAACAAACACAGAATGTGACACTGAGTCAACATTGGAGAAATTAAAAATTTGTCCAAGTGAGTAGGATTCAGGTGAGATTAAATGGATTGAATTTGTGCTCTTCAGCACAGGTTTAAGACTTTCTCTTCTAGGAGATGCAGTGAATGACAAGGGGAAGGGATGTCATTAGCTAAGCATGGTTGGTATAGTGAGATGGCTAGGAAAAAAAATTGCCAGTGAGAATATTGCTAATGTGGGTGAACACAGGGTTAGGCCAAAGAGGGAAGTCAATGAAGACAGATGGGTTTATGGACCAGAACAACAGAGAGGTCTTGAAAGAAGGAAGACGTAGAAAATGCAAGGTTGTGGTTAGAGAGAAAATCCCAGAGTTTTAGCTCTGGGAAGTGTAGTAATTTCAAAAGAAGTCTAGGCCTGGCCTTGATATGGAAGGCTGAATCTCTGCCATGTTTTTTTTTTTTTCAAATAACAGAATGGATATCTTTGACTCATACCCTGAAATCAGAAAATATTAAGCTTGCATATATAATCATACAAATGTATGCATACTTATTTATACACACATTTAAATATTTTATACTTATGTATTCATACATTCTACGTGAGTATAATATACTCCATTTTTAAACCTTTTATATCATTCACAGAACTAGCCTAGGGATGTAGTACGTGCACAATAGACATTAGTTTAATTAAACTCATGTATTTAACCAGAGGGCTTTTTTCTCCTGCATAGTACTAGAATCTGCTCCACCCCCTAAATCACAACACTAAAATAATTACAGATAAAGGAGTTCAGCTTTAAAGTGTGGAAACCCAATCTTTAAAATAACAGTTTAAATTGGGCTAAGTGTTGTGCTTTTTAATTGTACCTTAATTCTTGCACTGAGTTCTTTTACCTTTGCCAAAGTAAAATTCTACACACCAGAGTGCCAAGGCTCTGAGGAATTCTACTCAACCACTCTGCTTTTTACCTTCAGTTCTTTCAGGAGCCCTAACCCTTATAATCACACCAGCAATTATATTCAAAGCATGAAACAGCTCCAGAAACTCTGTGTGGAGCTCTGAGAGCTATAGAGAGAAATGTGGATGATTTCTAACTTTCCCCACTTATTCCCAGTATTGCTATTCTAAGCCATTACTCTGAACAAAATTCTTTTTTCTTGCTTCAGTATTGTAAATGAGAGGCCCTAAACTTCACAGATCTCTCCAAGGCATGAAAGTAGCAGCACTGATTTTCAATTTAAGGTTTTGGGTGGGGGCCTTGGTCGTGGGAATAGATAGGCTATCTCTTCTAAGTCAGAGAACTCATAGGGCCTCTGTGTGACTGAGTCAACGTGGTTGGAATGAGTTGAGGGTGGGATGTTCTCAGATATCCTACAATTTTATACAATACTGGAACCCCCCCCCCAAACTGGAATAGAATCCTAGAATACAGATCAATATTAGACATTCTCAGACTGACTAATCTGCATTTTAGTGTCATCCTAAACATCTGATAGACCCAAGAAAGAACTGCCCCACAGGTTAAGTAGCACCTGAGGTCATAAGTGACTCTTTTACTGGATAACTGGGTACGCCCCATGGAGGTGGGAAGTATAGGATATAGACTAACTCTGCTAATTGGAAGCTTAATTAAACTGGGACAGAGACCAGACAATGACTATAACTTTTTACTGTATCATTAATTCAATTTGATCTTTCTAGTTGCCTACTCAGTAACATGTAATGGAGGAGAGGCATCAGTCTTCCATTTTCTTTGTCGGTTTTTTTTTTGTTTTTTTTTTTTTTTTTTTTGAGATGGAGTCTCGCTCTTGTTGCCCTGGCTGAAGTGTAGTGCTATCTTAGCTCACTGCAACCTCTGCCTCCTGGGCTGAAGTGATTCTCCTGCTTCAGCCTCCTGAGTAGCTGGGATTACAGGCACCCACCACCAAGTTGAGGGCTAATTTTTGTACTTTTAGTAGAGATGGGATTTCACTATGTTAGCCAGGCTAGTCTCAAACTCCTGACCTCAGGTGATCCACCCGCCTCAGCCTCCCAAAGCGCTGGGATTACATGAGCCACCATGTCCAGTCCAGCCTTCCATTTGCTATAGAAAAAAATCATATTCTTAACTTGTCCTACAAGATATTGAATTTAGAAATTCATAAATTATACACTCATGTGATTTGAAAATGATTTCTAACCAGGATTCCTATTTAGGTGTCATGAGCCTTAAATAAAAGCAG
This sequence comes from Sapajus apella, assembly GCF_009761245.1. Taxonomy (NCBI): domain Eukaryota; kingdom Metazoa; phylum Chordata; class Mammalia; order Primates; family Cebidae; genus Sapajus; species Sapajus apella. The sequence goes on from NW_022437024.1 coordinate 2,017,444, forward strand.
ACGGAGGCTAAAATACGGTCTAAATGTCTTTACCATCTAGAACCTGTACCTTGTTCCCCACTCTATTGCTCTCAGTGCTCTCTGCTTCCTTCCTCTTCTCTCGTGTCATAATGTATTCCCAGGAAAAGGAGTGAGAATCCTAATGTAAAGTCAGTGATTAAATGTATAAATCCCTAATATGGCTTAATATGTCTCCTTTCCTGGGATTACTTCCATTTGAATGACAGGCAGCTCAGTGCTAAAGCAACAAATCTGTATGGGAAGGCAGTAGTTGGAGTGGGGTGGTGAATGAAAAAGAAGGACCTTTTCAGGACCTTCAGCACACCATGGACCACATGGCATACATAAGGCCAGACCCATCCCAGTGTGACTATTCACCTTCCGCTGCCTCTCCTCTGTGAAGAGCTCCTTAAACAGGAGGAAAAGTCTCTGACACCCAAGTGAAGAAAGCAAAAGCTCTGCAGTAGTGTGTAGCAGCCTACTGAGCATATGTTTCCTATATGGCTTTGGGCTCAAAGAGCACATAAGGTATGGCCACAATCCCTGGAAATGCTGAATGCATTCGTCAATATCACTGCAGTGACATCATTTGTGCGCACATCTGAATCATTCCTAACATACAAAAACAGACATTCACAGGGTGTCAAGCAATAACAGGGCCTTTATAGAGAAATGATGATTGAAAGAATAAAGTGAGTTCTGGAATAGCTTTTCCAAAAGCTTATTGTCCAAGCAATCTGGTTATTCTGTCCCTAAATCTTGAACTAACTAAAAAACCAAACAACCAAAAAAAAAAAAGAACCAAAGAAACCTAGTTCTTAATGACATGTGCAGGTGACCAGCACTCTGCAGATAATTTTCCCTTGGGCAACTCCCGATGGCCATGGAAGACCGGGTGGGTGATAGTCACTTAACTGTACAGACGACTCCTACTGTATCACATCATACATGCGTTTTGGCACCACTGACACCAGCAACATTTAATGGAATCGTTTGGGATTTTTCCCCTCAGTCACAACGTGGCTGTAGCCAGTACAGAGGAATACACATTAAGGATATTTCCCAAGTTCTGGCTGAGGATACACAGTGACAGATTTTGAAATAACAAAGTCCACTGCACATGCATCACTTTGAAGGGTGTGCACATTCTCGACTCAGGCAAATTCAAGGGTTAGATTATTGAGGTCAGTGGAAATGCTGAGATTTAAGCATTGCCACTGAAAGGAGCTGATACAGGACCACGCTCACCAACCACTTCTGCAATGGAGGGGAATGATAGAGGGTACAAAGAGAGAAAGCATGGATTCTTAAGAACATGGGAATAATAGGTACTCCTGAGGGTATCTGCGGAATCTCACAGTTTTGGATGGATTGGGTATTGTTTCATCTCATCTGTGATATAGACTGGGCTTATAGCTGAATTCTTCCTCATGCATTTTACTTGCTTATTTTTCTGGAATTAAGTAACATCTAGATTTTAACAATGCCCAGCCTTCCTTTAAGTTTTCTTGAGCAGACCATGAGTAACTAAGTCCCAATGCAAATATCGGTCAAAGAAAAGCAACCAATTGGGGCCAAATAAAGAGTTTAGAAAAATAAAATTACCTGCTAATAGCTTTCATAATGGGAGGATAGGAAAAAATATAGTGAATATACTGGGTAAATGGATTTGGAAATTTTATCCTGTGATAGAGGCTGCCAACCTCCACAAAGCCAACAGTCTAGGAAAAGGAGTTCTATTTGTCTGGTTAACCCAAGGCCAGATTATGAACACCTGGCTCGAGGTCAGTAGCACCTTCCTGATGGCAGTAATGAGGACAAGGCAAATAAAGAGCCACCATGGGCACCATTGCTCACATACCCACCCCTGCACCTCTAAACCTAACTAACTTTAGCAACCTTGCTAAGGGAATCACCTCGCCACTGAGTTTTTAGTGGATCCTGTCATCTTTTCTAGGCAAGCATGCAAATTTGTAAGACACATATCCAGCCCTACCTCTCTGTGACCAGATATCACTTGCTTCAAAAAGTACAGTTAGTGGAGATTTTTCCAGGTGTGCTTGCCAGGCTGTTTTCTAAGGGTGGAGATGGTGCAGGGAGTGGGTCAGTGCCCAGATCCTAAGGAAGAAAAGTCAGACGACTGAGATCATTGCTTCAGCATCAGAGGAGGCCGCTGGGAGATTTCTCAGGATTGAGCTTTCTGAAACCTTTCAGTCACACCAAAAATGGGAAGTTAATTTGACCTAATTTCTGGTTAAGCCCTTTTGGGAATCTTTCCTACCCTAGGTACTGACAGCAGATATGATGCCACCAGCCTGTCTTTGTGTGGAATGCAGTAACCTAGGGTCTACCTAGAAGATCGGAGACAGACCTGGGGTCTGCGTAGAGCCAAATTGAACCCTACGTGAAGCCTGGCAAAGTGCATGAACATTTCTCACAGACCAGTAAGAAGACTTTTTTTTTTTTGGGGGGGGGGGGGGGGGGGGGGGGGGGGGGGGGCGGAGGGGAGGAGATGGACACAAATTACTTTCCCCTGGCTTTTTCACCATCATGGCCTCCATGGGCATTCACTTTTTCCAGACACCCTGAAGCAAAAGCCATACAAAACAATTCCCCCAATGGAAAATGAAAACCCATAACAAAACACTTTTTCCCTCTCGTTCCCATCCCCACCCCACTCCCTCCAGCCCAACACCCTGAATACTCACAAGAGAACACTTTATCTATACAAAATTAATTAGAAAACAAAATATTTACATATGAAATAAACACCATCTTGATTTCTGTCGCCAGCGGAGACAAAGAGCCCCCTTGGTTCTAGATTGCTGTTCGCTAGGTTAGTTGGTTTGGTTTTTTGTTTGAAAGGGGTGAGGTAAGAGGAAGATGAGGGAATGAGTCCCTGACCCCTGGACAGAGTCAGGGCGAAGCGGTGTTTACACGGCCCTTTGCCTTCTTCCTCCTGGAGGTGCCTCACGCCCTCTGTCCTCTCTCTCAGTCTTTCCTGTTACCTAAGGTAAAGCACTCCGTGCTCCTCTCTCCAGATCTGTGAGAGGTTCAGCCCCGTGCCCCCACGTTCATTTTAGAAAGGAAACAAAGCTTTACAAGGCCTTCAGTTGGCTTTAAAATGAAAGATACTGAGGTAAAAATCAAGGAGAAGGGTCGGGGGCAGCAGTCAAGGGCAGGATGAGGAAGGGTCGCAAGTGAGGGCGAACAGGGGCGAAGAGCAGCCCTGGAGGGAGTGACTTGAAGAGACATGGCAGCTTCCTTCCAGAGGAGGATGAGCACCTTTCTGGTTTATGTGTCCTGTGTGCAACATGGCGATCCTGCAGTCAAGCTTCCACATAGACCCGGGGCTCTCTGGATGCCTCCCTGTGTAGGGGAGGATGGCAGGACAGTGGAACTGACCCACAGAACAGCCCTACCCCAAGCTTCAGGACCGGCAGTGACACATATTCATTTCCCTTCTCAATTTTCCAATGTTAAATGAAGGGGGCATCACGTCTGCCGGTACCCTCATCCCTGGAGTTTTATACATATATGTATCTTTTTTTTATTCTTCAGTGGTACAATTTGAGAGGGAAAGGAGGTGTTGCAGGCAGGTGGAAGGGCTTCTACCAAGAGTGTTCACTCTAGGCTCAAGTCACATTGCCAGGGAGCCAGGCCCAAAGAGGTGGTAGAGTCCCTCTCTGCTCCCCTCCCCCAATCCCAAGTGTCTTCCCCTCTCTTTGTGCCTCCTGAGCTGCACTCATGGAGGCAAGCTCATTTCTCTTAACTGTCTGCTCCATAGCAGCTGTAATCAGTTTTGGGGGAAGAAGCCTGCTCTTCCAGCTTCAGGTTAAGTAAGAAGGGATCAAAGCATTGGAAACATCCCCCTCTCTCACTTACCCTACCATACAGACTCCTTGCGTCTTCAAAGGCTTCTTAGCTCCTCCCCAAATCTTGGCCAGTCAAGAGTCTAAAAACTCAAAAAGAGCTTTGTAGGATCTTTTGCTCTCAAGTGTGGGCAAAAGAATCGTGGCTGCAAAAATTGTTTCCCTTTAGCCTTCCTGGAAAGTTCTAGGTTCAAACTGGTCAAAACGATTGCCGGCCACAGAGGACTTGTTTTTGTACCTTGCTCTTGCAGGCTTGCGCACCGCCTTTTTTCATCTAGACCATAGAATCTTCTTTATCAATAATTTTAATTCTCCTTATTCAGGAAGGATGAAGGGAGACACAGCCAAGATTCAAGAGACACGTGGCCATCTCTGTCTGTATATAAGCCAAACAATCACACTGCTTGGGGATATTGAAAGAAACAACAGAAAGAGTCAAGGTTGCCTTTTCTAGAGGCACCTGACTACATGTGGGTGCAAGTGTGCATGAACACACATGCATACACAAGCCAGCTGCTCTTGCCTCCAGGGCACCATGGGACATTGTCATAATATACTTTCCCATTTGTTCAAGAATCCACTCCCAACCAATGACCTTTTGTTCCTGTTCACCACCACTATCGAGTCTCATGGGGTTGAAGCAAGCATTTTTTTGGCTTATATATAAACACACATGGCTTCCCAACCTCTGCTAGGCACATGATTCCTAGACAGATGCCATCTTAGCAGCAAGAATTTAGCCAGAGCCTCTTTCCTTTCACAAGCAGTGTGCTAAATGGTCTCACGTAGATGCTTTTGCTTCCTCACCTAAATGAAAAGATGAGTTTGGGAAAAGCTACCTTTGTGCTCACATGGCCTCTTTTTGGTTCCAGCTTCACTCAAAGAGGATGGCAAGGAGCTCTTCTACAGCAGGAGGAAGCTCGCATGCAGCCCTTCCTTTCTCCGCTCCACCCTCCCCTGCTGAGAGGGCCCATGGCGTCATCTCATGGGAACAGGAATGGCTGACAGAGCGGGGCGGGGGGTGGGGAGGAGAGAACTGCGAAAAGGAGGAGAGATGGTACTGGTCACCGGGGTTGCCCTCAGTAGGAACCAGAACTCCAGGATCCCATAAATAAATTAAAACAACAAGAAAGGAGCAAATGGGAACCAAGTTCACCCCCGTCACCCTCCGTGACATGCGCATCACACGACCCACAGCCTTACCCTCCCGTACCCACCTTAACCTCTCTGTTCCCTCACTCAGACATCAGACTCAATACTAGAAAGTTTCTCATAAACATGCCCATTGCTGGAGCCATTGAAAGCCCTGGGGTTTTTGTTGTTAGGCACACAGGGGTTGGACTGGTTCCCTATACAGATGTCCTTCTGGAAACGGGCTGGCACGGCCCCATGAAGGGCCGAGACCACCGGCTTGTTGGTGACAAGGGCCCGGAAGTCTGGCCTGGCTTTCGACGCCCCTGCCACCGGCTGCCTGAAGAAGTAGGATTTGCTGCCATGGAGCAAGCACTGGTCGTCCCCAAAAGTGGGGATGAAAGGGTTTTGCGTGACCCGGTCAGGGTAGAGCGACTTGCTGAGCATGTAGCCGCCGCCAGGGTTGTTGTGGTGGTGGTGTCCGGCAGTGGGCACTGAGGACTTGTTGTTGGCAAAGGTGCTCTCGCCAGCTGACATCTCAAACATGTGGGCGTAGGGGCTCCCATCCATGAATCGGCCCTTGTCTTTCAGGCTCACGCTGCGCGGGGCCAGGGCAGCTTCTTCCTTCTGCAGGTCCACGAAGGTGTCGTAGGAGTGCTGCCGGCGCAGCTTGTTCCGGTTCTTCTTCTGGGCCTTGGAATTAGTCGGGCTCTGAGGGTACTTGGTGGTGGAGGCGTTTGATGTCACCGCCACCGGGGCAGCCGGCTGGTCCAGTTCCTGCAGGGAGTTGTCCTCGCTGATGTCATACAGGTTACCTGCTTTCTTGCAAGCCTCACACCGGATGCACGCCTGCCTGCCCGAGTTCTGACCCGGCACCGCCGTGGAGTAGTTGTGCAGCTTGGAGGGGCAGCTGCGGCAGAAGTTGCCCCCGGACCGGTCCTCCCACTCCACGTTGGTCAGGTTCTTCTCCCAAGGTGCAGGTACCCCGCTGACCACGCCGTGCTTGTCACCCGTCCCATGCTTGATGTGAGACCTGTTGGTACAGGGCCCTCCTCCGCTGACCGAGTCACGCTTAAAGTCATCACTCCGCTCCTTGTAGATGTCGGTCAGGTCCACGTGCTCCCAGTGGGGTGAGTTCTCCTTTGTTCGGAACTGGTCCAGGTAGAAGTCCCGTAGCCCTTCCTTGTCCCTGAAGTAGCGCTTGTGGTCAGGGGAGCGGGGCGGTCGGCGACGGTAGGCCAGCTCAATCTCGTCAAACTCCCTGCGGGACTTGGCCGAGGCCGGCCGCTTCTTCAGGCTGTCCTTATATTGCTGCTTACGCCTCTTGGCGGCATTGCCCTCGATGTTCCCGTAGGTGACGGTGTGGGTTGAGATGTCAGAGACATCGGAGCGGATCAAGTCGTCGTGGCCACTGTAGCGGTCGCTCTTGAAGGAGAATTTGCCATACAGGTCACTGAGCTGGCTGTGCTTGGAGGAGGGGAGGCCGATGTCCAGGGGCTTCTTGCTGATGGACCTGGACTGGGTGCTGAAGGGTGGGTTGTCACAGTCGTAGAGCCCGTCGATGGAGCTGGCGCTGCCGATGCTATGGGGCCGGTGGTGATGGTGGTAGTGATCTTGGTACACATTGCTGTCCTTCAGCTGCAGGTTTCCGAACGTTCTCTCCACCTCACTGATGTAGTCACTGAAGAGGTTCTCCTCGCAGGGGGGGTTGTTGTAGGATTTGCAGTCAGAATGCGTGAAGCTACGGCGGTGCTCTGAGATGTCATAGACGGACGACTCCCGTCGGATGAAGTCCAGGGCGCTCTGCGGGGAGCCGTTCACGCCAGAGAGGTTAGCCATGTTCTTGGCCGTCCGCAGCAGGCGCAGGATGTTGGAGTGTGTGTTGTTCATGGTTGCGGTGGGGGAGTTCATTACAGATTGGCGCTCCTCGATGGCCACCCCATGGATGCAGCTGTAGATACCCTGAAGCAAGAATGGGGGACAGGTTAGGTCTCCAGCAAGGCTAAAAATGACCACAAAAAATACTCTCCCACCAATAATTGCCCCAACCGGATAAGAAAACATCAGGGAAAGCATGAAGTGAATAGTTTAACATATTCAAAAATCTGGCTAGAAGCTTGCCTAATTTAAGCCCTGAATTTGGTGATTGTCATGTCATGAGCTGAGGTCAGTGATCTGGCCATCAGAGAGGAGGCATGGCCACACCAATAACTTGAGCAAAGAGACTGGAATTGTACGATACGGCATTTTTGCCTCAACTTCACCGTTGACTTATCTTGGTTTTCTATGTCTAGATTTTCGCATCTTAAAAATGAGGCCATGATATCCACCCATAGCAAAAAGTATTGTCGGCCTCCTGGAGATAAATGGCTGTGCTCTATGAACGCTGAGGTTGCTCTGCCGTGGCTGGCCACTCCTGGCTGGCAGTAAAGCCCCGCGAAGCTCAATAACTCACAATTGCCACTCTTTTCCAGCTCTGACAAATTTTAAGCAGGTTTTAGAATTTTGGTCACCAAATAACAGCTGAGCGATTCTCTTCTTGAGCCAAGCATGAACAAAATTCACAGAGAGAGAGAATTAGGAAGCCCTGGGGTCAAAGAAGGATTTTTCTCCTGCTGTGTTCCACACCGTGGGAGGGAAGAATTGGGACAAATATTCAGTACTCAATAGGAATAAATAACTCCCTTGTTGAATTCTCTCTTTAGCTCCTGTTTTCTTCCTTATACTTACTCACTCACTGTCATCATCAATAATTAACATCTTAACAAATTAGTATTGATCGAGAGCTCCCTGTGTACAGCTCCTTGTACAGGGCTTTGAAGGACACTGTCCAGGAGAGGTGGTGGGCTGGGCTCCTGGAGGGCTCAGTATGTTTTATTCTAAAGTCGAGGCAACCTCCTGCTCACATCTTGCTCCCTACCTGGAAAGGTGGACAAACTTGGAACTTTTCTCCCTGGCTAGGGAAAGTATTTGAAAAGAGGTTGTTTGAATTGCATCATTACAACAAATGGGACTAATTTGGAAAGGGAAGCTGTCCCAGTGGATGGGAATGAGAGGGGAGAAGGTTAGAAGAAGAATCATAGCTAAAGGGGAAAGAAGAAAGGTTTAGACAAGCTAAGTCTCATTGTCCCCCAGGGAATCAGCAACATAGAAGATCTTCAAGGTGAGGTTATTCCACTTTCCCAGTTCTCCTCCTAACCCCTCCTGATTGAGATCAAGAGAAAATTCCAAGCCTTTTTTTCCCTCTATAGAGGCATTGATTGTGTCAAAGGATAATCAGTGGGGTTTTTATTACAGATCACCAACTCCCAAAACTTCTGGCATTCCCCTATCTTAGATCTTAGAGAAGGGCTACCAGGAAAGCAACATGGCTCAGGGATCATCACCACCCCAAGTTCCATCCTCCTGCTCTGAGCTCACTCGATGGCCTGAATTAACTCACAGCCAGAGAGGAAATGGAGAAATTGCTCTCTATCAGTAAAATGCTGATAGGAAAATGATGAAAAGATGAAATAATGAGAAAATTGATTTCCCATTAATACAGAACTCCATTTGAGTCAAAGTTGGCCATCTCTGGAACCTGGCCCTCCATTCTAAAAGGACATTTGAGTTCACCTCTCACAAATTAGTTTCTCTACTTTATTAACAAAATCAAAAGAAGCTCACTTTTTAAAAAAACTGCTCCCTGTTTTTTTGTGTATGCCTTTCTGCTCATACACAAAACTATCTATCTTCCTAATGTCTCATTTTGAGCTAGGAATGAAGAGGAGACCTAAATAAAAAATGACCTAAGAGTTTTACTCTTGCTCCAACTAGGGAAGTTTCTGGCATGTAAATTTCTTATGAGTCAGAAATTATTTCTGAAGGTTCTGCTAAGCTCTCTTTAACTCTCCATAACCCACACATGGTTAAAACATAGAGTGAAACAACTAATAATATACCAAAAAAAAAAAAAAACCCAAAACTAAAAAAGATATACCTTCGTATGTTGGAATAAGAGAGAGATGTTACACATTATTATTTAAATAAAAATGTATGGTTTTAAAGGATTAGATAATTAATACAAGTTATACAGAACTAACTAATGGTGATGAAAGGCATTTGGTAAAAAGCCAAATTTTCCATTTTGACAGATCTGCCAGTTCTTTAGAGAACCAAATGCCCAAATCCCACACAGAAAGCTGTTTCTTGAAGGAAATATAGTATCACCCACTTTTTTGAGCCACTTGAAATCATATCACACAAACTCCTGAGGAAACATACATGATGTGGTTTCTTGCTTGAGCAACATGGGGCTGGAGATCGTGTCCTCTTGGGTCTCTCTGCTTCGCACAGTGCTAGGCTAAGCGGTCCTTAATGAGATCTAGGCATTTAAATCAAAATACTTACTCTGCTGATGGAGAAGACCATGCCAGGCGTGCCAGAGCAGACACCCATAAAGCAATGCCGGAACTGCCAATAGAAAAGGTGTTCGCAGATGAAGGTGATAAGGCTGAGAGCCATGGCCGCGCCCAACATGTAGAAGACCCCAGCCATGTTATCAATGTCCAGCTGGCTGCTCATGACCTCGTTCTTCTCATTGTGACAAATGCCAGTGAGCCAGAGAGCTTCCAGTTCTTCCATTTCCCCTGGGGACAGGACAGAGAAGGAAAACAGATGGAAAGGAGTAGAGAAAAGGGGAAAAGAGGGGTATTGAACATGAAAGAGAAAAAAACAGAGCAAAAAAGACAAAAAGAAATGAATAAAGTTGTATTGAGCAAGAAAGAGAAATGGGAGAAAAAGAGACAAGGAGACAAAAAGGAAATGAATAAAGTTAACATTAATCTTATTAACACCATTATATATTAATTCAGCAATGTACTCAGTAAGCATTCAATAAAAACTTCATGTCAGTACTGCAGGTGATACGAACACATGAGATGTCGCTCCTGCTCTCCATTATCTAGCCTGTATAAATTGGCATACAAGTAATCATAATGACAAGCTATCTGCAGGTAACAAGAGTTCAAAGTGGTGACAGTAATTCTGTGGATGGCATAGCCAGTGGGTTTTCGTGAAGTAAGTAGGAGTTGGAGGTGGGCATGTTGGATGGATGAATTTTAATTTACATTGTACAAAAAGGCACTCCAGGCAGCAGGAATAGCATGATCAGTGGGAAAACACAAGGAATGTTTAGGGAAAGGCATGCAGAACAGTTCAAACAGAATAATAGTAGGTAAAAGAAGCTGAATAAAAAAGATTGATGCAAGAGCGCTGAAGACCTGAGTATCAGATTAAGCATTCTGCACTTTATAATAGACAGTGGGGAATAACATAATCAAATGAGTGATTCAGAGAATTGCTCTTAAAATTGTGCAAAGCAGATTGGGTAAGGAGAAAAGAGGCAGAAAGAGATGGGCAGAGAGATTGATTGATTCCCTAGTGCTCCTCAGATTTACTGATCTCTTGTTGAAGCAAATAAAGAGCAAAGAGGAGTAAGCTTGGGTAAAATAAGACCCCCAAATTGAGTTGCCTCCTTTACACATTGTTTAAGGGAGCTTTGATTACTGTAATTCATGTCAGATTTCAGTGATCTTTTTCCACTCACTAGACATTAGGAAGTAGAAAGGAACTGGTCCAAGACAAAAAGTAAAAGAAACCACGTGCCCTAGAATACTTCTAGACAAGGAAAACTCTGAAACTCTCATGAAGAAAATTGCCTATTCCAATAGTTCTAGTTTGGCTAAAACATTGAACTTTGCTTACATAATCTGACTAAAGCTTTGGCAACTTTTGCAAATCATCTCTTTCTCATGGATACAGTCTCCATTATTGTATTTAAGTGACAGCTACAGTAAAATTACAGAAGATCTTATACCAAAGTGGCTTGGTAACACTCCAGCTAAAACATACTCCTATTTTCAATGTTAATCACATCACTTTCCCCTCATTTATTTGAACAAACTATGATTCTCCTAACCAGCGGAGCAGACAACTTCACCTGGATTCTGTAAATCCACCTGTGGTCTTCTGCTTCTGATCTCATCCTTAACAGCAAAGCTTCTGCAGACATAACTGAGATAGCCACTTGGCTGAAGGCTGGTGAAGCCAAGTAGAGTCTGGCTGCTGATCCATCACTGAGTTAGTTTCTGTGATGCTAACAGAAAGAGTAGATTCTTTGTACAATAAAGTGAAGAGGGAGGCAGAAGACAGGGGTATCACGAAACAGAAGATGAGATCTTTTTCAGCTCAAGTTGGTGGCTCAGTCTGCTGTCAGGATTGGCTGATGGTGTCTGCCTATGAGGACCCTAGCCCTGACTTCTGCCTCTTCCAGCCAAAAGAGCAAGATGGGAGAAAGGGAAGAGTGAAGAGATGGCTGCAAGTTTATAGGTCCAGAGGTAGGGCAAAGAAATAAAGAGCAGAGACCTTCCACAGTTCCATCTATTGTTTCGGTCACATGTGAGATGATTGGATGAAACATCTAATGTCAGTTCTCCTACTTTATCCCTGAAGGTTTGTTTATGTCTGCAACCCAAAAACAAACCTCCTTGACAAACTGCTTCAATATTCTCCCTGCCATCTTTCATTATTATGGGGTGAAAGATGTTATAGCATCCTCCATGAAATATGTATGTTGAAGTCCTAACACCCAATACCTTGGAATGCGACTTTATTTGGAAATAGAGTTATTGCAAACATAATTAAGCTGAGCTCATCCCAGAGTAGGGTGAGACCCTAATTTAATATGACTGGCATTCTTAAGAAAAAAGGAAATTCAGACACAGACATATGCAGAGGGAAAACATGCACACTGGTTAGATGCTATGTGAACATGAATCAGAGGTTGGGGGACCTTCTGCTTCTCCAAGATAAGGATCACCAAAGATTATCAGCAACCCACCAGATACTATGAGAGAAGAATGAAACAGATTCTCCCTTGCAGACCCCAGAAGAGAATGACCCTGCTGAAACTGTGATTTCAGATGTCTAGTCTCTGGAGCTGTGAGACAACACATTTCCGTTGTTTAAGCCGCTCAGTGCAAGGCACTTTGTTACAGCAGCAATAGTAAACCAACATGTACCCAAAAGCCTCAGAATATACTGTGAAATGCTTGCCTGGAAATGCACAGGTTAAAGAAATGGAGGAAAAGAAAAGGTGGATATTCGTAGAGGACAAATGGGCACTTTCCCTTTCTTGAACTCACCATCTCCAAAGAGCTGCAGGATAGCAAGGTCCACCTGGCGCTTCCACCCAGAATCTTTTTGGATGGCAATGCCATAGCCAGTGGAAGCAAAGACCTTCCCACTGCCAATGGTCACCAGCTTGCAGCCTTCATCTCTGCCTGCCATATAGTTCAGCACTGCTGCATCATAGATGAAGGCATCCAGTTTCCTGCACAGAAAAAAAGCAAACAAATCCAATGGAGGAATTTTAGAACAAAACTACCTACGGGGCCATTAATATGGAGCAGTAAGGTTCCAGAAAACTATGTGGAGAATTGGTTCAAAGTAAGGTTTAAGTTGGAACTCTGCCAGAATCTAAAGCCTAAATCCCAGGCTGTTCTTTATGTGATTTGGGTTGAAAGGAGGAGTTCTTTTCCTCCCACTGGGAATGATGAGAATGTAAGTTGGGCCTGAAGCCAACTCATAAACTGTGTCTGAAAAGAAGAAGGAGTAAAAAGGGATCAATAAAAATAATAACAGAAATAATGAAAAGTAACCACCGCAACGAGCAACAAATAGCATGGGGTTAGATTTATATAACATTTTTCATTTCTCAGTTCATTACAGTCTGGAGTGGGGATAAGTGTAGGTGTTTGTGTTTCAATACATGTGCAATGCTATTTCTGTGGTCAGAAAAGTTCCAATATTCTGTCGTGCAGCACAAGGATAGAGGTGAGGGGTTGAGGTGCTGGCAGTTCAGGCTGGTGTAAGAGCAGATGAGTGAAACTACAAGAGAAGGCAACATACAGAAGAATTCAGATCTCTCAAATATATAAATTACAGCATATAGTTCCTAAACATATAAGAACCTCATTTTATGTATTTCTCCCTTTGCAAGGGAGAAATACATAAAAAAGGGAGTAAGACCAGGAGTAGGGCAGGAAGGCATAAATCAATATTTAAAACCAACATTTAAACATATCAAAGGTAGAGGAAGAAATTTAGATATAGCCATACAGGTAATAGAGATGTCTGCAAGAAAGAAAAGCCACATCATTATTTCCTTCATTTTTAGTAAGTAACTTTGTTAGGTACACTATAGAAAGGGACACACCAAAAAACCAAAGCCCTGATATGAATGAGAATGGTGGGTGTAGCAGGCGTTAGGCTACCCAAAGCGCTCCTACCTTCAAGCTCAAATCCCATCTTCTGAAATCTTCTGTGACTGTATTTATGGTGATAAAACAGAATCTAACAGTATTTTAAGTAACCATGTATCTAGGTGCCTTTTCCAGACCTAGAGCTACAAGGGTATTGAGAAGAGGTCCAAGTGCTGTTAGTCATCACACAACAAAGAAAATCAGCTACAAGACTCTTTGACCTCCAAATCCCAACATCTATACTGCTCCATTATCCATCATCCTCCACAGCTGTGGCGTGTGGAGGCCAAATGAACAAAGGGACCAGTGTGGCTGGGACTGTGCAAGCCAACACATGTGTAGGTCACAAACTCCTTTTAATGGACAAACATTCCCTAGAGGACAGAATATGTTAACACAAGCTGGCACTGGAGATCAGTCAACACATTCTTATTGTTAGTTATCTAAAAACATTTTCACTTTCCCCGTTTTATTTCTCCCTTGTCCATGAGACACCAGAACCATAATTTTCACCTCTTAGACAACAGGTCTTTATTTCATACACAACACAAATACCTTATCCTTGACTCTGCCCTCCTACTTCTACATTTATTTCATTCTTATTTAATGGCTACATTAGTGCAACTAGAAAATAATTTGTAAAAAAAAAAAAATATATATATATATATATATATATAGAAGTAATAGCATAGGAATCTTTGTACATTGATTCAAATGATACAATCAAATTTAACTCTGAAATCCTTAAAGAGCAAATGAAGTCTTCTTTAACATTTTATGATACCAAGCATTGTATACCTAGTACATGTGATTCAATAGTATGCTTAATAAATGGGAGAAACAGATCAAGGACTCTGAGCCTGGAAGCAATTCTTACCCTGTTTTCAGGGAGAGCAATGCATCATCTACACCCCTCTGGTTGAACTTTCCCATGTAGGCATGCATTTCTGCATAGTTATTGCGAATATTTCTCTCTGTGCTGCCGTTGGGCACGGTCCCAAAGCGGAAAGGGGGTGAGAAGTCATTAGGTCTCTGAAACTGGAGAGAGAAAAACAGAGAGAGAGAGGGAGATGGAGGGAGAGAGAGAAAAAAGTCATTTTAGAAAATGTGAAGAGACATTAAGTTAGCATTAGTGGATTTATAATGGAAGGGACCCAACTATAATTCACCAAATACATTGGCCCTCAGTCAGGAGCAGCAATTGAGATCTGAAAGCAGACTTCCATTCAATTCAATTTAGTACATACTGTTGAGAGATTTCTATTTGCCCAACTCTGACTTTAATCTGTAACCCTTCTGTGTTCCTTTTATGTATACTACACAGTACCAGTGCTGATGGGCCAAAGGAATGCACTGGTAGCTTAACTGCAGTGGACGAGTCACCTTTATTTCTAAAAATTACGTAAAATCTGTATTCAGGTCTCTTAATTTAAACGCCTAAGTACACTGTCATTGCACTATTATGTCCATAGGGCCTTAGTGAGATGAGCTATGTGGTACTTCTGAAGATAATTTGTTGAGTATCAAATATGTTTTGCTAAGAAATGTTCTTTTGCCCTTCCCTGATGCACTCGAAGCTCATATTTATCCCACATGAGTTGTAGGATAAACTGTACAATCAAAGACAATTTTAATTATGTTCCTTTTCTTGCTTGAGAACTGAGAGTGCATCTCCAGTGCCTATTATAATAAAGTGAAACCTCTTGGATTTTCATCCCTATGACATCAGCTTTATTTCTGGCTATCACCCTGCAATGCGTAAGTCTTTACGTTGCTTCCTGAACATGAAATTTGTTCGTTTGTATCTTCATGGCCTCATATAGTCCATCCCCTCAGTGCAAACTCATCTGTTTCTCTAGGCCAATTTATATCCTTCGTTTCAAAATAAAACTCAAAACAATTTCTTCAAGAAATCTTTTGTGAATTCTGTCTTCCATCATGTCTGCCCAAAAGTGACCCATCAGAACCTGTTATTCTTTGTTTAGATCACTGTAATCCTACACATGCAATTACTTCCTAAATGTGCTAGTCTCTGATGTCATCATGAAGAGTTTAAACTCTAGATTGAAACAGATATGGATTGAAGACCAGCTCTGCAACTTATCACTGTGTGACCTTGGGCAAGCAGCATAAACTCTCTGTGCATCATGTCCTCATTTGTAAGAGGGAGATGATAATGCCTAGTTTTCAAGATTGTTACGAGGATTAATTAATATAATGCATAAGAAGTGCTTGGCACAGCACCCAGTACACAGTAAGTACTCAATAAATATTCTCGTATACTATTTTAATTTGGATCTATATTCTGCATTTCCTAGTAAACCGGCTCTCTAAGCTTCTTATTGCGTTACTACAGTAATGATCACTGTAGGTGTGCTGTGCTTTGGCATCGGAAAGACAATGAAGATATATTAAGTCCTCTTGGTTTCAAGTAGTTGTGCCATTTTCTTTGGAGATATATTTGAAAATCTAACCTGCGAACTCAGGAGAACTCTGAAGCTTTGGGATTGCCTGGGCTTAGAAGCAATTTTTTTCCTTCTTAGAATATGGGAGTTTCATGGGCCACAAAATGTCTCAGCACCAGGAGCCATAAATGCCATCTTAAGTGGTCAGTGCTGGCCATGGTTAAAAGGAGAGGCATGCAGTGGTGTTAGGCAATCTGTGATGCATCAAACTACTACCACTTCCGAACTGAGAAAGCTCATCATAGTGCTTTTCACCATTACAAGTTTTGGTTTGATTATTTTGAAAGGGGTTGTAATTTTTAAGTGGATAAAGACACTACAAAAGAGTAAGAAAAATCTAGAGCCAAATGGGCCACTCAAGGTTAACTGGCCCAAACCTTTCATTTTACAAGTGATAAAACTGAAACCTAAAGAAGGTAAGTAATTTGCTCCACATCACACAGTGGCAGTGATAGCTAACAGATCAGAGCTAAATTCTCCTAATTAATAGTCACTCCTCACTGTCCCCCAGCAGATAGCAAGCTTAAAGTAAACAGGGATATGCTTTATTGGAAGAGACAGACACCAGAATGCTTTGCGTATCACTATCAAATACAACACTTTTAGATGTTTGAAGAAAGTATTCCTCAAATCAAAAGTAGAGTAAATAACTATGATAGACAGCAATACAACTAATTAACTCTCTTTAATCAGTAATTCCCCACAATACTACAGCAATGACAACTGATGTTTATAATGACTAAGGTACTCTAGGGCCCAAGGTATTTTCTGACACATCAATGAAGATTGCAATCATGTCCAATACAATTCTGGTATAAATGATTATACTTTAATTCTTCTGAAAAATGGCAATCCATGCAAGGTATATGCAATAATTTTATGTTAACTAAAAGGAATCCAATGCCCAGAGTGCCTTACTTCCTGATGAAGCTACATTATAGGCAGTTTTCATACAGCTCTTTATATAGTAATTTTTAATTTTAAATTATTTTTAGGTTTCTAAATCCTGTTTTATAATTGTATCCCTGAATAAATAAAAGCCAAAGAAATGATAAAGGGTCTAGAATGGCCAAGATAACTTTGAAAACAGAAAAAAAGTTAAAAGACTTACACTACCTGACTTGAAGATTCATTATAAAGCTACAGTAATCAGGACAGTGTGGCATTACCATAGAGTCACGTCACTGGAACAGGATAGAGGGCCCACTAACACAGCCACACATATGTGGTGCAAAGGCCATTCAGTGGAGATAGGATGGCCTTTAACAAATGATGCTGGAACAATTAGATATCTGTTTGCTAAAAAGGAACTTCATTTCACACCTCATAAGATAGATGACAGAACTTAAAGTGGATCATATACCTAAAATGTAAATACTAGAATTATAAAACTTACAGAAAGTATAGGACAAAATATTCGTAATCTTGAGTTAGAGATTTCTTAGCTACAACACCAAAAGCACAATCCACCAAAAAAAAAAAGTTAAATGATAAATTGGAGTTCATCAAAATTAAGAACTTCTTTTTGAAAGATGCAGTTAAAAAAGATAAGCCACCAACTGGGAGGACGTATTTGAAAATAGATTAAAGCTATTAAAAAACCAAAGGAATTAGATAATAATACAGCAAGGCTTATATAGTTACGGCATCCTTCAAAAGAAAATAATCAGGCCTGGTGCAGTGGCTCATGCCTATAATCCCAGAACTTTGGAAGGCCAAAGTGGGTGGACCGCTTGAGCTCAGGAGTTTGAGACCAGCCTGGGCAACATGGTGAAACCCCATAGCTACCAAAAGCACAAAAATTAGCCATATGTGGTGGCATGCACCTATAGTCCCAGCTACTTGGGAGGCTGAGGTAGGAGGATTGCTTAAGCCCAGGAGATGGAGGTTGCAGTGAGCCAAGATTGTGCCACTGCACTTCAGCCTAGGTGACAGAACAAGACCCTGTCTCCAAAAAAAAAAAAACTAATAATAATCAGAGAAACCAAGCAGTCAGTACTGGGAAGAATGGGGAAGTGCTGGTCTTAGAGGCAGAGAATTTGGATTTCAGCTTTGTCTCAGGTCAGCTGCATGAACACAGGCAAGTTACTTAAATTTATAGATCCATCCTCTTTTCTGGAAATACTATTTTAATGAATAATATGTAAAAAAAATATATATATCTGGCACATGATAGAGTCTTAAAATTCTTAGTTGCTTCTGTGGGGATGAAGTTCTAACATCTAGAATTGTCCTATGTAAGGCAATGTTCCCTAAGATTGAAAATTCTTATTCTCTAATTTGTTCCTTAAACTAGGCCAGTCTGGAGGCCAATAGGGAGAGTACCTTGTCCCAAAATTAGCCAAAACAGTGAGTGTGCCTTTTCTTTTGAAAACTCTTGTCCAAGCTTGGTGAGATCTGTGAAGTTTACATAAAACAGAGATTTTTTTATGCTGTCATTGAAACTTGAACTGTACTAAAATTCACAACCATGGAGAACTGTTTAGGGAGGCCCATGGGGAAGAAGGAAAAAGTACCTGATGCTTCCAAGAAATGCCCTTGTAATAAAACTTACCCCAAGCTGTAAGGCATTATATGGTGCTTGTTTAGCCTGAGTGGCAATCAGAGCTTTCTAGGGCTTTGGGAAGGAGAAAAATTTAGCACTGTCAAGAACTAGAATGTCTTAACATTCATGGAACAGAAAGGATCCTGAAAGAAACATATTTTTAAAAAATTTAAAAGCCCAATATGTCAGGGAGATCAGTAATTGAATTAAAAAACTCAGTCTGACTTCAAAGTAGGGAAATGTATACAGTACTCTTTCTTTTTTCTTTTCTTTTTTTTTTTTGAAACAGAGGCCTACTCTGCCACTCAGGCTGTTGCAATCTTCACTCATTGCAAACTCAACCTCCCAAGCTCAGGTGATCTCCCACTTCAGCTTCCTGAGTAGTTGGGACTACAGATGTGAGTCACCATAACTGGCTAATTTTGACACTTTTAGTAGAGACAGAGTTTCGCCATGTTGGTCAGGTTGGTTTCCAACTCCTGGCCTCAAGTGATCCACTCTGCTCGGTCTCCCAAAGTGCTAGGATTACAAGCGAGAGCCACCACACCAGGCCCAGTACTTTTATTAATCACCTTTAGTGATCATAGAGCTTCCTTGAATGTGGAATCTTTTTCTAGAAGCCATCCAGATTGGAATTATCAACACATAGATTTGGATAGGAAAGTAACACAGACAGGAAGGAACCTTAGGGATCAGTCCCATTTCATAGATGAGGAAACCAAAGCCCTGAAGAGATCAAGTAAGTTGTTCAAGCCCACACAGTGTAGTGGGAGGACAAGCTGAGACTTGGCCCCTGAGTGTGGCCTTCCCTTTGCCAGCTGAACAGCCCTGCTCCTGCCTCCTACGGAGTGAAGCCACACACTGTAAGTGGGCCACATAGAGTATCCTTCCTTTTGTGGCAAATCAAATGCCAACTCCCACCCTTCCCACTGCATTTAGCACAGGACTTCCAGCAATTGCTGTGAGCGTATACTTGCACAAGGGCAAAACAATGCCAGAATGTTACGAGAACTGTAATCTTATTTGACCCTCTTGGAGAGCAGCAGGGAATCAGAATTCAGCCCTCTGAGCTGCTGGATCATCTCAGCCTCCATCTTAATGACCTCAAAGTGAATTAGTCTCCGCAGCCATGCAAGGAGAAAGGTGCTCGAGGGCCCGGAGTCAAGGCCCACACTCAGAGATGAGCAGACACTAGGGCCCTGGGCTGTTTTGGCTGCCAACTTCCCACTAGAGAGCTTCTCATCCAGCCTGCTGCAAAGAGAGCAAGTTAGGGAAGTTCGAGTCTGGTCCATTTAAAAAATAGTTAAATAAATATATAAATTGATTTTCCTATGTATTTAGCACTGTAAGTCATTAATAATTGCCACTCTTATTCAATACCTATGACTGTACTGGGTATAAATTACACTGTCTTTTTTAACTATAAAATGCATCCATTCATTTGGCAAATATTTGCCGACCATCTATTAGTACAGGAGACTGTATTAGGAACAGAGATACAAAGATGAAAAAAAAAAAGACCCAGTTTTCAAGGATTTTGCATTATAGAGAGTTAGAAACAAACAGTTTTTCATTCATTCACTTTTTCATTACATTTACTCATTTCATTCATATACGTAAGCATTCAGCAAGTATTTGTTGGTGTTTATTGTGTAGGAGGAGATGCTGGGTGCTGAGGATGCAGTATTAGAGTATGATCTTGCCTTCACTAAGTTTACACTGCAAAGAAGAGAGACAAATATTAAGCCTGTTTTTAAATTAATTTCTAAACAATCTTTTGTGGGGATGGGGTCTCTCCATGTTGTAAAGGTTAGTATTGAGCTCCCAGCCTCAAGCACTCCTCCCACCTCATCCTCCCGAGTGGTTGACGAAAGTCAGCCACAAATTATTTGCCACTTTATGAAAAAGAGGTCAATGTCCCCTCCCCACCTGGATTCTGAGCTGGCCTAGATGACTTGCTCAACCAGTGAAAGGTGGCAGAAGTAACAGTCTGGGCCTTCTGAGGCAAAGGTATAAGCTTTGCAGCTTCCACTTTGGTCTTTGTAAACCTCACTCCGAGACAATCAGTGCACCATGTCAGAAATCCAACAGCTGTGAGGGCAGAATGCTGGAGATTCCACCTATAGGTGCTCCCATCTGCAGTCCTAGCTGAGCCCTGGACTTCTAGCCATTCCAGTCCAGGCACCAGGCATTAGAATAAAGCCATTATGGACTCTCCAGCCCAGCCCAGCCCAGCCCAGCCACTCACTGAATATCAGTCAATGCTACATAAGTTGGAAGAACCCCTCAGCCAAGCCCTACCCAAATGTCTGACCCACAAAGCAGTAAAATATAATAAAATGGTTCTTGCTTTAAGCCACTAAGTGTTGGGCTAGTCTGCTGTGTAGCACTTGGTGATGGAAACACAGATGATTTCAAATAGTGAAAATGAAGTGCTAGGAAGAAATTGACAGTATAAAAAGATAAAGAGTGACTGGTAGGAAAACAGGTTTAGACTGGCTATCCTGAGAAGGCCTCTGAGAAGGTGGCATCTGAACTGAGACCTGAATGATAAGAAGGAACCAGGCATACACAGACCAGGGGGAAAGTGTATCAGGCTCAGGAAACAGCAAATGCAAAGGTCCTGACATGGGGAGACAAGGTTGGTGTGACCAGGGGCTATAATGAACGTGGCAGGTGCTATGAGCAGCTGTGCCCATGCAACAGTGGGACAACAGAACAAGGGGGGCTGTCTTCATGGTGTCCCAGAGCCTGTGCACTGGGGCTGACTTAACCATTTGAACAAGAGAAGCAAAGTGCTTTCTAGATAGAGGCAAGTGTCTGTTCAAAGACACAAGACAGTGAGAGAGACTGAGCACGATCAGAGATCATGAGTAGCTTACTGTTGCCAAAGCCTAACAGGTTTGGCCATGGTGACAGGTTGACACAGCTGAAGAGGGAAGCAGGGCCTGGATCACAAAGAAAGTTGAATTCTGTGCAAAGGAGTTTAGAGTTCATAATCTAAGGGATGAGAAACAGCAGAGCTTCTGGTGTTAAGCTGCCTGATTCAGATCCCAGCTATGCCACTTGATAGCTGTGTGACCTTGATCAACTCACTTAACTTCTCTGTGCCCCAGTTTCTACATTTGTACAATGGGTTGCTAATAGCACCTACCTCATAAAGTTTAAGTATTCAACCAGTCAATCTGGGCACAGTATTAGCACAGTGCCTGGCTGATAAATATACTATGTTAGCTATTGTTGTTATCAGTATTATTACTATTACATCATTGTCATCATCTTCATCATCGCCATTGGAGGCAACTGAGGAACTCTGCAAGAATGACAAAATTAGGCTTTTGTGTTAGGAAAAGTCCCCAGGTGCTGATGTGCAGAACAGGTTGAAAGGAGTAAGATGGAGAGAGGAGCTGAAGGGGGCCTGAGCTCTGGTGAGAGTATGGGTGCTACAGTGGGAAAGAAGGAACAGATGCATCATCAGATATGTACCTATACTACTAGCTAACGTATAAGACCACAAAGGTGTGTGCCATTGCTATATAAATTTCCTGGAAGGCTTCTAGAAGGAGGCCAGATTGAGGCTGGCAGGGAGGATGGATTGGCTTTGGAAGGGTGGGGATGGGGTGTTAACATCAATTTACACTAGAGGAACTCTCTGCTTTAAGACTCCTCCTCCAACCTGGTTAGTTTCCAGGGTGAGAATGAAGAAACACTTGTTGAGGAACCTTTGAGGTCCTGGTACCAGGAGAAGAGCAGGTTCTGAAAATGAAACCAAGAATGTCCTAAATACTGATGGTGTCCAAGAATGGTGGTTCTGACTACCAGTCAAGGCCATCTCCTGATCAGCTGTCACCAGGTCCCAAGAAGAATAGTCAGAGTCAGATCCAGTGAATGACAGCACAAAGATGAAAGCAGCTCTGCTAAAATGAAGAGGATGGAGAGGCACTGCCTTCTTGGGTAGTTGGCTTCCCTGAAAAATGGCTCTGCTCCTTTAGTCTGTGTCCAATCAGCATATGCAGATTAGGACAAACCAGTGCTGTGACCTTGCAGAGGCGGATATTGGACATCCTGTTTGCAGGGATCCATCCATATGAGATATGGAATCTGGGGGCTTTTGTCTTCAAAGCTTGACAATCCTACACATACATATTCATTCCATTGCTTCTGATTTTACATTTGCATCACAAAAAGAATCAATGCCCAAATGCCACTCAGCCCTTCCAGGCACCCAAGAGAAAAGGTGGGAAAGGCTTAGGAGATTCGAATGGCTTTGGGCTTGGGCTACTAATTATGAGGAGGTGGCAGCACATGAGGATTCTGAAGATACCACATTTTTACCTCCTCAGCACCCTCCTATTATTAGTGTCATTACCCTATTTTATATTTTAATAGTACTTTTAAATTATCGACTTTTATTGTCGTCATTTTGATTGACGTGCAAGTCCATGAATTTTAACCATGTGTGGAATCTTGCAGTCACCACCACAATCAAGACACAAAACAATTCCATTACTGAAAAAGCTCCCTGGTGCCACTCCTTTCAAGTCACACACTCCCTTTGCTCTTAACCTCCAGCCACTCTCACAGTTTTGCCTTTTCTAAAACATCATATAGATGGAATCCTATAGTATATAGCCTTTTGAGACTGGCTTTTTTACTTAAGATAATGCCATCGAGATTCATCCAGGCCCTTGCATGTATCTGTAGGTCATTCCTTTTTACTGTTGAGTAGTATTCCATTGTGTGAATGCACCAGTTGATCCATTTATCTATTGAAGGATGTTTGAGTTATTTTCAGTTTTAGGTAATTATGAATAAAGCAGCTGTAAACATTCACATACATGTTTTTGAGTGAACATGTTTTCATTTCTCTAAGGTAAATATTCAGGGGTGGGAGTGATGGGTTATATGTCCCATGCTCCCAAAGTCTTTTTACAACTCTTCTGTCTTAATCTTCTCAGTTTTTCCAGGAACTATCAAGCAAGTACAGCAACTGACATTATTTTCCTTAGCCCGGGGTGTTACAACAAACTGTGTTTCCCATCACTAAATCTTTCCATAATTGTATCCTATGGCCCAACTAGGGTGAAGGGATATGTATGCATGACTCCAGACTCTTGGCAGCCTCTGAAGAGGAGAGGAAGTGGCTGGAGGAAGCGCCCTCTCTTCTCTTCTACCATGATCCCTTCCTGGACCCAATGGGGGAAGAAAAAGATCAGCGACCACCCAAGGAGTAGACTTTCTGAGAGCATGAGCCCCTTTACTGTTCCATGGCCCATAAGTGCTCAGGACAGATGTGAAAAGGAGGTAGTCTGTGCTTACACTGAAAAGACAATTTTGGCTGAGCACAGCAGCTCACGCCTGTAATCCCAGCACTTTGGGAAGCTGAGATGGGTGCATCACCTGAGGTCAGGAGTTCAAGACCAGCCTGGCCAACTTGGTGAAACCTGTCTTTACTAAAAATACAAAAAATTAGCCAGATGTGGTGGTGCACACCTGTAGTCCCAGCTACTCAGGAGGCTGAGGCAGGAGGATTGCTTGAACCCGGGAGGCAGAGACTGCAGTGAGCCAAGATCACACCACTGCACTCCAGCCTGGGTGACAAAGTGAGACTTTGTCTCAAAAAAAAAAAAAAAAAAAAAAAGAAAGGACAATTTAGTGATAAAACAGTAAGTATACACATAGGTTATACTTATGGGCTCAATGGTTATGGGCTCAAAGATCTAAGTTCAAATTGGAGCTCTACCACTTATTAACTGTGTGACTCAGTAGGCAAGCCACTTAGCTCTGAAACTGAATTTTAACAATGTTCCAAGAGGAGAAATAAGGTATAGCATCCCACTACAAATCCTTCATTTCAAAGCATGGGGCCCAGATTGGCCCCCATAGACCCTACCCCTAAAACAAACCTGTTGTAAATATGGTAACAGATTAGAAAGTTAAATTCTTCACCTTCATGAAAGAATCTAGAATGGAGGTGGTAGGAATAAATAATTATTGTTATATTTCATTATAAAGTATTCATTGGAGAGAATATTGTTCAATTTCATTCAAAAGGCATGGCTGAATTATGGAAACGATAACATTACAGAATGTAGCTGGAAGATACTGGTATATAGGAAAATTGCCCAAATTAACTCTGTTCTCTTCCTGGGCCCCTGATGAATCTGAAGACATTTTGCTACTGTCAGAAAGGGAGTTAGCATATAATAAGCATTCAACACCTTAATTGTTTCTGCTCCTTTTCCTCTTATTATTAACATTACTGCCATAATTGCCTACAGTGACAAACACCCCTAAGTTTACATGTGAAGAGACCTGTACTTGGACATGAGAAGGCTGGTCAGTGGCCTTTCTCCTGGCTCCGGCTGTGCTGTCATTTGAGGATGTGTCTTCACAGCTCTGGATGCTGTGCTGCTGGGGAAGGAGCTCTGTGCCTCTCTGAGCTCAGTGTGAAGCTGGGGTTCTATAACAGGCCTTAGAAGGGTGGGGCTGGTGGGGACTGGAACTCCTCCAGTCATCACCCTCCTGCTGGGGCCAAAACAAAAGCCTGCAGCAAATAAAATACCAGTTCTTCAGATTCCTGGAATTTAGTTAATTACCAGTTTTCCTCGCAATGATGATTTTAATGCAATAAAGCAGTCATTTCTTTTGTATTTTATAAAATTTGGATTTATGAGCCTTAATCAATATTTCCTGAAATATTTCATAAAATCAGATAATGGCATGTTAGCTAGCTGAGGCTTGGTTCGTGAGTTAACAGAGCCAAGAAAGTGAGTTTATTCCTGTATTAACCTTCACATCACATAACCTGTACCTTGAGGTTTTAGGTGTTTGGCAAAGTCATGTGTCTGGCCATAAAATACCACATCAACAGCACATATTTAATGGGAATAAACCACATATAAGTCACTGAGTTCTGAGATAAAATGAGGCGACAGATACTATCCCTACCGTTAGAGTTTAGCTGGAAATAATAATGATGATAATCATATAATGCCAGCAGCAGGTAACACTTCCACAACACGATGTGTCACAAATTTACATATAGTAACTTATTAATCCTCTCATTAACCCTATGAGGTAGGCATTATTATCCCCATTTAATGGACAGGGAAACTAATGCACAGATAGAATCTGAATAAGGCCATAAAGCTGGAAACTATGGGAGCAAGGATTCAAATGCGTGATTCTCACATTTCACTGTAAAACACACCACAGGGCTCTATGCGAATAGAATGGATGGTAAGAAAACGTATAGACTAAGGAATCTAATGCCTGAATGAGTATGCCTATCCAATGGGAGGTAAGGAAAGTAAGGGATACGAAAGTTTAGAGGGAGTGAAAATCATTACAAAAGGATATGGCTGGGGAGGCTGCTCAGAGCAGGCAGAGATGGAGCTGACTCCTCCAGATTGGCCAAGTTTATGTAGGCAAAGAGGTCTG
Organism: Sapajus apella; assembly: GCF_009761245.1. NCBI lineage: Eukaryota > Metazoa > Chordata > Mammalia > Primates > Cebidae > Sapajus > Sapajus apella. The sequence continues at coordinate 2,043,203 of NW_022437024.1, forward strand.
GAGGAGGGTGATGGGGCAAGCGAATGGCATGAGCAAAGAAGCACCAGGACGTGAGCATGGCGTCTGCACTGACGTTGGAAGGAATGTTTGGCGCCTAGATAGAAACCGTCCAATGAAGCACACTGAATGGTCAGACTGAGGAAGGACACTGTGAATCCCACAGTGCTCAGGTGTAGCCATCATTCAGCTAAAGCAGCAGGGCTTGAAGAACAGAGAGGTTGGAGAAGGGATGTTTACTGGAAAACTACTAAGAGCCTGGACTGTTTTCAGAGGGAAAATAATAGGAGGGATAAATGAAAAAGACATCAGAGAGGAAGCCTTTACAGAATCCAGGTCTGCCTATGTATTCAGAAGAACTAAGGAGAGGAGGTGGCGGTCAGCCTCATCCCCACCACTTCCTCTCCCACTCTCCTCCCTCCCTCACTCCTCAGCAGCCACACTGGCCTCCCTGCAGTTGTTAAAACTCACCAGGCAAGCTCCTAACCTCCCATGCTCCTCTCTGCCCCAAAAGCCCTGGATATCCACATATATTGACCCCTTTCTAACTTCCGGCCAGACTTAATTGCCTTTTTATTTTCTGCTCTTTTCCTCCTTAGAATGTGACATAATGGACACAATTTTGGTCTTCTTTGATCACTGCTGTGTCTCTAGTGCCTAGAAAAGTACACAACACTTAGTAAGCTCTCAATATGAATGAATGAGTGACTTAAAGAATAAATGAATTGCACATGTGGATATATTTATTAAAAACTTCATTCAAAGTGCACCATTAGACATTGATATATTATCATGAAACACACGGCCGAGCACTAACATTCCTCAAATCTAGGGCTAGTCTAGCATCTCTGGTGAATAAGGAGTTAATGTGTCCTAATGCCAACTGAGGACATTTTTCCTGGCACTTTCTCCATTTTTCCTTCACAAAATATATCAGATCTGAAATCCTGCAAGAGCTTGTCAGATTTAGGACTTGACAATGCATATGAATATTTCTTTGGCACCAAAAATGTGACAGAGTTGGAGATGATTATGATAACACAGAGATGAAGTGAAACAGAGGCATAAGGACAGAGGCATTTGAGTTTTATCCTTAAGTCATCCTGTGCATGACAGGTGGCCTTTGTTGAGCTCCTTCAACATATTCTTACTCAAGACTGTTACAAAGAGGTGTTATTACCATCCACTGCACTCCACCTCCCAGACTAACCTGAGAGGGTACAAGGGATTGTTCCAGATATTTTCTAAAAGCTGTGGGTGCTAGCAGAGAGAAATGGCCTTTAAAGAAGCTTTCAAGTAAAGGAGACAGATGGATTCACCATGGAAACTGGGATTCTGAAGTTATACCAGGAGCTCCAGCAGCTCATAAAATTTTGGAGGCGATAAAGAAGGTTACTACCAAGATTTCCACATGCAAGATGCCCCAGTGAATTTAGGGTGCTCCAGTTATTAGCATGATCACCTGAGGTTCTAATACGGTATCATCATCTTCAGAGTCATGAAACTTGCTTAGGTGGGGGAGAAATGACAAAGACCTGTGCCAGGTGGGGGCCAGGGTAAGTGAGGATCCAGTGGGAAGCAAGGCAGTGGGACCAGCATGTCTCTGCCCTCCGGGCAATCAATCAGATCCATCAGTTCCAAAAATGCCAGCATGTGCACTCACTGTCACATTGTGACCCACTTACTGCCCAGCAGAGCTTCTTCCTTTGGTGAATACAGTCAGCCCTATGCAAGGGACACTCTGGTTTATGGAATGTCAGCGTTGGGATGCAGCCTGGTGATCCCATCACGCATAATGCATCCCCTTTGGAGTTCACAATGGACCAGCGCAGGAGAGGACTCCGACAATCCTTTGGTAAAGAAACTTATTTAACCTTGACACAGCATTTCCCCAAACTTATTTTCCCATAGATTTCTTTTTTTAAAGAATAGCTATTATGTTTCCCAGAACACTCACAAGCTATGAAATACTTTGAGAAATGCCAATTGAGCAACTTTCTCCCTGTACAGAGGAGGAAACAGAGGCCTGGGAAATTCAGAAGAATCAAGGAGAGGAGATGGCATGCAAAGACCAAACAGCCATTGCCCACATCTGTCTCAAGACCAAATACCCATCCAAAGACCAAATAGCCATTGCCTGTACCTGTCCAAAGACAATCCAAAGACCAAACAGCCATTGCCTGCACCTGTCCCAGGACCAAATTCCCGTCCAAAGACCAAACAGCCATTGCCTGCACCTGTCCCAGGACCAAATGCCCATCCGAAGACCAAACAGCCATTGCCTGTACCTGTCCAAAGACAATCCAAAGACCAAACGGCCATTGCCTGCACCTGTCCCCCTCTTGTTGTTTTCATTTGGTCTCCACCCATGTATTGGATGCCTATTCTACACCAGGGACTGCCCTTACCACTTGATAATAGGATTCGGCAAACACTTCCATGTTTCAGGCCTTTAAGACTAATGGGAGGCCAACAGACTTCAGTTGTCCTTAATGGACCTCTAATTATAATGTAAACATAATTATTACAAGGTGACTACTACAAAAGTAAAATATTAATAACCATATTGGTAGAAAAATGAAGTTGAATTTTTCCAGTTGACTAAGGGTTAAGCTAAAAAAAGTTTTACTTTCAACACTTTTGATGAAAATCGTTCTAAACTATAGTCATTCGAACATATTCAGTGAGCATGTGCTATGTGTCATGATACAGGGAGGTGGATGCTATACAGAAATTAATATACAAAAGACCATAGATAGTTTAGGACATTATGTTTAATAAATACTTATTCCAGGAAAATCCTAGAAACGATTGTTACTTTTAATGATTTCTTTATGCAAGCTTTCTTTGCTATCATTTCTCTCTTTTTCTCTCTAAAAGTGCCGAGGGTTATAGTGATTTTAGGGTTGCCTACCTTTTGTTAAAGAAGTGATATTTTCCTATGAAAACAGAAAGTACTTAGCAAACACTTGGCTGATTGGGAAGTTGAGGCCTCACAATTCAAAGAACAGGGCAGGCTTAACACATGCATATGAGGGGACTCCTGTTGCTGTCCACACAGGAGGTAAGGGATAATCAGGGGCTTTGAAGAAGTCATTGCCAAATAAGTCCTGAAGGAACTTTATAATTTAAGATCTGACAAGCCACATAGCAGCACAGGTGGAGACCTCACTTCCTCAGCTCTCTTCTGATATACCTGCCCAGTTTAGATGGTTTGACAGGAATACAAACCACAAGATGAGAAAATTCTATCTGGGATTATAAATGTCAAATATTTCTCATCTACATCACCCTCTCTTCCTTTCCCCTCAATCATTGGTCATGATACTATCTCTAGTTCTAATAAAATTGAAATGGCTAATAAAGAGTGAAAAGTACTGGCTTATGCTGTGGACATGATATGAATTACATAACTGTCTTCTTATTCATTGAGTAGATGATTAATTCATTCTTCTATTAATATGTGAGCACCTATATGCACCAGATTCTATTTTAATTACTGCAGATACATTAGTGAACACAACAGACAAAAATTCTTGCCTTCACTGAGTTTACAGTCTAGTATAAATATTATAAAAATGTTAAATATTAATATATCACACATATTGCATATAAATTCTATTAATGTAAAAAAAGATAGAAGGACGGAGAAGAGTAAACTTCCTTTAGAGCCTCTTCCAAATTTTAGGTCAGACACTCATCTGATGGCCTGAGCTTAGACTGGTCATTCCCTGGAAACTCTTGTCTTTAATACTATTCCACTTGTAAGCACTTTCCTCTCTGAATCTAGCCCCACTAGCCTGGTCTGATGTAAATTTTCTTTTCTTTTTTGTTTCATTTTTTGTTTTTGAGATAGGGTCCTGCTCTGTTGCCCAGGCTGGAGTAAAATGGCACAATCACAGCTCACTAAAGCCTCAGCCTGGGCTCAAGTGATCCTCCCACCTCAGGCTCCCAAGTCGCTGGGACTACAGGGCATTCTACCATGCCCCGCTAATTTTTAATTCTTTTGTAAAGACAGATTTTTGTCTTGTTGTCCAGCCTGGTCTCAAATTCCTGGTCTCAAGTGATCCTCTCACCTCGACCTCCCAAAGTGCTGGGATTACAGGCATAAGCCACCACACCTGGCTGAATTTTCAGAACAACTTCGAGTTTATGTCAGAAAAACATATAAACATTTATTTTTTTCCACTTAAAATCTGAGATCCTGTTTCATCCCAGGCTCGGAGAAGACACTTTTTCTAGAGTAAGCAAATGGGCTGAAGAAATAGGATTAGTGGTAGACTAGCTTGCCTTTGAATTGTAATACATATTTAAGAAAATAATCTAGATGAGTCAATTTCATACTTACTTGGTTGGTGCAAAAGTAATTGTGGTTATTGCCATTAAAAAGTAATTACTTTTGCCATTAAATATTTTTTGCCAGACTTAATATGTTTTAAACATGCTAATTAGAGGGAAACAGACTAACTAATTGGTTTACTTCCCCACCTACCTAGTAGGAAGTTACTCACAAATGGTCTTACTGAACCCCATGATAATTTGACCATGAGACCTGGCCACTGGATCCTCTTTATGGTCTAAAATGTACATATCATGTTTTCTTTGTCTATGGATTACAAAGAAGGTAGCCTACTTTAAAATGATTCATGAAGTTCAGTGCAGGAGCTAATTAACAAATGGAAAATGTTTCTAACCCACAGGAAAGAAGGGTATAAAATAAAATGTTTCTCTTTATCAAGTAAGAGGCTGTATCACTAGGCAGTTGAGGTATTTAGTGAAAGGATAGACATGACCAGTTGTTGGGAGTGTGGGGCAACCTGCTAAAGACACAGGGAAGGGTCTTGTTTTCTTTAATAACTTAAGTGACAGGATGAAAAACCTCTCTAAACTTGCTGTAAACATCAAATTGGATTGGATGGCTGGCTACTTGAGAAATAGAATTAAACATCAAAAGAGTGAGTCTGGCCTAAAGAAAGAAGATATTAAAAGGATGAAGTTGAATTAGGAAGCATACAAACTAATTCTTACAGGATGTAAAACCACACTCAACTAGAGCCAGAAGGGACAGGAACTGGCTTTGTCAAAAGCATGCTCTAGAAAGATCATGGTGCCCTTCTGGACCACAAACTGCATGCATTGGTAATGCAGTGCTGCTTTTTAAATAAGGAGCCTATAACTAGACGCTAAAGAGCAATATATGGAATGAAGGTGGTCAGGCTGCATTATACACCAGTGGGAGGGCTTCTGACCACAGTGTGCTTGCTTCTGTAACTCACAGCAGAAAGTTCAGAAAATGATTAAAGGTGAGGGGAACAAGTCTTGTAAAAGGTGATGACTAGATTTACTTAGCCTTGAAAGGAGCAACCAAGGAAATTCCTCTGATATATTTACCATCCTAATTTTTAAGAACTAAGTCTCTCCCTCACTAGACTATTTCAGCATGTCTCCAACATCTCACAAGGTAGGGTTTCTATAACATTTTGGGACATACTTAAAATCATATTCCCAATTTATCTGAAATTCAAATTTAACTCCCTGCCCTGTATTCTTATTTGCTAAATCTGTTAGCTCTATTCAAAGGTTAACTAGCAACCATTTAATAACAATTAAGCTGTTATAATATACTAGGTATTATTGTAAATGCAGAAGAAATAGAAACTTAAAAGCCAGGTAGACGATACAACACAGGCCTTAGTTAATTTGAAGAAATGGGGACAGGAGCAAGATTTTGGGAGATGGTAGAATCCAAGTTGAACTAGGGGTTTACAAGGGGATTGGGGGCGGTGGTATCTAGAGAGACTTTGAGATGACAAAACACAGCTATGGATCTTTCCTATTCCGAGGGCCTCTAGGCTTTAGCTATGGGCAGTCTGGCAGATGCTCAGGACTCCTGAGATAGACTAGGTGGTTGGACACTAACCTCAGTGCCAACAAAAAGATCAGAGATGATATGTTCATGTGGAGCTGTTCTAATTTTCCTATACTCTGTTCCAGTAAGTGCTATGTCGTAGACACTTAGAATCTATCTGATGAAAGAATACATGAAGAGTAGGTGGTGAGACTGAAAAGCAGTGAAACTGACCTGTATCCCTCATTTAGAGAACATCATTACATTCTAGTTGCACCTGACAGATACACAGGATAAGTTACATTAATAGCTAGTATGTGTTAAGAATGAATTTGCCAGGAAAAACTCTATGTGATAGAGAGGTTGGAAGGAGAGCTCTCTGGGCTGGGAACGGAGAAGAGGAGCTTCAGGAACTGAAACCACTGGGACTCAGCCTCTCCCAAACTCACATCTAACTTGAAATTCTATGAATTTTCCAAATGGCCAGGGGCCTTCAGAGAGAGTCAGTATTTCCTTCATTAGTGGACAGATTATGACAGACTATCGACCATGGCAATAAAAACAACTTCTATTGTTAAACACAGCAGTCAAAATAGGTATTAATTAAAAACATAAATGTTATAAATTCTCTGGCTGCATCAATAATTTGCAATGAAACTAAGGCTCTTCTCTAAGTCTTCGAGAGACTTGGAGTAGAATACATTAGGTTTACTTTTTCTGAGTGTCTGAAAGAACAGACAAGTCTTTGGCAATATATACCATGCAAGAAGGAAAGGCTTTAAGAAAGACCCAGTTTTTGAATTTTTAAAAATTTATTATATTTAAGTTCTGGGATACATGTGCAGAATGTGCCAGTTTGTTACATAGGTATACACGTGCCATGGGTGGTTTGCTGCACCTATCAACCCATCATCTATTTAAGTTCTGCATGCATTAGGTATTTGTCCTAATGCTCTCCCTCCCCTAGCTCCTCGCCCCCCTACATGCCCCGGTGTGTGATGTTTCCCTCCCTGTGTTCATATGTTTTCATTGTTCAATTCCCACTTATGAGTGAGAACATGTGGTGTTTGGCTTTCTATTCCTGTGTTAGTTTGCTAAGAATGATGGCTTCCAGCTTCATCAATGTCCCTGAAAAGGACGTGAACGCATTCTTTTTTATGGCTGTATAGTATTCCATAGTGTATATGTGTCACATTTTCTTTATTCAGTCTATCATTGATGGGCGCTTGGGTTGGTTCCAAGTCTGTGCTATTGTAAATAGTGCTGCAATAAACATATGTGTGCATATGTTTTTATAGTAGAATGATTTATAATCCTTCAGATGGATGTTCTACACATGTATCCCAGAACTTAAAGTAAAAAGCAATAAATTTTTTAAAATTCCAAACCCAGTAATGGAATTGCTGGGGAAAGACCAGTTTTATAATTTGCCCACTCCTGTGAGAAACCATTTCTTTGGAGTAAAGCCCAATAGTCAGGTGGAATCACAGTTGAAGTTCACTCTTGAAGTCATTGTTTTCTATCACAGTGATGGGCAAAAGACATGGATTCGGAAACGCTCACTGAGCCCTGACTATGTGCCCAGGAGGATGCTGGGAGCCTCCTTTCAAAAGACTTACAAGGTTGGCTACAAAGAGGTACCAGGCACCTTTTGTCCAAGAGGGCCATGAAGATGCTCTGCATCTAGGCATCCTCAGAGCCAGAGCTATTTTCACGGGGTCTAAACACTGCAGTCTGACTCAGCTGTTGTCCCTTCCACACCTTTTTTAGCCCTGTCATTTGACCTGCCCTTCACCAGCCCCTCGATTCCTGCCTCAAAATCTCATTGAAACACAAGAGTGCCAGGGGCAAGCAGGGTGGAAGGAGAGCTGAGTGGTGCGCTCTTGGGTGTGTTTGCAGCAGTTTGTGGCTTTCAGGGCACATGTTAATCCACTAGAAACAGTATGGGCATTTTGAGTGGCATTTAGGGGCGAACGCTGGATGGATGTAGGATGTGCGCACTAACATTTATTGAAGATTTAGTATGCTTGAGGCACTCTTCTAAGCACTTTACAAAAAGTAACTCTTTCATCAGCACGGCAACTATATGGTAGGTAACATCTTAATCCCCATTCTACAAATTATGAAACTGAGGCACAAGAGGGGTTTAGGAACTTAGCCAGATCACACAGTTTCTTGTCTTAGTTTTCTCTTCTGCAAAGCAGAGGAAGCATCTGCCTAAAGGATTTGGGGGAGAGGCAAATGAGTCAAAAAATGTGAAGCATCTAGCCTGGAGAATGCCACCCAGTGGTCACTAATGACAGGTATGCTCTCTGAGACTGTAACTATTGATGTGGTTTCATGCGATTGCCATGGATGAGGGCCATGGTTGCTAATATTGCAAAAGAACACAGAATACAAAGGTTAATTTATTTTCGGCTTTGGACTGCAATTTTCAATAGGCAGACTCCAACCTATGAACACAATGTCCTCGATAGTTCCCTTTACAAATCAGCTGCTCAGAAACAGAAATATACTTTTCCCAAGAAACAATACTGTAAGTGGTTAGCTCATTAGAGCCAATTTAATCCAAAAGAGAGCAGAATTTTCCTGTTAATATTATTAGCTTATGTTCTTGGAACATTTACTCATTTAACAAACTTCTACAATGTACTAGGATGTCTCTTGCCTCAAGGAGCTTATGATTCAGTGAAGGAAATGAGCACTTGCTCAGTGATTCTAGTGGAGGGTGACAGAAGTGTGTTTGGGACAGTGTAGGAGGACAGGGGTGAACGTCTGGGGTGTGGATTCTTGATAAGTTGATAGAAACAAGAGAGGGGCCCTTGCTGGCAGGAACAGGAATGAGGGTAAGAGAGAGCCATTGTTCTAAGAGATGGCTAATCACAAACAACTCACTTGCACAACATCCTGTTCCTAAATACCTCATTCTCCACGTAGCCCCAGCAGCACAAACCTATCTGCAGTAGCCTTTCCAGCATGACTCTATAAACTCCCTTCCATCCCCTGCATCTTGGCAGACCGCCTTCTCTCTGCTGTACTGCCCATTGCACTCTTGCAACGCACCTTTCTTAGTTTCTCTAATAAATCTGCCTTTCTTTACCCATGACTGTCTTGGTAAATTCTTTTACCACCCGTGATGTAGCCCTAGCCAGTTGCACCCATGACACAGGGGTGATAAAGGGGCCAGAAATGGGTAATGAAGTACTGGAAGAAAAGAAAATAAATTTCCTTTGCTTGGGTTCAGAGCTAGGCCCCAGACTTCATTTTTTATACCTGTACCCCACTTGCTGAGCTCTGGTGCTTTCCCAACCTCCCTTTGGGACATCCAAGCCCAACACCCACTACTGTCCTACATGATTCACATCCACAAAATCAAAAGCCCTGTTCTTTCCATCTCAGGCATCACATCTAGGTGTTAAAAGGAAGATAATTTGAAAACAATGTCTTACTGATGTGTGATTAAACAATCATTCAACTTCCCCAAAATTGTTTTTGATTTGTATATAAATTTTTAAACTAGAAGTTTAAATACATAAAAGCATGCCAAAAAAAAAAAAATGCAGTGGTCACAAAGAACAGTTGGCCCAGTTTACACAATGCCTTGGGAACTATTTTCTTTAAGTGATTCCTACTTCTTTACTGAACCACTAATTCATCAGATGCTGTAAGGAAAATGTGATTCTTTTTATGTTTATAAAGTAGCCCGCATGGAGGTGCTGGTACTGCCAAGTGGAAGGGCAGAGGTGGAGTGGCTGCTTGTCTAAGCCATCTGTAACCTGGGGGAACTCATCCTGGAACATGGATGTATTGGATACACACATGTTGGATAACATGATTTCAGGGCATTTCTAACTGCAAGTTGAAGTTGCATTATAAAGACTTCCTTCAAAAGGAGCTGGAAAACTGCTGTGCTTCCCAACACCAAACTCCTTTTGGCCCCATTCCAAGGTTCTGCTGCCACAGCTGCCTAGCAGAAATGCCCCTTACTACTACATAAACTGTTCAGCTCACAGAGTCCCAGCATGACAATTACATGATTGTGTTAAAAGCCCCCTTTTGATTACCTGGATTTGAGAGGTGAGACTGTAATTCCAATTCAAGAGGAGATTCAGAAATGTTGGGGCAAGGTAACAAGGTGAGGCAGTCAAGAGAGAAATAAGTCCTGACAACGTTGATTACTAGAGAAAGAATTCTTGCTCCACGTAGAGCAGGCCCTGAATGAATGAATGGCTGAATGGTACAGGCATTTTTCAAATTAATCTCATGATGTGAGGTCTTAGTGTTCACTGATTTTTTCCTGTGTGGGTGTTGATCGTTCTCATGCACTTTGCATGGTGAATCCTGCCTGCCCTTGAATGCAGGTACTCTGAGGAGCAATACATTTAGGACCATGCCAGATCCTATGCTTACAGATGCTCACCATATCCTGAAAAATGTACTTTTGGTTGTCAGACCACAGGGGTATTTAAGAAATACAGGGTATTTAAGAAATCAAGCTCTTCTGTCCACACTGTTTGGACTCCAAATTGTCCGAAATTATGTCAGACAGGGGTGACCTTCTCTATCAGGTCCCAAGTTGCACCAGGTAATGGTGCTCTGAGAGCACCCTGTCTGGTGCTGAGAACTGGCATTGACTTTGACTCTGCCTCCATCTCCACTTGATGCCTTCTCAGCCTTTCTGCATCAGTGTCAGAGGGTTAAAGCAGCTCCTCTAGCAGCAGCCTCTCTTCATTAGCAACCTGGAATCATTGCTGTGCTGAAGGCTGCATTGTTCTTCAGCATTTGAATACAATTTGCATAACGAAGCAGGTGAGAGCGCCTCTTGCCTGTTCAGGCAGCCTGATTGGCAGAGAGAAAGGGATTTATAGGTAATTGGCCATAATTAATTTGATGCGCTTTTATAAGGATAAAAAGAAAAGCTTTCGAAAATTGCTTAGTGCTCCAAGTCAAAACCACATTTGCACTCTGTGGTGTGTGTGCTTGTGTGTTTGCAGGGATGGGTGGGTGTGTCATGTAAAGGCATGTGAGTTAATAACCGTGTGTATTCTAGCGCATTTTTTTTTTTTCTGTAAGCAAAAAATGGCTCACTCCCCAGAGGTTCCTGAACTCCAGAGGTCCTCAGCTGCAGAATCCTTCATGACACAATGCTGTTAGCCATCTTGTTCAATTTGTATTTGAGGTCACTAGGAGACATCATTAGAAAACACAGCAGTCTTTCTTCACTACTAGATAACACCCAGCTCAACATCTCTTTTGTACCCAGTCCAAAAAAGGTGGAGTCCCAGCTGTCTCAGGGTCTGCTGGCAATCAGTTTTTGCAAGAAACACAGCTGGCTAATACTTTACTCAGGACACTCTGTGGTGCTAGTGATAAGCTAGGAGATGTGTGGGGAAGTTTCACAGAATTAAGTACTCAGGAAATTTAACATTAAGATGGTTTATAGCCTTAAGCTACTCATGGTCTCCTTGTCACAAGTACTTCAGAAACTAAATACTGCTCTTGCTCTGTTTCCCTTCTGAGATGAGGATGGAGGGATGAAGTGGGGTCTCCTTCCCTCCTCTCCATTTCTTCCCTCTCTGCCTTTTTTACTTTTCCCATAAAGGGAAGGTTGCTGAGAGTGGGATCTTTTCCTTTGTAGTTGGATTAAGAAAACACACTGGTTACTGCCTAGCAGAGAGAAAACATGTCACCCAATAATATTCGATGTCTCTTTGATTCATTCATCCAGTCAACTCTCATTGCATAAGTGGCTCTTAAATGTGCAAGGGGCTGTATGTGCACACATGAAGAGAGCAGAACCTTCGTTGGAAATACTTTTGGTTAGAATGAACAAGGTCCCTTCAAGCTTCTTTTGCACTCACAGCTGGATAGTGAGTGGTTTCTAGCCGGAGCCCCAAAATCACTCCTTTGGGAATCCAAGAAGCCAGGCCAGAGAAGGTCCCCAGAAGAGGGGCTTTACTGGATTCTGTTGCCTCAGGCCAAACCCCTAGAAGCATGCGCCACTTTCCTGTGTCCACACAAAGAAGAAACAGGGCTCTGGTAGTGTAGTATTATAGGGATAGATGCGGGCTGTGGGGTCAGCTCTCTGGATCGAATCCTGGAACCCTCACTTCTTAGTTGTGTGACTTAGGCAAATTTGTTTAAAACCTTAGATGACTCTCATCATCTGTAAAATGATGTTAATAATGGTGACCTCAAAGGGTGTGCATAAAGATTAAAAGCAGTGAGGCAGGAGAATAGGGTCTGGAGGAAGGGAACTTAAGGCCAACTCTTGCTGAATGAAGGGAAAACACAAAGGTGGCCGGGCGCGGTGGCTCAAGCCTGTAATCCCAGCACTTTGGGAGGCCGAGGCGGGTGGATCACGAGGTCAAGAGATCGAGACCATTCTGGTCAACATGGTGAAACCCCGTCTCTACTAAAAATACAAAAAATTAGCTGAGCATGGTGGCGCGTGCCTGTAATCTCAGCTACTCAGGAGGCTGAGGCAGGAGAATTGCCTGAACCCAGGAGGTGGAGGTTGCGGTGAGCCGAGATCGCGCCATTGCACTCTAGCCTGGGTAACAAGAGTGAAACTCCGTCTCAAAAAAAAAAAAAAAGAAAAACACAAAGGTGTGGGGCAGGGAATGTAAGACCAATTTGCCCTGACTTCCCAAAGCTGGATCAAAAGGAAAACACCTGGGCCTGGGGGCCGGGAACCTAAGGCCAATTAACGCAAACTTGCTAAAGCTATGTCTCCCAGTCTCCCACTCCCCTAGCAAAGGAGCAAAGGCAATTCTCCCCACCAACCTCCTCCTTCCATCAAGTCTCAGTTGGAAACGGAGAGTGCCTTGGATTGGCTGTGGGCCAAGCAGGGACCATCCCTTTATCTGCAAAAGGCACTAATTCACCTCAGCCTTTAATTAGCCACAGGCCAAATCCTTCATCCAGATAAGGGGGAGCCAATAGGAACCTCAAATGGGGTACTTAAATCTCAGAAAACTTTGTAACCAGGCCCTTTAGCCGCAGCTTGCTCGGCCCACTCCAACCCTGCGGAGTGCTTTCTTGCTTTAATAAATTCCTGCTTTTGCTGCTTCGTTCCGGCCTTTCATTACTTGGCTACTTTGTGCACTTTGTTCAATTCTTTGTTCAAAATGCCAAGGACCTGGACAACTTGTAGTCAAGACCCTCCACTGGTAACGGGAGCACCATACATGAAGAGTTTAATAATAGTGTTGGTACATAATGTATGTTCATTACATAGTTCAATGATACAAGCAGAGAGAAAGAGGCAGGTTTGGCCCCAGGAATCTCAGTGGCTATCAAGCAGCCAAGAAATAAAACTCAAAGTGACACCAGCTCTTACAGATCCTGCATTCATTCTAGTTGTTCTCCTCCCACTCGGGTGGGGTGGAAGATGGTGGTGGCAGAAGGGACAGGAGGAGCTGCAGAGGCAGGAAAGCAATTCCTTGGCTGGCACCGCAGTGGTCTGGCATTGCCACTCCCTAGGCATGGCAGACGTCCTCCTTCCCAGGCAAGTTCTGGGTTCCCCAGAGACGCTCTCAGGGAGAACACTGGACCAACCTCAATGCAGCTGGTCACTCCCATCAGTCCCTCCAGCTTCTCCATTGGACAGCAGCCCTCCTGACTCTTTCTGTTGCAGTTTTCTTATCTTATGAAGAAAGCCCTTTGGGCAGGAAGCCTTGAAAAACACCTCCGGTGACCTCAGCCCAGACTGACTCACTCCGTCCTTCCCACATGGCCTCATCTGGTCTTGAGAAACAGATCTGGCCATTGGGGGGAGTATGCCCCCACACATCAGGAACCAGCTCTCACCAAGACCTGTCACCTTCAGCCTTCTCAGGTATGGGTCAAACACCAGCTCTTCTTCATTCTAACTGCAGGGGGTATACCTCAAGCTCTCTAGAAGATCCCCTCAAAGCAGCTTCACTAGTAAAAAGTGGAGAAAAAAGAATGCCACAGCCCTCCAACAGCTACTCCACACCCTCCACCACCGGAAGTACTTTTCTCTCACAATCCTTTTCCTACTTTTGATTTCCTGGCTACCTCCTTGGCAGAGCAGTGCTGCACAGGTGGGAACTTTTGGCACATGTACCTTTATTTCCAGCCGATTGGACAACAAGGTTCTCCAAATAATTTTGATATGAACACACTGTTCTACCCTGCCCCTTCCCTGGCAGCTACTCCTCCCCGTGCACTCCTCAACAGAAACAACTTCTCACACTGACTAGTCATGGACTTTTTAAAGTGAGGACCTGATACCTTGAGCCTCCTCCTCCTGACTGTTCCTTCTGGAGTGACAGCTGACAATCCAAGCTGCTTCGCACTGAGGGAGTTCGCTTGCCTGCTCATTTTCTTCTCTACACTCTGGCCATTCTCAGGATCGTGTTGGCCTGAAGCCAATGCCCCTGATGCTCTCGATCAAAGCGATCACCTGAATGGCACTGGAGTTAAACAGCAGAGAAAACATCCGAGACTATAGTGTGTTCTTAGTGCCTGCCACTTGGTCTTTAAATGGCTCCCTGTGACCCATGCTGGAAAGGAAATCCCGATGTGGAATCTAAAATTAAACGGTTGGGCTTCCTTAGCCTCAGGGAGCCTCATGCCCCCATCAGCCCTCGCATATGCCCAGCTAGGCAGAAAGGTTCTAAAAACACACCTTTCCCACTCGTGCCACCATTACCTGGGAGCAACGAGGCTGAAACACAAAAGCCCAGAGCAGCCCTGGCCACAGTTTTCATTGCGAATATAATTCTGACATCTTTAAAACCTGACTTTTTCTAGGCTTGATGCCTTTGGGGCCAGGTACAAATTTCCATGCTGCATTAATTTGTCTCAAAGGACTTGAACTTAGTTGTTCGGAAGTGAAACATTAATTTTTAATAGATTCTCAACACACGATTTAGTGAACTTACAAAATATTAGCCTCCCCATACCAAAACACTGATATTTTTTTTGTTTTTAATCAGAAAAGAATGTTAGGCAACTCTCCTATTCTTCTTTGATGTAAATAAACTTTGGAATAAAAAAAACTGCCTTCAACAGTTAGCTAAATAGTATAGCTCTCTTAAAGAATCAGAGACTTGGCTATAAGTGGGTTTGAAATTTGGTGGGAATCCTCGGAGCCACTTGCTCTTCCTGATGTGGGAGAGTCAGCCTGACTGGGAGAGGCCCATAGGGAAGCCACAGACAAAGTCAATGGCGCCAACAGTTCAAGCAAGCGCTCGCCAGCTTCTCCCACATCCAGAATACTGTAATCTTAAAGGACGACATCACATGCTATGTGCTTTGATTTTTGTTAACTAAAATTGTTTGTTGCCTATTTTTGGCTTTAATTTTGGGCCTAGTTCAATTCAATACAGGTGGGAAAACTGAATTCAAACTCATGGTAGTTTACATAGTTGCATTAAAAAAATTATAGTTCCAGGAAGCCTCTGGTCCTCTAATATCTTGCATAGGGATATCTTCCTAAGAAGGGTAATACAGAGCAGATCTAGGGCAGTGTAGGCTTCTGGTTCTCTTTCCCTCCCTCCCTCCCTTCCTTCTTTCCTTCTTTCCCATCTCATCCTCTCTCCATTTGTCTCCCTCCTTCTCCTTCATTTCACTTTTGTGTTTCACAGAAAGATGAGTCTACTAATATCAGCAGAATGAGACAAAGCCACATTCTTTACCCAGGTTAAGAAAGACAAACTTTCTCATATCCATTTAGTAAATCTTCTATGCACATGGGAAACCTGTTTTCCTTGTGAAGCTTTGTGAATGCTAAGTTACTATTTACCCAGTTATCTTGGTATCTTTATGTAGTCTTGGAAGGGTAGATGAATGGAGGGGTGTGTGTGTGTGTGTGTGCGTGTGCATGCACACATTCCTGTGTAACAAGGAGGATATGATCATCTACAAGGAGAGAGAGGACATCTGTTTGCTTTTGATGAGAAAAGAGTTCCCTGTGCCTGATGAACAAAGTCTCTTCTGGTTCTGTTATTTAAACAGCATAAGCTAGAATATGAGAAGAGTGCATTAGCGTTTTTCTGCACAAAGGAATTTTGAAAATGATACATCTTATGGAAACATGCCCTCAATTCCCTTTGCTAAGGAGATCACTACTAAAAGGCCTAGTAGAAGGTAGTGGGGAAGTGTGCATGGAAGCCGTGTGGTAGGTATTATAAGAAACTACCATTAACCAGGCTCAAGGACACAGCAAAAGGGAGCACACAAGGACACTCAGGTTTTTTCATTGTCTCCCTAAAATTAACCAGCAAGGAGACGACTCTGCCTATGAAGTATGTCTCTGCAAAGCTTCAGTGCAAACTGGATCCATTCTTCCAGGCAAAGGAGAGGGGAACTGAATCTGATGCCACTGTAAGAAATACTCACATTGAAAGGATGGGGCTGGGTGACTGACAGTGCAGACTGGGACAAAGAGGAGAAGCACCGAAGTCTAAAGGATGCAATGAGCTCAAAGTGCAGATTACAGGAGAAGTCACGAAGGCCTTGTATTAGGTCCCTGTGGCAGCCATAAAAAATAGCCACAAACAGAAATTTATTGTCATGTAGTTCTGAAGGCCAGAAGTTGCAACATAAGGTGTTAGCTGGGCTGTGCTTCTTACAGGGGTTCTAGAGGAGAATCCATATTGTGCCTCTTTCGGCTTCTGGTGTCTCCATGTTCCTGTGGCTGCATTGCTCCAGTGTCTGCTCTCATCTTCCCATGGTTTTCTCATCTGTGTGTTTTCTCCCCTCTGTGTCAAATCTCTCTCTGCCTTTTTCTTACAAGAACAATCGTCTTAGGATTTAGTGTCTACTTGGTTACTCCAGGATGATCTCATCTTGAGACCTTTAACTTAATTACATTTGCAAAGATCTTTTTGTTTTCCAAACAAGGTCAATGTGCTTAAGTTCTAGGGGCTATATCTTTGAGAAGACACAATTCAACCCACTACAGGCCCCAAGAAGGTAGCAGAGCTTAGAGGTGAGGAATGTGGTGTCAGAAGTCATGGGAAGGCAAGAAGCAGGTGGTCATTCAAGGGGAAGAGGGCAGTGAAGGGGACCACAAAAGAGGAAGGACTAAAAGGCAACTGTGAAGCCCTGCTAGGAACCCAGTCATCAACTCTGGGTCATCTGCCTCCACGACTTGGAGGGTGACCACTACTAAGCCACTGGATGTTAAACTGAAGTTATGGATCTCTTGCCTCGGTCGAGATGGATTCAGGAATTAGGGGTTGGGGTTGCCTGTTGGGGGACATAGCAGACCTATTCTGGAATAAAGCCAGAGAAGAAGTGGGGGTAGCTAATGCTGATGGGCAGACCTGGGGCTGCATCCTGTACGCCACACACTCCCAGGATTTGGGGAGTTTTACATTTTCCAGACCTGCACTTGATCAGTGGCTCCAAGAGGACTAGTCGCCTGACAGGCCCAGAGACTCCCATGCATGAATCATACCCTTACATTTTGCTCAGCTACCTGGAGGTCCAACCCAGGCCCTATTGCTCGCTCCCTGGCTAGTCAGTCATGACTGCCACTTTCCCAGTTAAGCTATTTTTAGCCCAGTATTCCATGGTCTGAGCGAGATGGTCTGGGCCAGGACCAGGGTGTGACAGATCAAGCTTGAGGTTGGCTGTCTCCTGCTGGCTTTCCGCCTAAAGTTAATAGGGCAGGAAAATAAATGTGTGCAGTGGAAAGCATGGCCCCATTTCCTCACACACGCTCAACAACCACCCAACATATCAGGGTAGTTGAGTAAATATGCTTATCACCTGACTGAGTTTGCTCCTGAATGCATATTTATTTATTTGCCTGCATGTTGATTTAAAAGTGATACCTTTCCTATACCCCAAAAGAATACGAAGTGACTTTCAGACCCTTATGGGACTTCTTGGAAACCTAGAATACTCATTATTTAGAAAGTCATGGGGTCCTCATTTAGGTGTTACGTGGCCATCCTGATTGTACCTCCGGTGTTGCAGGCAAACACAGCTACTCTCATTAAGCAGATGAGCACCTTTTCAACATTTGAAAGTTAATAAAGTTAATAAAGCTCCTCTAGTTCCTTGAGGTAAAGAGCTGCAAAATAGATTTCAGGCATGTGTCACAATGGTGGTAAGAATGTGTGAAAGCATTGCAGCCAGATACCCTCGAGAGCCCAATGGTCAAACGGCAACCTTCTGTGACCTCAGCAGCCTCCACCTCCCTGTGGGCTTCCTTCAATCTGACTCCAGATCCCACTGACCCCATAACTGACCCTCTCACTCCTGCTGCCACAGTTCTCCACCATCCAACAGTGGCTTAAAGCTAAGGGTCACTCTATGCACAGGCTAAAGTCAATTTGAGGGCCATTAGCCTGCCCAAGTACTGGAAATCACCATTATTCTCTATTTAAAATAATGTCTCTAAAAGGCTTATTAAATAAAGTGCAAATGTTGGAATGCTACCTAATTATTATGGCTCAATTAATTAGATGGCTACATTTTAGTAGAGGAAAAGGATCTAACTTGTTACGCTTTGATAAGGTAGATGGGAAGGTAGGAAGAAAAGTGAATAACTGAAAAAAGCATCAAAAAGCATCAGGGTCTAAACAGGGTGGCAGGGGTTCAGGGGCCATGGGGAGCCGGGAACACCATAAGGGCAAATTACTTAACCTCTCCCAGCTTCAGTTTCCTCATCTACAGATAAAGATATTAATAGCACCATTACATAAGATCATCTATGTAATGTATTTGGCATAATGCCTGGCTTGTAAGAGCTGAAAAAAATCTTAGCTGGGTTGTTATTGTTGAAGTTGTATTAATAATAACATCAATGATAATCATTAGTAGTAGTGGTAGTGTTACTGTGCCCTGAGAAGGGTTAGGTTAAGTGGAATCAAGTCATTACATTAAAGGATAGGGAATTCAATAAGAAAGTAGGGGCAGGGGTGTCAATACCAATCCTTATCTATGTCATAACTTTGCATGAGATTAGCTACAAGGGAAACACCCTGGCAGAATGATTTTAGAGCCAAATACATAGGAACTCAAATTTTGGCTCTGTCACTTGATAATGTATGAATTTTGGGAAGTTACTAGTTTTTTCGTGTCTTGGTGTCCCTATTTGTAAAATGAGAATTATCATACCTGTATGAAGGTTATCCAAACAGCATACACAGAGCATACATAATGTACCCAGTACCCAGCGAATATGTCACCCCCCCCTTTGGCCAAGCTCTTTCTCCTCCATACTATGGTTGGCAGACTGCAAAATGAGAAATCCATATGGATGGGTGAGAAATATGAGAAAGCATTGTGGGCTCTTTGTTAAGAGAAGAAAGATGTCACTAGCTCCCTTACACCCTCCTCCCACTGGGGGAGCTGATGGAATGTACAGTCGGGCTGCTGAATGTTAGAACTTACACCCATATTTAGGTACAGCATGTAGTGGAATAATTCCGAATTCACTGTAATGTGCTACCGCAAAATGGAAGCCTTCCAGTATAAAGGAGCACAAAAATAGGTTTTCATGGAAATTTAACTCTGGTTTTCTACCTTAACATAAATGAAATCTGAGTACACGTTTTTTTTTTCTGCCAAAAAGCTGAAGATAATTTTTTTGAAAAGCTATAAATCGAATGGCTACAAATATCTTTCCATCATCACTCCAAAATATTTTTCATTTGATCTGAGTTATATGGAATATATATCATCTATAATAGTCAAAACAAGTTTAGGAACCCTTTTCCATTTTAAATGTTACTTCCTTGATGAAAATCTAATCACACTGAAAAATAATCTTCAAAATGACCTCATTTCTTTTCTCAATATTATTGTTTGAATGTCTTTATTCTTTTTCTAAATTCACAGAATACACTTTCTCTCATGCATTACCATTCCCTGTCCCAAGAATTTGTTTTCTTTAGGTGTTTTGAAGTAAGACTAAAAGAATTTCAACATTTTAAGTATACTTTCAGAAAACTCTTTCTGATTTATATAACTGTCTCTGACACTGATATGCAATCATTCGTTACTTAAATGTTTTCTATAATTATGTAAATTATGTTGACAGATTCTGGTAGGGTGCTTACAGTTTACCGTTTTGTCATCTGCAAAGTTATGAAATGTATCAGATAACCATTTTCAAATTAAACAGCTATTAAGGGGCACTTGCTGACTTGTTGGCTTTCTTTGCCTGTGATGCTGGGTCCACTGTTTTTGCCAGGGGCTCTTAAGTAAATATGGCCTCTCTTCCTCTCTCCCCACAGAATTTTTTTTTTTTTGTCTTAATGATGACCAACTTATGATCATTGACTTTGTGGAGTTCATGGTCAGATAGAGGAATATGTGGTCAGGTATAGGCCTTCAGATTATTTCAACAGACTGTGGAAGATACACGTTATAATAAAGATTTGAATAGTTGCCATTATAGAACACAGAATGACTCATTTCTCAAATGAGCTAGGGAAAGCTCCACAAATAAAGGGACCTCTAATCTAGGTTTTAAAGTTTCAGTAGGAGTTTGATGAGTGAAAAAGTGGGGAAAAAAGCCTCCCAGGCAGATGCACAGGTAGAGGTACAGTTGGGAAAGATGAAGAGTTGTGGATACGCAGGGTATCAGATGCAGGAACCCAAGCATTGGCCAATGAGGCTGGAGAACTGGGGTCACAGTGGACATTATTTGCAAAAGTCTTGAGAGTCTCCCCCCACAACACACATACACCCCTATCTTAATTCTATAAAGCAAACTGATGGGATCCAACTTTTTAGGACATAATCAACATGGTATGGAGGACAGACATGTGCATATCCTGTCTGCTTTAAGAAGCCCAGAAATGATACTTATTTTATGGAAAAGAAAACTGTCTTCCTCCATCTCAGTTATGCTTAGTTCAAACAGAAAAGCATTCAATTGTTATTGTGTGGCCCATGAGGGCAAGAGAAAGATAAATGCCATGTACCAAGTAAATTTCAAGACAACTGAAGGAAACATTTTGATACCCATGCAGATCCTCCACTTAACAGCTCAGACCCCCAAGAAGGTCTGTGACCTATCTCATCTCTGCCATATTGATGTGCAGTGACGTGATCTCACCATACACTGTTATATCCATGCGTAGGACATGATACACTACACCCCTGCCATGTCATGCATGGTGACATGGCCCTGCTATACTCTGTGTGGGCACATAGTCTACTACATCTCAGCCACAGGTCATGTGAAGACATGGCCTGTCATACCTCTGAGAAGTCTACACGTGGGGCATGGCCATCAAGTTTCTGCAACATCCATGTCTTAGGGTGGTGCCTTAGTCCAATTTGTATTGCTATAGAGGAATACCTGAGACTAGGTAATTTATAAAGAAAAAAAGGTTCAGTTGGCTCACGATTCTGATGTCTGAAAAAGTTCAAGTTTGGGCATCTGGTGACGTCCTCAGGCTGCTTCCACTCATGGCAGAAGGGGCCGTGGAGCCGGCATGTGCAGAAATCACATGGCAAGAGAGGAAGCAAGAGAGAGAGGAGGTTCCAGGCTCTTTTTAACAATCAGCTTTTGGGGGAATTCAGAGTGAGAACTAACAGAGTGAGAACTCACTCAGTCCCACCCCTCCCAAGGCATTAATCTGTTCATGAGAGATCCACCCAATGACCAAAATGCAGCCCATTAGGCCCCACCTTTAACACTGGGGCTCAAATATCAACATGAGATTTAAAGGGATCAGACATCCAAACAATAGGAGGTGGTCATGGTCCACCTTACCTGAGCCACATCCAAGTATTGAGCCCTGAGGTTGTTCTCAGCCCCATTACTGTCCCAGTTACAGAAAGAGTCATCAAAAGGTGTTTGTGGTGGTGGCTTCAAATGGGGCTGAAAGGAGGTGTCTAACTCAAATTTGAGTTAGGATCATGATGAAAGATGTTGATGAAGGAATAGTGAAAAAGATGTTTAAAAACAGTTAAGTAATAAATAGATGAATATATAAATAAATGTATCATAAATCATGCGATGAGAGAGGTAAATAAAAGCTTCTAAATAAGAAATATAAAAGGAGAATTTTTTTTTAAATAAGGAAGAAAAAAGCCTGTAATCCCAGCACTTTGGGAGGCCGAGGCGGGTGGATCACGAGGTCAAGAGATCGAGACCATCCTGGTCAACACGGTGAAACCCCGTCTCTACTAAAAATACAAAAAATTAGCTGGGCATGGTGGTGCATGCCTGTAATCCCAGCTACTCAAGAGGCTGAGGCAGGAGAATTGCCTGAACCCAGGAGGTGGAGGTTGCGGTGAGCCGAGATCGCGCCATTGCACTCCAGCCTGGATAACAAGAG
>NW_022437024.1:2065430-2149580 GCF_009761245.1 Sapajus apella
AAAAAAAAAAAAAAAAAAAAAAAAAAAAAAGGAAGAAAAATAAAGCAAAAAGGAAGACAAATCAGAGAAAGAGATAACACGAAGGAGTAAACACAGTGATACACACACACACACACACACACACATATTCATTTCCTCAAGATACTATTTATCTTCTCCACATGCTTTTGAATGTTCTTGATAAGTAGAAATGTAGGAGAAATCAGACTCTGACCCTGAAGAGAAAAGGGTATTTCCTCCTTTTCACTCTTCCCGGACCATTTGCTGAAGTGGGTAGGGTTTTCGGTTGGGCAAATCTAGCCCGTGTGCAAAGCACCGTTTGTTCTGAAGACACACCTGTCTATATCTCATGGCTTCATGCTGAGGGTGAGGGTGGGGGTAGAAAATCACTACATTTCCTTAAGATTTATTTCTAAATCTTAGAGGTGAAAATGTGTTGTAAGCACAAGTCTCCAAAATTATTTTGGCTATAAGCTTGATGGGACACTCCATGAAAGTGGCTCCTATCACTAGTCCTGGTTACACAGTTTCGGGAGACAGATCTCCCATGAAAAACGTGATGGTTCAGGCAGATTGGAGAGTCCGATGTATTTAGAATGGGTTTTGTTCATCCTCATCCAGTAATGATGGGAACCAGCAGACACTTTCCTTTCTCTCTCAACTGCACAGGCCCGCAGGGGGCCTGCGATTAGTAAGGGGGCAGCCCATTCATCAGCACCACACAGGGGCAATCATCCAGTTAAACAGCAGTTACTTCTCTTCGAGACACAATGTGAACGACTCTCCTGCCCAGCCCCAGGAACACATGAGTGTACAGTGAGGAACACAGGGAGATCCCACCGCCAACACCACTGGGAATAAAATGAGGCCATCACACGCCCGTCCCCTCAGCGTGGGTACACAGCGGCAGCCCTCTAACAACACTGCACACTGGCAGCCCTGTGCAGATAGGCCACCTATCCGTATACAACAGGAGGTACCATGCACTCAGAAAGCCGCTAACACACCGAGCCCTTTATTTGCAGCCTAGGGCGTACCAGTGACAACCTTTCACACATCAGGAGGCCAATATGAAGTCCTATTATTTCAGTAGGAAAACTGACTTCTCCTACCATGTTCCAATACAAGGAAACATAAGAAAGAACTGTTAATTCTAAAAACTTAGAAGACAAGCAGGTACATGAGAACTTTGAGTATGGCTGAGAACAGGATTGAGGGGAAAATGGGAGATTTCAAATGGGTGTCTTACCTTTTTGTCGCTCAGGCCAGAAACCTGGTCCACATATTCCTCTTGGATCATGAAGGCAGCTAAGTTGGCAGTGTAGCTGGCCAGGAAGATGACAGCAAAGAAGGCCCACACTGACACCATGATCTTGGAGGTGGTCCCCTTTGGGTTTTGCACAGGTACGGAGTTGTTAAACACCAGACCCCAGAGCAACCAAATAGCTTTGCCGATTGTGAAAGAGGGGCCACCAGGCTCTGGCATGACAAAAAGGCAAGAATAAAAGTTAAGCCAGCATGCCTGATTCTATTTAAACCTACAAATACACAGGGCCTGTGAGTCCCTGCTCTGAGCCGGAAACCCTTCCACTAAAACCAAGCCCTTTTACAGACAGCTTTTACATTTGAGAGTGTGCATCTCTCTTTTCCAGGGACTCTCAGGAGGGCTGCAGAGGGTTCCTTAGGAGAAAAACCAGAAGCCTGGGGTGTGTGTGGTATGTGGGGTCTTTCTCAAACTAACAATCATGACTCCTCTCTGGAGGAACCATCACCCTGCCCTTATATACAAGACCCTCTCAAAATCACATCAAAACTGAATAACAAAGGCCAACTATGTCACTATGGCCATACTTGGGTCATTACTGTCATTTTTCCATATATTTTATATTTGTATCTACAAAGAATGCATTTTAACTTCCAAAAACATCAGTAAGAAGTGTGTAAGACTGTTTTCTACCATTCATAAACCCCCTCCAAGTCTGCTTACACTGATGCTGGATGGCATGGAATGCCCTTCTTCCTGATTTTCCTTTAGCTTCTAGCACTCAGCGCTTAATGTTTCAAAGACAACCCTGACCCCACTCCAATGCCAACACTTCCCAGCTGGTTTCCTGTGGTAGAAGCTTGTGTGTAAAAGAGTATCGGGAAGGCCAAACAGGAAGTCATAGAATCCCAGCCTGGTTACATGGATCTAAGGTCAGAAAGGTAGCTGCTTTTGACTTTGATTTCCCCCACCTAAGCTTTGCGCAGACAGTGCTTGCCTTCTGCCCATATATGTATTGTGATCTCACTGCAATCTCTATTTGCTGATGGTAAAATCTTGCCTGTTGTCTGAATCTCCATGTAGACCCTCCACTGCAGAAATGAACATCTGCCTGCACAGTTTTACAACATATCAGCACAGGTCTTATGATGTAATCTGTGATTCTGATAGCATCTGCTCAGCCAAATAAATCATCAGGGACTACACATGTTGAACCTGATATCTAACTGTGCACACATATCTGTGCGTGTGGACCTTATTTCATGCAACAGATGTGTAACCAAAAAGTTGTTTATAAATCAAAGTTTTGTAAATTGTAAAATGCTCTAAGGAGACTTGATATTTAACGTGGCCCGAAGTTGAATTGCTCTGTGAAGACAAACATCCTTCAGTAAAGTGAATAACTGTAAGCTCTCACTCTGAGCTTTCTTTGCGAATCTGGATTTTCACCTCTTTTGTTTTGTTTTGTTTTGTTTTCAGGGAGAGAAGCAGCACACACTGATTTTAGTTCTTGACATTGCCAGCCTAAGTATATGCTCATGTGATTCCCAGATGTTCTACTTCTTACTGGTGCCACACAGGCTGGGATATAGGCCACGGCTTCTGGGTGAAGCACAGGTGGAAAGCCCCTGACTGTACATACAGTGGAGACACCCCAACTCCCACCCTGGAATACACAAACCAAATTAAAAGGTAGGTCTCCACTTGGAAATACTCCAGTAAAGTGGCGTTTTGCAGCTGGGACTGTGAGTCCAACAGAAGCATGAGGGAAGCGTTTATAAGATGCTGCTGCTTGGAACCCTATCCCTAGAGATTCTTAATCAATTGGTGTAGGGTGGGGCTAGTTATTTTATTTTAACATGCAACCAAAATACAGAACCACTGTTTTGAAGCATACAGTGGTCTAAGCCCAACCCTAGGCTTAGTGAATCAGAAAAGGAGGTCAAGCACCTGTGTCTTTTAGATGTCCCACAGATTATTCTTATGTGCAGCCAGGTTTAAGAATCTTTTCTTTTAGAGGTATAATTCTAGGATAGAGCTTACATTCTGGGATGGAGAAGACTCAGCAAAGGCAGAATATTTCATAATCCTGGGGTTCTCAGGAAGTTTTGGAGGAATTATTTACAAGGATCCTGTGGTCCCCGTTAGATTCATGTGAGCTTTTCAAAACTGGTATAAATGCCTCAAACACATGGGCAGCCCTCACATCTCTGGGTCTACTTACTCAGGAAATTGGACCATACCCAATAATAGCTATGAGTGAGAACTGGTCTTTCCATTTCATTTTATTTCCAACACCCAACTTTTATACTCTCCGGCAAGGGGTTTGGGGCTGGGGCATATGCTTTGGAGATCTGGTACCTCAGTTGTGATCCTTTGGCTCTAGGGAACTCTACCAGCCACAACCACCTGCATGTACCCTGGGGCAACCCATTTCTTCTTGTTCTTAACATGTGTGTACAATCTGCCTTGTTAGTGACATCTGTTCCAACAGACTGGCCACAGCCTAAGGTTATCAAAATAGTTGGCTGTGACATGTTTATGCTACCCATAACTACCGACAGTTTTTCTTCTCCTTTACTTGGGGGTGGAACTAGGCTTGGGGCCAGGCATAAAGCAGATTCAAACTAACATCTCAGATGGGGTATTTGTAAAGACACACCAAGCTGGTGACCTAGAAATGGTCACCTGAGGGCTCCTTTTCAGAAATGGATAGGGTAGGGAAACTGCAGATAACAAACGATGAGTCCAGAGATTTGAAAATAAGGAGGAAAAAATGGAGAAATGCAGCAGTCCCAGCTGGCCTTACCTCTGCCATCAGCGAGGCACCTGTTATAACCTACAGGGCTGAAGTACTCAAAGACAAAGACAGCCACGGCGGAGACGATAAGCAGCATCACAAACATCATCACCCATACGTCAGCGCTGAATGGCTCTGGGGAAGAGAGAAAAGCAGCGCTCAGGGTTAAAACAGAGAGCAAACAAATTCAAATTAATTCACATATTTATTTCATGTTTTAGGGGATGGGGAATAAACCACAGTGTGTTGTCTGCCTTCAGGAAGCCAGATTGTACCTGAGCCATTTCCTTAAAGGGCAAGGATTGCCTTCTTTCAAATACATGAAAAAGATAGCTTCATGCCTGTGAGCCTTTTAGGTTGTGGAGTCAGTTTCTGCCATTATTGGACCAATATCTGGGTGTTTCCGTAAATGGTGCAATTGGAAGAAGGACTGGCTATGAAGTGAGTGAGCTCTATTGGACTGACTCAGTTTATGTTCTTTTCTATATGGCCACATCATGTAGTGAAGGCCTGCAAATGCCTTCTCAATGCTTCTGAGCTTTGTAGATACAATCATTCACAACAGTCCTATCTACTATTTTAGATTTGAATTGGTTCAGGAATAAGTGTGTACCATATATAGCCAGTCCCCTTTCCCCCTTGTATCACTTTTCTTAAACTTCCTAGCCTAGATTCACTTTTTCAGTCTACTTTGATGTGTTGTATGTTATCATCACTGGGTAAGACATCATTGGGTATGAGAATATAAATCAATGTTACAGAATCCATCCATGTTAAATATCAGTATCTGCAACAGTGGGAATTTAACAAGTGACAAAGGAGCATGCCTAAGCTGTAATTCACAAACCAGCTACAATCTATTTGCCATTACCAAGTGATAGGGTTGATGGGAAAAGACTGGGTAAGGTAGCAAGAATATTCTACACATGCTTTCTTTAATATCTTTAATCATGTGTGTTGAATCCTTTCCAGTTGAGATAAATATCTCTCTGGCTTGGAGGTGTCCAGAAACGAGATACTATATTCCAGAAGCCATCTCTCTGAAGGCCTATAAAAAGGGACAATCACTATTCTGTCCCATGATACAATGCTCCCTCAATTGTGTCTCAAAATAGTTCTGGCCTTTTTAGCTGTCACAGCACATTGTAAACTCATAACTAAGTGAATTAACATGCTGTTTCCTCCATCTTCCAAATCATTAATAAAGATGAAGTTTAAAAAGGGGGAAAATTGGCTGAAAATTAGAAAATATATTTCTTACTCTGAAACCTACTTTATTATTGAACTCCCAAAGGAATTATAAAAGCCTGGTCACTTAATCAATTTTAAAAAGATCTTGATAAAGCTCCGGTGCTTAACACACCAACTGTGAAATGCGAAACCTTTCAATGGCAGCTGGAGATGCGAGGGTAAAAGGTACAATTCAAAGGCTCTCTACAGAGGAGCGGAGAAAACCTCCACACACTTGACTCTCATTGATTGCAATTCTACCCTGATTTCCTTTTGTCTAAGATTGGGAAATTACTGAGTAAAAACATTGCCTCTGTGGTCTGTTCCTCACATTAGGCCCAGGGAAACTTTCTATACACAAAATACATCCTCTGTTTTGGTCTTTACAATTTAGAGAGTATTTTTCTGACATACTGTATATATATTTTTTCTAATGACCCTTTCACTAGGGATTATTTTATCTGTTTTATAGGGAGTAAAGTAGAACTGAGAGGGCAAGGTCCTTTCCAATCCGTACTCAGAAAACGGCAGACTCAGGTTACAAACTGATGCAAACAGTCAGTTTTTTTCATCGTATTACGTCGCTCTTTGTCCCCCACGCTGGTTTCTGCGTTAGGGGCTGAACTCTGAAATGGCCTTATTTGTACCAGAACACAGGTTCTGAAGGCTGCCATAGCTGGATTTTAATCCTAGAGCTTCCTGTTATCAGCTAAAAGACTGCTGGAAGATGGTTTAATATGTCTAAGATTCAATTTCTTAAGCTATAAAATGGGTATAACATTTTGAGTTAATATAAAAAAAGGATACACAATGATGTCTAGCACATTATATAGTAGGTGCTCAATAAATGTTGGCTTCTCTTATCCCTATAACTAACTACTCCTCCTCTGAACACAGACATAAACACACTTTGCCTGGCATTTCTATGCCATTTCAGGGACATACTGATGTATCACTGGCTCTGCCAGTTTACAAGTTAAAGTAGTGCCGTACTGACAAGGTTAGAATTAGAATGTAGTTTTGTTTCTATCTCTTAATATTACAGTTATCCTTGTAAAGAAAAAAAGCAAATAAATTATACACAGCAGCTATGAGATTAATGCATACAGTGTGCACTATCTAAAAACATTTCACATAAAATTGGCAAGGCTGGAATTTGCTTCACTGTAAATAAGAAGATTAGTTAAGAAATTGGAGTGATTTACAGAAAAATTCTATGGAGCCTATAACTCCACTTCCTAGTACATTAATTGAATTAATTCCCTATGGTTAGAGCTTAAAGAAAGGTTAGTCACTGTCTACTGTAATAGCCCCATTTAAAAAATGTTGATGTCTCTTAGAGAGTTGGTGACTCGTCCAGGGGCTTACGGCTTGTTTATGCCAAACCCAGTCTCCTTTCTGCTAGCCCAGCATTGTGTTTTCAAGATGACGTTTTATTTTCCAACCCCTTGTTCCATGGACCCTGCAAAAAAATGTGGAGTATGAGCTCATGAAAGACCTCATCTAATTGAAGTCTTGGCCTCATCTCACCCAGTCTTATATCGCATCTGAGATTTTTGACATTTAAGTAATGCTGGAGAGAATGGTATGGGGAGGGGTGTGTTGGGGTGGGAGGCAGAATCAGATCAGCTCTGTCTGGCAAAGCCTCAGAAAATTTCTGTGGAAACAAAAAACCTTTTTTGGTAGCACTGAGCTCAATTCTTGCAGATAATTAAAAATAAATAGATATTTCAATGATATCCAGAATTAGAAGTTATTATGGCAGGAAGCAGCCTCAAAGATCAGCCTAGTTGAAATGACTTCTCCTGTGGATGAAGAAGCTGAGTCCTGGGATAGAGCGAATTTGCTCAAGGTCAAATGCTGACCAAATGGCAGGAACAGGACCTCAATAGGCCCTCTGAGGACTAGCCCAGTACTGCTTTCTTAGGGGCCATTATGCTTTCCTATTTTTCTGGGTGTTCATCAGTTTTCAAGTTTGAGAGTAATTAGTTTTGAAGTCCCCTAAGTGAAGTCCCTGGCTGAGTTGAGCTCCTAGCAAACCATCTCCTAGCTGGAAGAGCCACGTTGTCCTTCTTTGTTCCTTATTTCATTTCCCCATCCATATGTCCATTTCCTTCCACCAGCAAACCCATCATTTACCTAAGAAGGCAGAAGGTGAGACAGTCCCATTG
The DNA here is from genome assembly GCF_009761245.1 of Sapajus apella. Taxonomy (NCBI): domain Eukaryota; kingdom Metazoa; phylum Chordata; class Mammalia; order Primates; family Cebidae; genus Sapajus; species Sapajus apella. The sequence continues at coordinate 2,072,896 of NW_022437024.1, forward strand.
CTGCGTGACACCATGACACTGATGCCTGTCTCTATGAAGGGCACAGAGAAGTCGACCACCTCTGACCGTTCCTCATTGATGGTGAGTGAGCCCACCGCCATGTAGGCCCTCTTCATGACCACCTAAGAGAAAGATGCAATGTTCCAATTAAAACATTCAGGAGGGCAAGCGACCACCACGAGGAAAATACTAGCAGCCTCGCAGTGGTTTCCTTTGTATAATGGGAACAATACATCCTATTTACCATTTTATATTTTCTGAAATTCATAAAGTGAGCATGTTTTAAACACTTATTTAAAAGAAGGAAAATAAATGAAAATGAAAATGGAAGCAGCCCTTCCAGACACTCACCTCTCCAATCATACCATTCCAGGTTCCATTGATTTTCTTCCCATGCTTGCCATTGGTAACGAGGTAAAGGTCATAGGTGAACTTCACAGATTTAGAAATTTTCTTAAGGATGTCGATACAGAACCCCTTGCAGCATTTTTTGATGTAACCCGGCTCCTCATCTGTTTTATTCCTAGGCAATTAAAGAAACAAAAAATAAAATAAAATAAAAAACAAGGCTTTGTACAAAAAGCAACATTTATTACCCTTTGCCATTAAAAATGTCCAACCCCAAAGCAGGCTGCCTTCACAGCTCAGCACAATTTATACTAGACTCAAGTGAAGAAATAAAACGGAAAACAGACCTGTAATATTCTCATTATCTCATCACATTGAGCTGTTTCCTCCAAATTTTAATTCTCCTTTGAAGTACAAAATACATAAGAAAAGGGTGCATATTGGAAGGCTTTGGTTCAGTGAATTTTCACAGACTGAACTCCTCCTTTTAATGAGCACCCAAATCCAGATACAGAAAAGTTACCAGCACCTGAGAGGCCTCTGTTCCCCATTCTAGGCACTTCACACCAAGAAGAACCATTATGCTGACTTTTAAAAGCATAGATTAGTTTTATATTTTTCAAAAAATAGTTCTAAATCTCAAGATTTTGGGACGTGCTGGCCCAAGAAAAATATTTGAACACAGAAGTAAACTTAAATCTCCATAAACTTGAGGTCTTATTCACTGAGGCCGAGCAAGACCAAAGAAACTTTAGCATAGGAAGTTAGCCATCATTTTCGCAGGTCACCATCTGGACAGAATGAGACAACAGACCAGAGTGCTGCCAAGTAATCCCACAGCTCAAAAGCAACTGGAAATCAGACACAGTGCCCAATTCTCATGCCTCAGGTCTCAGGCCAGCCAAGTGCTAACAGGTGCATCAAATCACTCTCCCATGCCACCCAAAGTCTTTGAGAGGATGCCATACTCAGTGATTATGCGTTTTTGGCAGGGGACTGTGTTCCTCATGCAGGTTCCACTGAGAGGATCCACACTTTCCACAATGACAAATGGTGCCTCCTCCAGGGTCACAATGCTCAGGTGGTCATCCTCCTGCTCTTCAGTCTCAGGACACATTCGGGGCCACACATAGTACTTCATCTGCAGGGACTTGTCTTTCCACTTCCCCACCTGCAAAAGGATGAACACAAGAATCGGAAACCATTGGCCACAACATAACAGCCTGTCCCAGTATCATCTGAATAATCCCAGGAAGCAGTTAAACAAAAGCCAACAAGTGCCAGCATTGTACCTACTAGAGAGAGGAATACTTTTTAAATCATATGCCCCAAATGAGACTACTGTGTCTAAATGTAAGAAAGCCAATACATTCATTTATCACTCACTTACCAAACATTAAATGAGAACCTACTATGTGCTGGCACCCTGCTAAACCCCATGGCTCAAAGAAGCATCATTCTGTCCTTCATGAAGCTCACAGTGAGTGGAGTCAGATATGTAAAAAATATTTTGGAACACTGTGTAGTAAGTGCTAAACTGAAGCTGTAGCAAGTGCTGTGAGGATGCTGGAGTTCCCTGCATTATGAGTGGCTGTCAGTTTTTTCCTACTTAACTGTAACAAGGAGCATGATGGTGAGAGCAGCAAATAGCTTTGGAAAGGTCAACAGAACAATGGGAGCAGATGAGCCAAAAGGATGCATTTTGGCTGTAAAAGAGATCCAGTGGGGAGAACTCAATGGATCTGAATTGGAATAAAATGACAAATTGGGATTAAAGAATACTAACACAGTTCATTTAGGAAGGGAGCATGGTTAGGCTGGGGATGAACATGGGTCAATGCAGATGTGCACCTCCTGGGCTGAGTGGAAGCCAAGGATGAATCAGATATGTCTCTCTATGAACCACCACTTATGGCCACACAGGCCAGGTGCCCCAACATCAGGGAGCACCATCCACATGGACTCCAGTGTGAAAGGCCAGTGCCCCTGAATCATGAACATGGCGGCCTGCTGCCAACCATCCTGAGAAATGTATGGGTTCCATTATCTTTTGGAAGAGCCACTCATTCCTATTTTTATAAGGGAATCCACATGGGGCTTTGTTGAGGGGTTCTTGTTCTCTCCGTGTCATTGAGTTTAATGGAGAAAGAGGGAATACTTGCTCATTTTCTATAACTGAGCACCTTCAATTATTGTAAAGAATTATAGATTGCAAGCACCTGCATTTTCTCCATCTATGATTTCCTCCATGGGAGGAAATTTGCAGCAATGCAAATTTGTAGAACAGGTGAGGCACCAGAAACTACAGCACTACTTAATTTATTAACTACAGAAATCAGTAAGAAGCAACAAGTCAATGGCACTTCATAAATTTTCAAGCAGCTCGGCTTGGATTTTCATATTAATGCAAAACCCAGACTCCCTCCTTCTTGGTGTCTTTGTGCAATAGCCCGCATAGCCACTGCCCTTGTATTACTGCATCATTATAAGGCAGGCAATGGCCTCGTGGCTTGGGCTATCTTACTTGGTACCTCCACACTCCTTGCTTGGCTGATGCTAGTTGGTTTTCTTTCAAGGGTATAAATGATGTTTTGCTTCTTTGTTCAGAATCATGCACTGAACCAAACATTTGCCTTCCTTCATGTGTATAGCATTCTCTGTACTGTTCATCCTGATTTTAGTACAAGTCATTTTTTCTCATATTGCTAAGACTATTTATTTCGAAAACCAGAATTTCCAAATGGCTCTCCAGCAGTGAGGATACTAATGTCCTCTGCCAGTCAGGGCAGGTAGGAATTGGGAGAGGAGAAACTCAGTCCTGGGTGCCCAGGACATTGGTCACCCCCATCCTCAAAGAGGCCTATTTGTTTGGCCAAACTGGTTTTATATTCTTCATGTTCAATAATGTGTAAAAGGTTGAGAAGCCCTAAAGTACCTATTTATTTCATTTCTATCATCTTCCCTCAACAGTCCCTTTTGATTTTTTTTTCCTCTTAAATCCAACTTTATTCTCTTCCATCTTTATTGCTATTAGCCTAGCCTAATACAGCCCAGCGGCCCATTCTGAGATTATTGCAGGAAATTTCAAACCTCACTAAGGGTCCCCCCAGAGTCCATTGTGGACACTGCAGCCAGATGGCTTTCTTAAAACACAATTTTGTCCTATAATCCTGATTCAAAAATTTCAGCAATCTCTCACTGTCCTCAGGATTGTACACAAATTTCCACCTAGATATTCAAGGTCTGTACATTGAGTCTAGCCTACCTTGATACAGTTAACTTCACTCTTTTACATCATCAATCCTTAGCTCAACTTGGAAAAGGAAGTTGTTGGTGTTAGGAGCTAACACAGATGAATCAGAAACACTTTGCAACAAATTAGCTGCATTTTCTTTCCTAATAGACTTACTATATCTGTGGGGAAAATGCTACAGACATAAAATGTTGGCAGCATTTCTCAGATACTATTGTTCGAATATTGCATACTTTGATAGATTTGAAAGGAGTTTAAAATCTGTATGTGAAGAGGAAAAAAAGAGATTTTTAATGAATGACTGCCAACATAGAAAAAAGTCCCTAGTGTCATGTCAGGGGACTCTGTTCTTAGAAGTGGCCTGAATAGTGTTTTACAAAACAAAATAGAAGTTATGCTTACAAAATTTCAGACAACAGAAAACTGGATAGGAGGAAAGATAAAATGCATTGCAGAATCAAATCTGAAGGAGATATGAATCGGTTGGGATGATGGACTGAACTAATTGAATGAAATATAATAGTATTTGTACTCAAAATCTAGCATTTTGGTGTTTTAAAAAGCAATTGTACAACATTGAAAATGAGATGTTTCAATCAGCAGTTTACAAAAGCTATTGCAATAACAATGGTATGTTTATAGACATACGTCATCTAGCGTATGGGGTGAAGGCAAGGTACAAATAATCCTACCCTGCTCTGTATTTATCATACCACAGCTAGAAAACTGGGTTCTGCGCCTATAATTCTATAATCTACTGATTTGTCTTAAATATATCATTCTCATTTCTCCAACATTAGTTTGTTCATGCAATTCCCCTATCACACGCTTTCCCAACTTCCTACCAAGTTGGCTGGATCATATCCTTACTTCATGTCCATTCAGTTCAACTACCAGCAACTGCACACGGATTCTGTGCCAGGCACTGGGCTATGTGCTAGAGGTAACAATACCAGGTGGCATTTACTGAGGGCATAGATGTGCTAGGCACTCACCATATCTGGTAATCTCATTATATCACAGTGAGCCTGTGAGGTTGAAACTCACATTTAATGTTTCATTTTACAGATGGCTACAGAGGGGTTTGATGACTTGCCCAAGGTCCCATGGTAAGTGACTTGAAGCTGAGCAGTCTGACTCCAGAGCTTGGGCTCCTACCCACCACACTGCACTGCTTCTCTGACAATGAAGGAGTAAGACATGGTCCTTTTCCTCCGAGGACAGTCTATGGGGAGAAGACACTATCCATTGACAATAATATCAAGTTAGACTTTGGTAATTACTCTAATAAAAGATATCAATAGGTCAGGTGTGGTGGCTCATGCCTGTAATTCCAGCACTTTGGGAAGCCAAGACAGGCAGATCATGAGGTCAAGAGATCAAGACCATCCTGGCCAACATGGTGAAACCCTGTCTCTACTAACAGTACAAAAATTAGCTGGCTGTGGTGGTAAATCACTTGAACCTGAGAGGCAGAGGTTGCAGTGAGCTGAGATCACACCACTACACTCTAGCCTGGGTGACAGAGGGAGACTCCATCTCAAAAAAAAAAAAAAATTTATAAATAAGTACTCTGGCATTCAGAGTAGAAGTGATGATTTCCAAAGAATCAGAAGAAATCTCACAGAGAACCTCATCTCTGAGCTGGGGCTTGAAATGTAAATGATGGCCAAGGAGGTAAGAGTTATTTATCTGCCAAGGCAAGAGCAAGAGCGAAGGAGCAGAGTGGTGCAGAGGCTAAGTGAAAAGTCCATGGATCGTTCTTCACAGCTGCAAGGTCTGAGGCATGGGGAGCAATGGTCTGGCTCAGTTCTCCTCCTTACAGACCTGCTCACTGTAGCCGGATGATCTCTGCCCTTCTTAGAGCTGACTGGATTGTGCTCATATCTTTCCAACTCCTTGTTCAAGGGTGTCAGGCTTGTAACTTGAAACTGGCATGAGCACCATGAAGTTGACAAACACTGTCAATCAGGCTCCCTCTGTCCAGCCCCACCCCTCGATTATTAAACACTACTGGCTCACCACTGCCCAGAACCCAATCATTCATCATTTCATGCTATCTACTACCTTCTTTAATAATATTTTAAATGTTCCAGGTCACTTGTCTTCTAAACTAAATTCTAAACATTTCTCTGAGTATTTCTGAGATGTGAACATATTTCTAAAACCCTCTGAGCCTGTTTCTGCATCTATAAAAATTGGTGTGTGGACTTCTGAGGTACCTTCCACATAATTTCATGACTATACTTTCTTTAGAATAGAGGCTCTCTACGTTCTACAGATTAAAGCCCAATGAAGAGGTGCTCTTAGAGTTACTTTTTGTAGGGATGGCAGTATCTGATTTGTTTCTACAAAACACTAGCTTGTCTTAAAGTCGTGATTTTTTTTCTTGTTTCTTCAAGGAAACAAGAGTTAGAGTTTAGGCTTAGGGTTAGGGTTTTTTCTTGTTTCTTCAAAGAAACAAGAAAAAAATGAGAAGGAAAGTTAGTTGAGTATTGAAAGGAAAATGTATTTTTTAAAAAAAAAATCTATGAATATCAGATTCCCAATTCCAATGAACAAGGTTCATGTTAAAGAACATGTTTAGATCGTCACTGCCAATTCTTTATGGGGCAAGGCAGATTAGAATTGAGGAAAAGACTAAAATTAAACAAAAAAGGAAAAAAAATGTCTGTAGAAGAACAAGGTATATTTCAAGCAATTCTTCTCTTATAGGGGAGAAAGTATGGTGAAAAATATAAATGGAAATATAAGTGGAATGAAAAATAACAAATCGAGAAAGAAAAGCCAGACACACCACGGACACATCTTGAATGTACATCTAGGATGTCCGAAGTGGTGTGAGTCTGCAGTCCTGGAAATGCAGACAGTAGCAGAACAGGAGGTATTTCAGAGACAACGTGGCAAGAACTGAATGACGAATTTAGGCTCCAGATTAAAATACGATCAGGAAAATAAAACACCTTAAAAAATAACGAAGAAAATGACTGTAAAGCACTCAGAACTCCTTTGAGGGAAACACTAAACAAACATCATTACCACAAGCATATTTCACAACATATGTCTACAAAAAATTCAGTTATCTGCCATACTAACATTTAAAAAGATCTCTTGAGGACTAAAATCACCTTTCTTAAGAGAGAGAAAAAAAAAAATCTTAGCCTAGTTTTTTCAGAAAAACAAGGAGGGATGTTTTAGAGTTCCTGGTTTGGTTCTCTTGGTTTAAGGTGAACACTCGAATAGCTTGGGATTTCTCCTCGAAAGGAAGTCTACCTTACAAACCTGTGGTACCTTCTAATGGACTTGGCTCATAGGTTTCCCTTAGGAAAATTCTGGGGAACTAATCCGTAATGCTTTTAGACTTCGAAGTCTTCCTTCTGCTAACAGATTCCTCCATTACTGCCAGTGAAATTGGCACCAATTAGCACCGTGACAAGGCCACACATTAAAAAGGACCAGAGAGACTGTGTTCCTCTCTGAAAGCCCCCACATTTGTCCCGCCACCATGAACAGCTGATGTGAGCAGAAGGGTGAATGTGTCATTGTAAAGAAAGGAGAGGGGACCAGGGCAGGGTATTGCGGCTGCTGCAGTCCTTGCGCAGATTAGCAAAGGACATCAGTCTCCTCGGGCTGCCGCTCTCGTCTGCACAGAAAGTCATTTTTTAAGATCCTGGAACAAAAGCACTTATTAGAGCCTCTTTAGATGTCAAAGGCTATTTTTCAAAAATCAAAGCATTTTTGTTTTTTCTTGAGATGACATCTGGATCTAACACAAAACACTTGCGCTTATTTGAAGCCTTCATCTGACTTTTAAAATGTGAAACTTAAAGCTACATGCTATTTCCCTGAGCAAGCTAAAGGAACGGGGAGAATCTCTGCAAGGCATCCCAAACTCTGCATCCCATTCTGTCCCCAAATAGTGATAAATCCAGGGACTCTCCCCAGCCACGTGTTGGTGCTGCGCCAGGAAAGGCTTAGACTCTGAACAGAGCAGAAATCTGAGGATAAAAGGGCACCCTTATTTCCTCACTTCCAAAACTATACATCTTAACTCTGAGGATTTTTAACATTTGAGTATATGATAATACTACATTTTGCTCAATGTTTTTTCTCTATTTACCTATCTTTAGTTTGTTTTGTGCTACTATAAACAAAATACCGCAGACTGGGTAATTTATATTTTTTAAAATTTATCCCATGCACTTCTAGAGGCTGGGAAGTCCAATATAAAGGTGCTGACATCTGGCAAGGGCCTTCTTGCTGCATTATCCCATGCAGAAGGCAGAAGGGCAAGAGACTATGTGTGTGAGAGAGCAGACACTTTTAGAATAAATCCACTCTCTTGATTACCAACCCCATATAATGTCATTCATGCATTCATGAGGGCAGAGCCTCAGGGTCTAACTGCCTCTTAAAGGTCCCACCTCTCAACAACATTGCATTGAGGATTACGTTTCCAACCCATGAACTTTGGGGGACACGTTGAAACTAAAGTACTACCTCTCCCCTCCATTCTTTGTAATCAACTGAACATTCTAGTACTGTATGGCCCTTCATTCTCTGTATCCATTCAAAATACATCTACATATATACAAAGAAGGGGATTTGTGTGACTGCATATGTATGTGTGTTTCCTAAATCGAATCATAATATACACATTTCTCGCCACTTACTTTTCCCACTTCAGTATGGAATTTCTTCCAACAGTAGATCTAACTCCTTTTAATAACTACATAGTAGCCTATAATAATGACTGTGCCTTATTCAAGCATACCCCTATTGATAAATATTTAGGATATTTCCAAAAAATTAATCAAAATATGTAATACATATCTTAGTATTTCAAAGGCATCAATTCCTAGTAATGAAGAAGCAGAACGAAAAGATATGTAGGCTTTCAAATGTTCTCAATGGTGCCAGAATACAATTTTCAACAACTGAAATTCCTATCAGCAAAGCACAAGAGTGCATCTTCAGAACTGCTCACACTCTCACCAGCACGAAGTTTTTATCACTATTAAATGCTTGCCAATGTGAGGAATAAAAAAACGATATCTTCCTGCTCTAATTTTCATCTTCTTGCCTCACAGTGAGCGTGAGCACCTTTCCACATCTCTTAGCCATTTAGGTTTTCCTCTTTTTCCCTCTAGTCACATCATTTTCCCATTTCTATCAAGTTGTTTGTCTTTCTTATCTATTCATAGGGAAGAGCTCCTGGTGTACTACGATAGGAAACCCTTCATCTGTCAGGGACGCTTGAAATATTGTTCCCACTCTGAGATCTGTCTTCTTCTTTTTTTTTTTTCTGTGCACAAAATTTTACTGCTTTTCTTTTGCAGTAAAACGTAATGTGTCTTTTTAAATAGAGTGTTTGGTTTCCTATCTGACTTGTAATCTACCCCACTCCCAAAGTGTTCTTCTTTGGTCTTTCCTAGTGTACTTTTTCGCATGGATCTCTTCCTACCCTGCGTGTGACAGAAAGGCCGTTTTGCTTTTTGTGGTTGAACGTGGCCTTCCCCTGCCTGCAGGGCTGTACCCTTTCCATGTCTCAGGAACATTCTGCATTCTTCTTGGCCCTTCTCAGGCCTCTCCACTGCCATGATACTGTCCCTGATCACCCCAGCCCAGAGAAAATGCTTTCTTATTTGACCTCCTATAATAGTTTTGTGGGTCAACCTCTCCCTTTGGCTATCACATTAAAATGTTAGCTGTATTTCAAAATTCATATCTCTGAGTTGGTCTTTAAGCCCTTTGAGGGCAGGGACCATATTAGCTTTCTTTTTGGCCATTGTACTGGCATGGGTAACAACTGTGTTCTCAGTAAATTACTGACTGATGTCACTGCAAACCCTCCACAAAGCCTCCACTAGATATCCCTCCAGTGTTCTCTCTTCCATGAAAAGGATGTAGGATGTAAAGCCTGCTACATTCTGTTTCTCTTCGCCTTCCTGATTATAAAGTTACCCTAGACAGACTCAGTTCTATGTAAATTGCTCTAAGTACAAGGCCACTGGCATGGCTTTGATGCTTCTTTTCCTAATTATTTGCATATTCAGTGACACCTAGGTTTAGAAATCCAGTTTTTGAAATGTGTGCTTGAAAATAATTTCCCTAGTTCAATTTGATCCATGACTGCCTTTGGCTTATGACTGCCTCATCGCTTACTAAGCTGGGGACCAGTGGCTCTGGGTACACACTCTGAAGGGAAGCCCATCTAGCCAATCCTGCCTGGCACCTGCATGGCTCTCCCAGGGACATTGAGATATCGTTGCCATCTCAGGCTTCAGATGCTATCCCTGGCTAAGCCGCGCCTCTCCAAGAGAGCCCAGGCCCCCGGAGTACCCATTGTTGCTGCTGGGCACTGCCCTCTGAGCGACTCTTGTTCTCTGCGCATCCCTCCCTCCATGTTTCCTACTCTGGGGAGTGAAGATATGGGAAAATATGGGAGGTGGAGTAGACACATCTGCCAGGAATCGAAGTTGTTGATTCCCTGGGCACCAGAGAGCAGTTATGGTCATTTCAGATAACACCACGGATGAAGATGTGATCATATTAGAGTAATTAGAGCCATTAGGGACCAGGCCAAAGGCCAGGCACTTCTCGCGGAGGTCTGTCAATTTATTGCCACTAACGCCAAAAGAGGTGGATATTATTAATTGCCTACAATATAGACCAAAAAATCCAAGGCTCATTGAGGGACCAGAATTTTATCTCTGATTTGTTTGACTCTAGCAGCTCATATTTTTTTCACCATGCTATGTTACCAAGAGAGTATTCCTGACCTCTATATTCCTTGCAAACCTACTGTGACCTAAAAGAGTAGAAGAGTGGTTCAGCTCACCCTAGCCTCCCAAGATCCCTAATGGTTGTATCTAAAGTGTTCATGGCAAGTGGCAACTGAAGTTCATAAGGGGGGCCAGATAGGCAGAATGGTGGCAGGTGGCAGTGGGAGGCAGGGTACTGACAAGCTGTGTGACGTCAGATGAGTTGTTTAACCTCTCTGTGCCTGGCTCATTAGTTTTCTGCAAGCATTTGCTATATCTTCTCCTCCTATTCATTATTACTATTACTCCCACAATTGAAAACATCCGTGTAGCTCCTTAATGTAATTAACTTCTTCCCAGAAACATAATTTTTTGTGCAAGTGGCTTGCTATTGTCAAGGGGAAAATACTGAACAACCTCCACTTCCCAAGCTTTTCATTCATTTCTTTCCAAATGTCAGGATAAACTCTATGAGGTTCCTTTGGTTTCATTCAACATTTTCATTCACGTGCAAATAAAAACAGAAATCACAGGAATAAAAATGCTACTACCCTTCTGAATTTACCAAAGGTCTTGAATCCAAAGAGTCCTGCTGAGCCAGGTGCTGCCTCGTGATAAACCCTTCCCTGGTACAAGATGGCATTTTAGAAAAGAGCATTAATTATTTTAGGTCAGAAAATTTTGTAAACAGTTTGCCAAACAGGCTCAGATAGGTAGAAAGATTCAACAGGATTTCCCAAAGTTTCTAATGCCTCTTGGCTCAAGGGCTCAAAACCTCCCAAGCCACAACTCTCCATCCTTGGGAAGCCAAAATCCTCAGAGTCCTATTCTTAGACTTAAAGGAGCTCAATTAGTGAGAACTGAACTCTACTTTCTCCTTTGATGTGCCTTCTTCCAATGAAGACCTGCCTTCTGGAACAACAAAACTGGGTCTGAAACTATCTTCTGGGACATGCAGGACCCAGTGAGGAACCTCGCAAACTTAAACAGACCACTCCCTCTAAACTTCCTCCTGGACACATGTGCAACATGCCCAAGGCTTTGGCTTGCTCCAGAACACAGCTCAGCAGCGATGCTGATCTGCTGACTGATAAATGGTAGGTCAGCTCTAAGGGTGCTGTTATAATCTGCTTTTGGGAACTGGGTCACAGGCTGCAACCACTGACACTGCTTGTCATCAGGTTACCTTGTCATTACTGTCTACCTGTATTCTTAAATGACAGTTGTGAGGGTAGATAGCAAAAGTGTGTAATGTTGGATGTATCTGAACTATGACTCCCTGGACTTGAGCACTGACTTAGCAAGGTCTTCATTAGTACTTAGGCAAATATGTATGTATGCATGTATTCATTTATTCACCCCCCTTTATTCTAATTTGTAATATTGGTAAAGATCATAGACTTTGAAGTAAAAAAGGCCCAATTTGAATCCTTGCTTTTCCGCCATTGGTTGCGTGTGATTCTGGATGAGTTCCTGAATCTTTTTAACCCTGTGTTGGGGATGTCTACTGTCCGGCTACCAACTAGCTATCCCTGCCTCTCCTTCTCACTCACTGTCCCCTCTCTCCCCTCATTGTAGCCCATTGTCTCCTCCTCTTGTGAACTGCCCCTTCCTCAACTCCAACCATGTGGTCCTGTGGAGGTTGCCATTTTATTCCACCTCCTGGTCCACCCACTGACCCAGCCACAGCTGAGAGGTTGAGGGGTGGGGCACCTGACTGGCTGGGTCAAATTCTTGGGATTTTCAGTAGGACTCAGGAGAGTGTTAATTCAGTCTCATTCCAGTGGTATAAACTATAAAATGTAAAATTCAGAAGCTCTGGGCAGCCATGTTTTGTAACCTATGGAGAAACTGACCTAAGCAGAGAGAAGAACGAAGCCAGTAGCCACTGAAAATAAATACAGGTGAGACAATGAGCAAGATATATGGCAGCATCCGAGTCCCAGTTTATGGCTGTTCTGGGGGGGCTCAACCACATTCTCCTTGTGGGTTCTGTTGAGATGACCCACTGTCCTATAATAAAGTTGTCTTTTGCTTAAGCTGGTTCAAACTGTGTGTCTATTCTTTATAATCAAAACATTTCTCATAATGCACTGTGTATTTCACTCATAAATGGCAAGATAACTATCTTTGTGGGGTTCTGATGAAAATGAAATAATATAATGTACATAAAGTGCTTTGCAAAGTGCCTGGAGCATGGAGAGCCCTGAGAAAATTACAGTGGTTGTGGTGGCAGTAGTGACATTTATCATCACCAATTTCTGTGAACATCTCAGGAGCCAAGAAGTATGTGGAGTTGCAAGTGATAGGCAGATTCCTCAGCCATTCCTAAAAAGCGACTCATCAAAGGAAGAGCAGCAGGGGGCCTCCACTCCAGTTCTTCGTGTCTGGGGTTTAGGCAGGGCCAATCGGCTAGAGTTCCTGTTGTTCTGATAGTGACCTGTGGCTGCATTCTCCTCCTGGCCCTCAGGCTTTGTGGGGGTGCTTGGACAGCCACAGAGTCTACAGTCACAGCCAAACGCACTCAGCAGGTCACTTGGCATCTCTTACCACCTGGCCCATGTGCCAGACCCTGCTGCCAGGTACAGTCATTTGCATGCCTTCCGTCTCCCCTTCTACTCCCCATGCACTCCTTCTACAGGTCCCTCCCTAGGATTAAGAGCTCATAACCTGAAGGGTCCTTAAGACCCCCACTTAGGTGTTCCCCAAGCCAAGTAAGTGGCAGAAACAGGGTTTGAACCCAGGCAGTCTGACACCAAAGTCTTTGATTTTTACCACTCCTCTATGACACAAATAATTGCAGAGAACAGTATCAGGCATGTCATAATCATGTCTAATAAATGGTGTTGATGCAGATTACCCACCTGCCCTATTCTCCTTGGCAGCTCTGTGTGCCTTGGGCCTGCCATAGATTAGATGCTCTAGGGGCCCAGAGAAGCAGGAGGATGGAAGGCACTGAGTGGAAGCTGCCACCATCCAGAAGGCACCAGGTTGTTGCGAAGACCCCTTGGAGTCAGAGATGATTATATTGCTATTCAAATGAGGCTTACTGGACTGGTCCCCAGCTTGCTCTGCCCCTCACCTAAGAGTCTCATCACACCCTCTTCATGATCCTTGTCTGAATTTCAAATGTTTCCAGTATGTTTAAAGAAAAGTTTACTTGAAAATATGCAGGTATCTACCAACAGATTTCACACATGCTGAAATAACCCCTCTCCCGATATGTATCAGGACACTAATGAAAAGTGATGTAAATCATGGCACATTTAGTAAACCAATCAAACAAGCAAAACCGATTCTCAAGCAAATTTTTTGGAGTTAGAACATGTAGCTGGACTGGAGCAGGACCTCATCAGATGAGACTGCAGAGAGCTGCTTTTATCACTGCAGGGTGCCCATCCACGAGGATCAGAAAGAAAGCAATGAGAAGCATTCTGGAAAAGGGACATATTGCATAAGTATAATGATAATATTTTCCAGACCACAAATCTGAATGTAAACACTGATAATTATGAATGTGCTTTCTGGGACAATGAAGCAGCATAGTTGAAAGCGTGATCATCCAAGAAATCTAAGACATAAGGTTGTGAATATATATGAAAAGAAACAAGGCGTAAACATTGAAGAGACACATAAGGATTACTGAGGCAATGAGGGAGCAGAAATGGAAGAGGTCAAAGTCATTTAAAATACATTTTAAATTTCAAAAGCCTAGACCACAAAGACAAGAAACAAAAAAGGCCTGAAGGATCCGTGTCTAAGAACACTCTTAATGTTCTCTCTAAGGTGACTTGTCAAATTCACAGAACAGTTTCCTCATACCTCACAGGGCCACCCGAAACAAGACTAAATACTTAACAATAGCGCTCCCTCTGAGATTGCCCAGGGCCTACCACTCCTCCTAGACAATAAAGGTCAATTTGGTAGATAAGAACACATGGACACAGGGAGGGGAGCACTACACACTGGGGTCTGTTGGGGGGAAATAGGGGAGGGACAGCAGGGGGTGGGGAGTTGGGGAGAGATAGCATAGGGAGAAATGGCAGATGTGGGTAAAGGGGAGGAAGGCAGCAAATCACACTGCCACGTGTGTACCTATGCAACAATCTTGCATGTTCTTCACATGTACCCCAAAACCTAAAATGCAATAAAAAAATAAAAAATAAAAAATAAAAAAACTTAAAAAAATAAAAGAATATTGGTAAAGCGTGAAGAAAATAGTTTTTTGTGTTTTTTTTTCACATTAGAATCTAGACTCCCAAACTAGGATCCAAGGTCATTCCATCTCTCATGGAAATGCTTTTCTTCAGCTATAAAGGTTATAAATAGGAAGGATCCTACCCCGACTTCCATTCACAGATACTCTGCCTCTTGCCTGGATTTCTGCATTACTGCTAATGGTTTCCTCACCTCCATTCATGCCCCACTTGGCCCCCAGAGTGATGGCTCTAAATTGCAGATCTGACTGCATCCTTTCCCTTCTCTAAGTCTGTCAGTGCCTCCTCATTCACCTACAGAACAATATCTAACCTTGGAAAAGCACACATTTATTCCCCACATTTCCCCCTTTCTCTTTCCCTCCTTCCCTCCTTTTGCTCCTCCTTCTCCTCTTTCTTTACCTTTCTCTCCCCCTCTCTTTTCCTCTCTCTCTCTTGCCTTCCTGCCTTTGTTTCTTCTTTGGTTTATCTCTTCAGGATTCCTAGCCTTTTAATTTCATTTGATAACACAGAATGCTCTTTCTTATCTTTAAAAAAGTAAAGTGTCTTTATTCATGCCAAAATCCTCTATTTTAAACCCCTGGTCTTCTGAATGGCACTACTCTTACCTTAGGATTCAGCTCAGTAGCATCTATGCCAAGAAGTGTTTCCTTACCACATCTCTTGGCTGGACTAAGGGGTTAGGTATCCTTCTTCTGTACTGCCAAAATACCATGTGCCTATCTGAATCTCACAACTTGCCATAATATCTTATTATCTGTGCATATCTGAACCTCACAACTTGCCATAATATCTTATATCTAGCTGCTTATGTGTTTGTTCTCCTCCAGTAGATTATGAGTTCCTCAATGGCAGGGACAGAATATTATCATTTTTCTTGTATCCCCAATATCTAGCATAGGGAATATGACCACAGTCAGCACAAAATAAATGTTAAACAAATAACAACAAGACTTCAAAAGAGAAACCTGCTCCTGGCAGCTAATAATAGATAATGATGATTCTACCAACAATACTAGCTAATATTTATTGAGCATTTAGTATGTCAGAGGTGATGCTGAGCAAAACCCATGCAGTATGAAATTTAATTTCCAGAGTAGTCTTATAAGGTAGATATTATTTTTATATCCATGTATGGTAAATTTTTATATTGGTGGTAACTAAATGAATCAGATATCCCAGTATTTATGCCCTTGTGCAATCCTTTCTCACCCTGACTCTGAGTTTA
Organism: Sapajus apella; assembly: GCF_009761245.1. Taxonomy (NCBI): domain Eukaryota; kingdom Metazoa; phylum Chordata; class Mammalia; order Primates; family Cebidae; genus Sapajus; species Sapajus apella. Next base: position 2,088,706 of record NW_022437024.1, read on the forward strand.
GCTTTGCGACTTGCCTTAGTCAAAAGAAAATCAAAATGTGACACATGTAGAGACTTGGATGAGTGATAGTCAGTGGGTCTTGTCCTCTTTAAATGTTGCTGACATTGCTGAAAAACCCGAGCCAGCCTCCTTGAAGACAAGCAAACGTAGAATGAGGCTCATCTAATCACCAATACCAATACTAGACCCATGAATTAGGCCATTTTGGATGGTTCAGCCTTGATAGAGTCATCAGATAAGTGACCCCCTGGAGACCAACTCAAGAACCACTAATTCCAACTATTCTAATTCGAACTGCTGACCCAAAGAAGGCTGAGTAGTAAGATGATAGTTGTTTCAGGCCACTACGTTTTAAGGTGGTTGTCACACAGCAATATGTCTACCTTGGGAAAATGACACATATGGGGCAAAATCAAGGAATACGGTAAGCAAGAAGAAAGACAAGCATGGGTAGAATTAAAAGGCACACCAACACAATGTTCTTTAGAGTGCTTTCATATAAATAAGTACATAAGGACTTATGTTGACATAAGTCCTTCTCAATGGTAGCACTGTTGAAATAGTGTCAAACACAGAGTTGGAAGTCCTGGATCTCTGGCCCGGCCCTACCACTGATAAGCCCTGTGAATGTGGCAAGCCATTTAAACTCTTGGATTCCAAGTTTCTTCATGGGCAAAGCAGGGAGATATATATGTACTGTGTGTGTGTGCCTGTGTGTATTCTACCTCCAATCTCACAGGGCTGGTAGGAAAATCAAACATACATCCAATTGCCCACATGTAAGTATTACTGTTATTGAAATTGGCTAATAACTTTGGGACACAACAATGACCAACAGCCAACCCACAAACCAACCAAAACTGGTGGAACGATGAAGAATCTATATATTCTATGCTACAGAATGGATTTCCCGTTCTATAGCATAGAATATACAGATTCCTGTCAGCACATTCTATGCATCAGACAATATTTCTCTACTAGTCATTTCAACACCTTAAGTATCGGTGTCATCTCCTCACTTTCCTTTATAAGGTACTATATTAGTCCATTCTCACACTGCTATAAAGATGCTATCTGGGACTGGGTAATTTATAAAAAAAGGAGGTTTGACTGACTCATAGTTTTGCATGGCTGGGGAGGCCCCAGGAAACTCACAATTGTGGTGGAAAGTGAAGGAGAAGTAAGGCACATCTTACATGGCAGCAGGAGAGGGAGCTCAGGAGGGGGAAACTGACAAACACAATCAGATCTCTTGAGAACTCCCTCGCTATCATGAGAACAGCATGGGGACGCCACCCCCATGACCCAATCACCTCGCACCAGGTCCCTCCCCAACACATGGGGATTACAATTTGGAATGAGATTTGGTTGGCAACACAGAGCCAGACCATGTCAGGTGCTCTGGGAATATCTTGTGTAACGTTTTCCTCCCAGTGTTTATAATCCAGTCTCACGTCCTCTGCTGAGGGGCAGGGGAGCATCCGGTCTCAGAGCAAGAGCTTTAGGCCAAGAGCATGAAGACCTGGCCAGGCCCTGTCTGTGACTGGCCATGCAATGTTGTCACATAACCTTGCAGAGACCAATTCTCTATCTGTAAAATACGAGGGAAAAACATTTGCCAAAGCATCCCCGTATGGGCTTGAGAGAAACAAAGGTGAGACCATTTATAGGAGTGCCTTGAAACTAGCTACTCCCTGCACAAAGGTAAGGAAGGTGGCATGAATGCTCCCATTTAGCCAAAAAAAATAAAAAAGGAAAAAAGAAAAATACTCAGTGTTTAGCGACTACCAAATGATGTGCTAGACGCTGGGCCAAGAGGTAGGTTTTGCAGAGGGAAAATAGGGAAACTGACACATTGAGATGCCAGGTAATTTGCCTGTGGTCACATAATTAATAAATCCCTCGATTAGATTCAAATCCTGATTTGCCTCACTCCAAAGCCTGGGCTTCTTGCACAGTGCTAGGCGGCCTCCGAAAGGAACCTCCACAGTCTGTGCGAGAACAGAATTATTGGCCAGGTAGTTTACCATTAAATGGGGTCACCAGCTTGTGGCTAAAGAAACAGATGAAAGAAGAGCTGGGGAGAAAACGCCTGTTTACAAACATAGCTCAATTAATTAGTCAACTCAGATGAGGCAGAAAAGGCAGGTTTCCAGATGTCTGATATCGAGAATTAATTAGCGGAAGGGCACCAGTCCTCAGGCCTTGGGTTCATGGCCAGACCACATGGTAGAATTAAATTACTAAACTGCCCCTCAACTTAAGCCATTTGATTGAAATAAAACAAAACCCCAAACAATAACCTCATGAAAAATGACAACTGAACTGAAAAACTTCACCAACCAAAGCTTCAAGTGAAGTTCAGAAAAGAAGGTTCCAGTGCTTCTAGTTCAGTTTACAAAAGAGTCAGAATGAAATGAAAGTAAGTTTAGGGTAACAGTGGGTAAGTTCACATCTTTACCAAGATAAGCAAAACAGAAAATTAAGGTAGCACTTGAATTCCTATCAAGCAAAAGCCACCACCTTTGCAGAAATGTTATCATGAGAAATGTCATTTGTAAATAGAAAGTACATGTGAATCTGCAGGAATCACCACAAAATGGGGTCGGGCTAGCCCAGAAGAATAAACAAAATGGAGCCAATATTAAGTGCAATGCATATTCTTCTGGCTCTGGTGTGACTTTATGAGTAAAAATTACTTTCCAGGAATGTGTTGCCCCTCTGCTTCCACAGTTAACTTTCCATGGGGTTCTAGAAGTATTCCGATTTTGTTGTCTATGTTTTTATCAGTGAATTTCTGCAGTTGTTTGGGACTCATTCTGTCTAAGAAAGGAAGTTAATGAGGTTTGGAGCAACTTGGAGTCACAGGATGAATGGAAGACAATGTGCGTGTAGAGAGGAAGGGCAGAGTTCTGGTAGGCTACGGGGTTGGGGGCTTGGCAGAGGAACAAACAGACAAGGTGGGATTCCATGGGGAGGGAGGGCATGCATGTAGACAGGTAGATCCGGACCCAGAGAACATCAGTGGTTTTCAACCAGGGTGTATATTAGAGTCACCTGTAATGTGATTAAAATACCGATTCCTGGGACCTATCTCAGACAGTGGAATCTCTAAGCAGGATATACAATAATAGTATTTAAAATCTCCCCAGGTGATTCTAATAGGCACCAGAATTGAGAACCACACATCTATGGCAACCTGTTCATTTCCTAGTGGAGAAACGAGGGAACACACGTGGAGAAGCAAAAGAGAGAGAGTAGGGGGGATCCCTGGTGTTAAGTGACATTTCACTGAGCTGCCCTGAGAACTCCACTCCTCCTTCACAGCCTCAACCTGGCTTCATGGGAAAGGGAGCTCTCATGAAGCCACTCCCAGGTGCTGAGATCCTTCACCTTGTAAGGCTGCTGCCCTTGTGCATGTCTGTAGATTCCTTCACTGATGTGGAATGAGGTTGAAGGGTTTAAGCAAGTGGAGTTTAAAGTGTAGCCCCAAGACCAGCAGCATTGGCATCATTTGAAATGCACGTTCTCAGGCATCACTCCAGAACTACTGAATTGGCAACTGTGGGCAGAACCCAGAAGTCTGGTTTTAACAAAGCCTCGCGCATGATAATGTTTGAGAACTGCTGGTTTACACAACCATTTTCCAAAAATGAGTCTGTGGAGACAGGGAGAAAAGTAGGAGGTAATGGTGGTAGCAGTGTTCATGAATTCACTGGCCTCTGCCACTGAGGATAAAGGCTGGCAGAGTTTATTTTGGAGTAATCAAGGATGCAGGGTAAAACTCATCCCCTTCTACAACGAGGATTTTAATATTTACCAGGCATCACCTGCCTGACCTGCGGAGAGCTGGTAGAAATAAAATGTCTCTTGTTTCCGCAGTGAGAGATCTCATGCCAAAGTAATACAATCCTGACTTGAAAAAGTTTCATTTGCTCCTACCTGGTCTTGACTTAAATCTTCCTATTGTCAACTCTTGATTATGACTTATAATAGTTAATAAGAAGATGCATATAATAGTAAAAAGATAATCAACATTTGACTTGTAGATGTATTCACAACTCATACCCAGTCAGTAACACAAGCACCCACCCCCAAACTCACCCCACCTGTTTCTGATTCTCCCTTGGCTCAGGGTCCCTCTCAGCACCTACGACACAGCTGCTGACAGGAGGAATGTGCTGGAATGATGGAAGAGCTGGGTCACGGCAGATAATCCATTTATGGATAATAAAAAATGTGTGTCGCACTTCGCTGACCATGACAGTCCTGAGCTGCTATACATACATAGAAGATCCTTCATACCCGAGATGGATTTCAAAGCAAAATGAAAAACCCATACGATTTGACTGTGTTCCTACTCATGTTTTAACTCATCCCAGAATAAAAGGTAGACATAAACTCTCTGACCAACATATTTACTAATCATGTGTCCTGTGCTAGTCTCTGTATGAGGTCCTGCAGGGGATATGGCAGGGGATACACAGATTCTGCTTTCAAGGAGCTTTTAATCAAACCGAGGAAAGAGAAATACACATATTGAGAAAAAAGTTATAACATCCAGTATATTAGCTATGGTAGGCTAACTGCCGTGACAAATAGTCTGTGAAATGTATTATAATTCCAACACAATAGAATTTCATTTCTAGCTCATGTAACCATATTGAGGTTGGCAGGGCAGCCTTCTCTAAGCAGTGATTTGGAAACCCAAGCCAGTGGAGACACTGCCATTTACAACAGGAAGCTTCCAAAGTCCCTAGGAGGTGTCTGCCTTCCAACTAGCTAGAGACAAAAGGAGCATAGTGGAGCTGTCAGGGGAGGGTTTTAAGGGCTAAGCTTTGAAATGACACCCATCACTTCTGCCCACATTGTGTTGGCTACGGTTCCATCACATGGCCACACCTCACCGTAAATGGGAAACAGAGTCCATCTGTGTACCCCGAAAGGTGAACAAACACATTTTGTTAAATAGCCAACAGTTTCTGTCATACCGGGCATGGCTGGGGAAGATGTGTGAGGCTGAGGAACAGTTTTATTTATTTACACGTGGGTTGTTTCATTGTTTCTCACTATCACAGTAACTTCTGAAGATTTTGCTACAGTTAGGATCCTGTTACGTGACGTCACTGCTACTTTCTTGACTTTTCCTAGAGTTTTACAGAAGACTGGGCAGTATTATAGCCCATTCCAAGGATAAGCATTATTGGGAGGCTACAAAAAAATGCGGCAAGAGAGGGGCAACAATCTTCAAATGATAAATCTTTAACTTCTCTGTGTTCTTCTTTTTAGTCAATACCTCACTGCTTAGTGCCAATGCATGGAAACCACTTTCGTGTTGGCATTGCTCGGAGAATGACAGATTTCATTCAGGTGCCTGGGCCAACAGAGGGTCCAGTAATGCAGGATGCAAACTGCTTTACTCAGAGTGTTTGTTCTGGGTTCTGATGGAATATTAATGCTGAAAGGAGGCTGAGCAACGTAGACTATGGAGGAGTATGGGGGGAAACCTCTTCACACTGAGAAGGGGGGATGGTGAAACCAAGTCAGCTGGAAATGGAGAGGGAGCCTTTTGCATGTTTTCCTGTTTTCTGCAGGAAGGGAAATCAATAGACCACCTTTAAAAGCTCCTCTGGGTGAAAAATGGATACTTACCTCATTTCTTCCTCTCACTACTCTGCCATCAGTTTTCCAGACACCATGTTATTAGTTTAGGGTCCTGGGAGGAGCAGAAGATGGAAATGCTGTACACGTCTGGACTACAACCCCCTACTGATTTGTGATGAAGAAAATTTTCTAATTGAAATCAACAGACACCCAGTGTCTGCAGTCTCTGCTGGAAACAGCAGACATAAGTAGCAATCAAAAGGTAGACTACAGCACAGAAGGATTAGCATGTATGTGAACCTGGGCTCTCCAACTTGGTACCCTGAATCTAGCCATTTGCTTGTTTTAAGCAAGGCATTCTGCTTCATTTAGGCAGTTAGCGGCAGTGAAGAAACGAGTGTGTATTGGAGTTTTGTCTACATTATGCTGAGAAAAGTATTTTATACCTCACAGATTTTATGACGGAGACATAAGCTCAGGCAGAAGTTGCCTGTACTCACAAGTGTAATTAGAATTCAAGTTCTTCTTTCATTTATTCAGCAGGTATTATTATTTCATGACAATCAGGAGTCAGAAATTTTCTAGGTGCTGGGGACAGTGATGATAAACTAGTTCCTGCCATCTAGAACATTCTAGTGAGGGAGAAAGACAATAAACAAATATATAGGGAAATGCCAGCAAGAGAGAGGGCTATTGAGATAATTAAAGGTGGGAAAGAGGATGGTGTGTGATGGGAGTCAGACAGGAAAAGTCTTCTAAAGAGGTAACATCTGAGCAGAGGCTTGGATAAAGTGAGCTTCATGTGACCATGTGAAGAAAGAGGATTTCAGGCAGAAGACTCTGCGAAGGCAAAGATCTTTTGATGGGACTTTGCTTGGAGTGTCTAAGGAATAGAAAGTTGGCTAGTATAGCTGGAGAACGATGGGGGAACCAAGGGAAGAGTGGCAGAAAATAAGTCTGGTGAGACAGGGAGGACACAGACCATGCTGGGCCTACAGCCATAGTAAGGCTCTGAATATTCTGCATGTGGTGGAAAACCACTGCAGGGTTTTGAGCAAATAGAAGACACAAACTGTTATGATTTGAAAGAAGCACTATGGTTGCTACATAGGAATTGACTACGTGGAGCAAGAGTGGATGCAAAAGACAAAGGAACAGGTGACCGGGACTTGACCATGATGATGGCAATAGAGGGAGTGTGAAGTAGCCGCTTCCTGGATATGTTTAGAAGGTAGAGAGATAAGAGGATTGCTAACAAATTTGATATTGGGTAGAGAAAAAAGATAAATCGAAGATAATTCTGAGGTTTGGGGCCCAAGTAACTGAGTGAATGGTGGTGCCATTTACTGAGACAGATCCCGGATGGAAGAGTGATGAGGCTGTGGCCAATACAGATATTGACACCAGACAGCTTCCGATTAAAGCCCAGATCTGCTAGTGGTGAACTGTGTGACCTCTGTAACTCTCTGCATCTCAGCTTCATCCTCTGTGAAATGGGAATATTAATAATACCTACCTCATAGGGTGGCTCTGAAGATTAAACAACTTAATACCTGTAAAGCACTTAGAACAGTATCTAGAGTAAAGGAAATGCTCAATAAATATTTCCTAAAATGAGGAACATGGAGGGCGTGAAACAGATTCAAAACGGAAATAAAGAGTTTTTGTTGGGACAAGGAAAGTTTGAGATTCCTAACATATATCCTAGCAGAGATATCAACGAGCAGGAGGACCTAAGAACCTGGGCTTCAAAACTGATGATACAAATTTGAGAGACATTGACATTTAGAAGATTTTGCAAGTTGAAAGACTAGCTTTTATAATCTTGTACTCATTGGCCAAATTCAGGCAATAGATGAGAAATCACATGAGTTTTGAGAGCTAAAAAGAAAATAGTCAGAGTTCCAGGGTAGTATGCAAAAGAGGAATTAATCTAGATGTAGGTAACTGATGTGTAAGTGGAAACCTGAAGGATGAACCTCCGTTGATGATTATACTCACTGTTCCCCTCTGTATGTTTTTAATCATAACACTCACGACCCATGTTGAGTAGGTTAAAAGACCTAAAAGTATAGAAAAGGACAATGTGAAAATTAGTTATGCACCTGTGTACATTTCCTTAAGAAAAGTATCAGTTGTCTTCTTAAGTGAGATATTCCACCACCAGTAAAGGTTTTGGCACCGACCAGTGAATGGAAATGTCACAATTTCCATACAGTTTGCACTTGGAGCAAAAAATAGTCCATGGAGTAGTCAGAATTCTCTCAAAATGATAAAGATAATCACGACACAGGGCCTTACCTAAGCTAACGAATTATTATCATTCATAACCTAATAGTAAACAGGACCCTGATAAAAAGATTGACTAGGCTTTTTCTCTATTTAGGACACTATACCCTTAGAAGATAGACAGAAGCTGAATCTATTAAGAACTCTATTCAAATCATCCACCTACTATTTCAACACTCTTCTCCCTTTACTGTCCACTCTGTGTGCCAAATAAGCAAGGCCCAGGCTTTCCTTATGTACTAACAATCAGTAACTTGTTTCACTAACTCAAATGGAGCTTGATTAAGAGTCTTAACCAAAATGCTGTTATTGACCTGTAAATAAGTGTACGTGTCTGGGTGGCAAAAGGGATTTTAAACAAACGAGATTAGATTTCTCACTGAAGTAGAAAGAAAGGTTTCTACTCTTCAGAAAGACCTGCTGTCATCTTTCTGCTGTCCCAGATGGCAAGAGTTACGTGCTCCTTGACCTGAGCCAAAGACAATGTAAAAGAAAACACAGAGACAAAGAAGGTCTGCTCAAAGAAACTGGGCAAAAGCTCATTTCCAATGGCTTTAAGTACATAAGAGACAACTTCTTATACAAAGGCACCTCCCTTGATCCTGTTTTCCACACTACTGTTCACAAGGTAACTAAACGAAAAGTCTTATAAGAGTCTAGTCCCCACAATATCTGGAAATAACAATCATATATTTAAGAGATTTTGACCTCAGTGATTATTTTTTTGGAAAAAGTAAACCAAAACCAAGATATGCCCACGTGAATGCATAAGTACCTACTGAATGAATGTGAATGGAAATGTCTGTACAAGCAGAAGCAGGTTATTGGCAGAGGCAGCCCCTGAGCACCAACCATGAACTGTAGAAAGTATCATTGGGGAAAAGTCATGCCTTCCAAAGAGAGGCAGAGCTGGACTTCACAGTTTTTAATCTTGTACTCAAAAACACAAGAGTCATTTTAACTTGCAAATTCAATGTACCTCTGGAGGTACATGAGTCCATCTGTGTTTGAACTCGCATTTCAAAATGGTTCTGTCTTAAAAATGTAAGTATTAGGGCACAGATATCACCCCTTGACACTAAAAGAAACAGCTTGGAAAATTAGGTTGGAGGAAGCTTCTGAGAAGTCCTATTACCCAGAGAACTGTGTATTCCTGGTGACCTCCGCGTGGCAAATTCCATCCCACCCCATCTATGGAAATGGAAGGGTCTGAATTTTCTGGACATTACCCCATTTCTTACCCTACTCCTGGTTCCCTAATTATGACAATCCATGGTGAAGATGAGGCCCTCTCTGCACCTTTGTTGTACCTCAGAGGAAGGAAAAAGGAAAGGAAATATAGCATTTATGGAATGCTTCCTATCTCTCAAGCCCTGAGGAAGGCCTACATACACAGTGAGCTAAGTTTTTTCCTTTTTACTGAGGGGGGAACTGATGTTTAGAAAAGTTGAATAACTTGCCCAAGGTCATGGAGCTAACAAGTTGTACTGTCAAAACATCAAGCTCAGTTGTCTCTGCCAAAGCCCTATTCTTTCTAGGTAAGGTAGCCTGATTTAGATCATGCCCATTCTACTAAAGATCCCAGCAGAATTTCAGGAACAATGCTCCTTGATTCATAGACTGTGGCAACCAGTCAGCAGCAGACCCCAGTGCCAGATAGCGCTTGGATGGATCATAAAAATACAAAGATTCTGCAGTGGTAGAGGCAGTAAAAGCAGTCATGGTGTTCATAGACACTGAAGAGGTCAGCTCTAATGCCAGATAAATCCTGCAGTTTTCAGCAGTCCCTGTGTTAATAGCTCTTTCATACCCAAAGACCATTAATAGGTCACTTCTCAACGTTCAGTGTCCCATCTCCTTTTACATTTCCACACGTGTTCCATTTACTGCCCTTATAATCGTTCTCTTGATTTCCAACAGACATTCACAGGGTTCTTTTTATCTCCTGAAAATTCTGCAGTTCTCAACAGGACCCAGTACTCAAGGAAGACTGGAAAATCACAATGTGCCACAGAAGAGAGATGGCCTGATCAGCACTCAGAATGCTCTTATCAGAAGCATACTGTGTCCTCTGCTACGGTTCCATACTTCTTTTCTGGCATTTCACTGCAGCCTTTATTTCTTCCATTTCTTACCTGTTTATCCCATTGTTGCTTCTTTTTTTCTCTCTCCTTCCTCTACTAGTTTTCTTTTTTATCTTTTTTCTCTCTCCATCCCTTTCCCTTATAAAATTTCCCATGTTCTTTTTTTTTTTTTTTTTTTTTTTGAAGATGGGGTTTCACCATGTTGGTCAGGCTGGTCTTGAACTCCCGACCTCAGGTCATCCACTCACCTTGGCCTCCAAAGCCCATGTTCCTTTTTTCACCTCCTCCACCTCTTACTCTTCACCTTCTCTTCTTCTTTTATACTTTTAGAGGCAAATCAGTTGAGTTGAAAAAATAGAGATGTTGAAGTCACATAAACTTGGTTCAAATGCTAGTTTTTCCATTTATTGTATCCTTGAACAAATAGCTATTCTGCCCTTTCCTCAAGGGAGGGATACCAGGGCCCTGGTAGATGTGAAATGTAGATACCAAGCCAGGCATGGTGGTGTGTGCCTGTAGTCGTAGCTACTGGGGAGGCCGAGGTGGGAGGACTGCTTAAGCCTAGGAGTTTGAGGCTGCAGTGAGCTATGATCAGGCCATAGTATTCCAGGCCTGGATGACAGAGCAAGATCGTTGTTCTAAAAAGCCAAAAACAAAAAAATATATAGATATCAACTATATTTATATGTAGATCTGAATATTAGATGGGATAACCTGTCCAGATTCAGTTTAGGACTTTGTTTGGAAGTAGGACATTCATAAGTGATAGGCAAAACCCCTGCTTCCATCCTGTTCCTTTCCCTGCTACTGTTAAGCCTATCTTATCTCACACACTGATCTTGCCTTCTCACTGTTACTCCTCATAGCTGTTGTCTCTGGTCCTGGTTCAGCATCCATTTCATTCTCTCTCTCTGTTTTATAGTTTCTCTTTGGTTGGATTGTCTTCATATTTTATGTTCCTTTATTCCGAATCTGGCTTTAAGTAGAAATAACTAGACATTACAGAATGTAGCATGTTGACAAAACATTCAAGCATCACAGTGATGGCTGAGTTAAAAAAAAAATGTAGTAACAATGCTATTAAATACTTCTGGACCATTCTGAATTATCTACTACGAATGAGAAGCTCAGGGCCGAGGAAGGGCCAAATTTCCATGTACTTCTAGGAATGAACTGTGTGACTGAGAATGGAGCCTAGGTTAAGTAGGTAAGAACAGCACTTATTACCTATCCAGGTAGCCAGAAGATAATGAGGTTTAAAAAAAATGGAAAATTTTAAAACTTTATGAGCAACAGTAACCATGAGCTCTTAAACCAGGTTACTTATTGGTAAACAGAACTCTGTTGTAAGAACCATTTAGGGTGTAAATCTTCCATAAAAACTTTGGAATCATAGTTCTCCTTTCCAGAAAACATAGTACCCCAAATATAAGCTAAACATTGCTACTTAATTGCATCTTAATTTTTTTTTTTTTTTTTTTGAGATGGAGTCTAGCTCTATCACCCAGACTAGAATGCAGTGGCATGATCTTGGCTCACTACAACCTCCATCTGCTGGGTTCAAGTGATTCTCCTGCCTCAGCCTCCCAAGTAGCTGGGATTACAGTAGCCCACCACCACACCTGGCTAATTTTTGTATTTTTAGTAGATACTGGATTTTACCGTGTTGGCCAGGCTGGTCTTGAACCCTTGACCTCAAGTGATCCTCTTACCTCAGCCTCCCACAGTGCTGGGATTACGGGCATGAGCCACCGCACCCAGTCTTGCAACATGTTAATTTGAGGTTCACTGTAACCCGCATATCTTTGGGTAGCTCTTAGCCTGACCTGCCATTTCCATGTGTTAGACTTCTCTGTCTTTATTTTCTCTGAGTTCTTGACTTCTTTTTGCCCTTGTCTTTATTAAACTTCATCCTGTTAGTTTCTGATTACTTGTCCAATTTGTTGAGGTCATTTTCAATTCTAATTGCATCCCCCAAGGCTTTAGCCTCTACTTTAAATTCAGTCTCATCTATGAACTTAATGAGTATGCTGTTTCGGCAACAAAGTCATGGATGATCATCTTAACTAGAAGTGAATTCGGGACTGAGCCCTGTGCATCACCATTTTTAGTGTTTACCAGTCAAAAAGAATGTATAGGCAGGTGCTTTAATGAAGTTCAGTTTAGAAAATACAGGCCTCCTTCTTCAGCATCTGGAATTAGTTGGCTAGAATTTGTAACAGTTTTGGCAATTCAAAGCTATGTTTCTATACAAGTGAAATTTAATTAATCAAAGTCATTCTGAAAATGTAACCTTAAGGCCAGGCGCAGTGGCTCATGTCTGTAATCCCAGAACTTTGGGAGGCAAAGACAGGCAGATCACCTGAGGTCAGGAGTTCGAGACCAGCCTGGCCAATGTGATCAAACCCTGTCTCTACTAAAAATACAAAATAATTAGCCAGGTGTGGTAGTACATACCTGTAATTCCAGCTACTCAGGAGGCTGAGGCACAAGAATTGCTTTAACTTGGAGGCGGATGTTGCAGTGAGCTGAGATCGCATCACCATTGCACTCCAGTTGGGCAACTTGATCTCTTGACCTCATGATCTACCCACTTCAGCCTCCCAAAGCGCTGGGATTATAGGCGTGAGCCACCGTGAGACTCTATCTCAAAACAAACAAGAAAACAAACTGAAGTAAACCAAAGTGTAACCTTATTTAAAAAAACGACTCTTTATTTTGATTATGAAAGTCAGTACCTATTTTCACCATTCTTCCCTGAGAATCACTTGTAAGGGCACACTCTGCCCTGCTGAAGGAGCACTGAGTAGGAGGAGGCAAGGCGCTGGTTTCTAGTTCTATCTCTGCTATTCAGCGTATGACCTTGCGTGAGTCACCAAACCTTTCTCAGCCCAGACCTTATCTTCATCAAATGTGCCTACCAGATCCAAGAAGCTGTGACTCTTTTAAGGGCGAATTATTCTCAGTGGCTAATTACTACATGTATTCTTTGATTGTAACCATTCCCCTGACACTTAGATATAAGATTGTAACTTCAAACACATTTAAGAAGAACAAGTTAGACTAGCTTTGCATCTTGTATAGAATTCATTTGCCAAAATGTATGTTATTTGCTTATGCATCCCTTTTCCACAGATCCTCAAATATTTGAATGCTGGTTATGTGTGAGATACTCTGATGACTGTCATTTTCTCATGAGGTCCCCATCTACTGATATTATGTTTTAGAATTCTCACTTGAAAAATGAGGAAACTGAAGCCCAGGCTGATTTAGTGACTGCTCAGGGTCATGGAGCTGGCTTTCGCAGAGTTGGGGCTTAACTTTGCTTTGGGACATAGGGCTCTGAAATCTTTTCATTATGCCATAATTCCATGGCTACCTGGCTTATCATTCAAACTCAGTAATGCCGCAAAATAATATACCATCAATTATAGCAGCAGCCAATTAAAAGGCTTCCCCACACAAAAGAGGACTGTCTCTTTTTCAGTGATGAATGACCATCAACTTAGTCCATGAAGACAAAATTATTCTAAATTTTCTTACACTGGAAATACATACATAATTTTCTTTAGGAAATATATAAAGGCTGTTTTCTAAAAGATATTTAGATTTGAGTCTGGAAAATAATAATTTTTAAAAAGTCAAATTCTTAGTACAAGATATACTTAGGAGATGTTATAGGTTTGGTTCTAGACCACCACAATAAAGCAAATATTACAATAAAGAAAGTCACAGATTTTTGTTTCCAAGTGAATATAAAAATTATTTTTATACTATATTGTAGTCTATAAAGTGTGCAATTGCATTATGTCTAATATCACAATGCATATACCTTAATTTAAAAATACTTTATTGTGGCTGGGTATGGTGGCTCATGCCTATAATACCAGCACTTTGGGAGGCTGAAGCGGGTAGATCACGAGGTCAAGAGATCAAGACCATCCTGGTCAACATTGTGAAACTGCATCTCTACTAAAAATACAAAAATTAGCTGGGCATGGTGGCGCGTGCCTGTAGTCCCAGCTACTCGGGAGGCTGAGGCAGGAAAATTACTTGAACCCAGGAGGCAGAGGTTGCGGTGAGCTGAGATTGCGCCACTGAACTCCAGCCTGGGTAACAAGAGCGAAACTCCATCTCAAAAAACAAACAAACAAACAAAAAACTTTATTGCTAGAAAATGCTAAGCTTCATCTGAGCCTCCAATGAGTTGTGATCTTTTTTGCTGGAGAAGGATCTTGCCTCTATGTTGATAGCTACTGACTGATCAGGGTAGTAGTTGCTGAAGAATGGGGTGACTGTGGTGATTTCTTAAATAAAACAACAATGAAGTTTGCCACAACAATCGACTCTTCCTTTCATGCAAGATTTCTCAGTATCATGATATGTTATTTGATGGTATTTTACCCACAACAGAACTTCCTTCAAAATGGGAGGCAATCCTCTCAAACCCTGCCATTGCTTTATCAACTAAGTTTATGTAATATTCTAAATTCTTTTTTGTTATTTCAGCAATGTTACAGCATCTTCACTAGGAATAGATTTCATCTCAAGAAAACACTTGCTTTGCTCATCCATAGGAATAAACTCATTTCTTCAAGTCTTATCATGAGTTTGAGCAAATGCAGTAACATCTTTAGGCTTTATTTCTAATTCTAGATCTCATGCTATTCCCAGCACATCTGTAGTTACCTCCTCCATCGAAGTCTTGAATTCCTCAAAGTCATCCATGAAGGCTGGAATCAACTTTTTCTAAACTTTTGTTAATGTTGATATTTTGACCTTCTCCCATGAATCATGAATGTTCTAAATGACATTTAGAATGATGAATCCTTTCTAGAAGGTTTCAATTTACTTTGCCTACATCCATCAGAGGAATCATTCTACATGGGAGCTATAGCCTTACAAAATGTATTTCTTAAATAATAAGACTTGAAAGTTACAATTTCTCCTTGATCTATGGGCTGTTGAATATTGTGTTCACTGGCATGAAAAAAATCATTAATGTCCTTGTATATCCCCATCAGAGGTCTTGAATGACTAGATGTATTTATTGTCAATGAGCAGTGATATTTTGAAAGGAATCTCCTTTTTTGAACTGTAGGTCTCAAGAGTGGGCTTAAAATATTCAGTACCATGTTGCAAACAGATGTGCTATCATCTAGGCTTTGTTGTTCCATTGATAAGGCATGGGTAGAGTAAATTGAGCTTAATTCTGAAAGGCCCTAGGATTTTTGAAATAGGTCAGTGAGCACCGACTTCAACTTAAACTCGTCAGCTGCATTAGCCCTAACAGGGGAGTCAGCCTGTCTTTAAAGTTTTAAAGTCAGGCATTGACTTTTCCTCTATAGCTATGAAGACCCTAGATGGCATCTTTTTCCAACAGAAGGCTGTTTCATCTACATTGAAAATCTGTTGTTTAGTGTAGCCATTTCATCAGTGATGTTAGCTGGATCTTATGGATAACTTGCTGCAGGTTTTCCATCAGCATTTGCCGCTTCATCTTGTACTTTCATGTTATGAACATGGCTTCTTTATTTAAACCTCATGAAGCAACCTTGGCTAGCTTATACCTTTTCTTCTGCAGCTTCCTCACCTCTCTCAGCCTTCAAAGAATCAAAGAAAATTAGGGCCTTGCTTTGGATTATGCTTTGGCTTAAAGGAATGCTGTGGCTGGTTTGATCTTCTATCTAGACCACTAAAACTTTCTTCACATCAGTGATAAAGACTCCTTTGCTTTCTTATCACATGTGTGTTCACCAGAGTGGCACTTTTCACTTCCTTCAAGAACTTTTCCTTTTCATTCACAGCTTTGCTAATTGTTTTGTACAAGAGACCTAGCTTTCAGCCTTTCTAGGCTTTCCATGAGCCTTCCTCACTAAACTTAATTATTTCTAGCTCCTGATTTTAAATGATAGATGTTCAAATCTTCTTTTCACTTGAACACTTAGAGGCCAGAGGGTTATTAACTGGCCTAATTTCAGTGCTGTGGTGTCTTCGGGAACAAGGGGATCCAAGGAGAGGAAAAGAGATGGGAGAAAGGCCAGTTGCTGCAGCAGTCAGTGCACACAAGACGTTTATCGATTAAGTTTGCTGTCTTATCTGGGTATGGTTGGTCGCACCCCAAAACAATCACAGTAGTAACATCAGAGATCACTGATCACCATCACAGATACAATAATAATGAAAAAGTTTGAAATATTGTGAGAATTGCCGAGATGTGACACAGAGACATGAAGCCAGCACATGCTGTTGGGAAAATGGCACCTGTAGACGTGCTCTACCCAGGTTGCCACAAATGCTCAATTTGTAAAAACACAATGTCTGTGAAGTGCAAGAAAGTGAAGCACAACAAAGCCAGGTGTGACTGTGCTAATTTCTTCAGAGAAATAAACAATGTCTTCCTCTTCTTCTCGTCCTTCTTCTTTTCTCCCCAAGCTCTAGTTTTTCATTTTCTTTTTCACTTGATACGAACTTAGGCCTCCAGGTGGAACGAATGATGTCAACAGCTCCCTTTCCTGATCTCCATCAGCATTTCTCCTGTCCAATTCACTGATTTCTCTGATTCACTTGCATTTTCCCATAAGGCAAGTTCTACATAAATAAATGTTTAAATAACAGAAAGAAAAGGGGGTGACTCTAAAGACCTACTGTGGAATCTGGGGAAGAGAAAAGAGAAAGAGGTAAAATTGAGAGGAATGATTAGAAGAAACTCAAAGGCATCATTTCACCACAGAAATTTATATTCTCCTAGTCAGTCACCTCGGGACACTGAACATTTTTCTTTCTTAACTCCCCAGACAGTGTTCACTGGTAAACAAGGAAGTAAGTGGTCTACAATGGCTTCTACATGGAACAAAAACAAAGAGCCTGATACAGCAGCAGATATGAGAGGTAGTAATAGGAAGTTTCTCTCCCTGATTTACAAAAAGTAATTCAAAGACAACGTTTCTAATGACAAGCTTAGGAACAGAAGCATCTGCCCTCTCCTTGCTAAGCTGTTCTTTTATTACCCATTCCTCTTCCTCCAACTCTAGCTACTATCTTTGACTGCTCTTCTTTAAGAATACCTGCCTTCGTGTTTCTCTCATATACAGGAATAAAGGCGCTGACATTCCTTTTATGTTTTACATACATCAGGTCCTTAAATCCCCGCTGTAATAAAAAGTGGTAGATATTATTGTGGATACACCTGAAGGTGACCACACTGGGATACTGCCCTGTGTAATCCCCTCCCTGTGACTTTAAACAATAGAATACAGCAAAGTGATAGGATGTCACTCCTTTAATTAGGTTATATTTTAATGGCAAAGATGATATGATGTCACTCCCATGATTATATCAGATTTCTTCTCTTTTTTCTTATATATTTTTTTAAGAGAGAGTCTAAAAAAATGTTGCCTTGGGCAACTCACTCACCATTTCACAATGTCTCCCAGGCTGGTCTCACACTCCTGGGCTCAGACTATCTTCCTGCCTCAGCTCCCAAAGTGATGGGATTACAGGTGTGAGCCATTGCACCCAGCCATAAGATTTTTTCCTAACACACTTAAGGCAGAGATCTTCTTGGCCTTGAGGAAGTAAACAGCCATTTTGTCAACTACCTATGGAGAGGGTCACATGGTCAACAAGTAGGTGACACTAAGTCACCAGGAAAACCAGAGCTGTGAGCTGAGAGTGGTTTCTAAAAGCTGAGTGTCTCCAGTCAATGAGCAGTAAGAACTCCAGGCAAATAGCCACAAGCAAATGAATTCTGCCAATGAGCAGCACACACTTAGAAGCAGCATCCTCCTCACTCAAGCCGTCACATGAGAACTCAGCAGGGCTGATACTGTGGTTGTATCTCGTGAAATCCTGAGCAGAAGATCCAGTTAAAGACATGCCTGGAGTCTTGACCCTCAGAAACTGTGAGATGAGTATGTGCTGTTTAAGCCACTGGGTTTGTGGAAATTTATTATGCAGCTGTAGAAAATTAATACAATTGTTTTCTCTTTTTAATGGAAAAGGAAATCAAGCTTTGGAAAACTTAAGTATGTGGGCTTTTGAGAATTTAAGTAAGTTTGTTCAAGGTCACACAACCCAGAAAGCAACAGAACTCATGCTTAAACTTAGGTCTCCCTGAAGCCGAAAGGTTAAATGTGCTCCAATCCACCATGTTGCTTTTCCACAATTCTCTTCTCATTAACTGCAATTACTGACTGAATATAACCATGTATGGATGACAATATGACTTCTGGTGATTATTAACTGATAACATATATGGTCTTGAAGTCAAAAATAACTGAAGTAGTCTGTTCCTCTCCCCATACCCTCTTCCCTGGCCATCGTGTGAAGGAATGCTTCCCACCTCTTCCCCCGAAAGAGCCGAGAGGAGGAGAGGAAAGGGGCTGAACAGAATGGAGGGGTAGCCTGACTAGCATTGAAGAGAAGTTCACACCCACTCCAAAGGGGATTTCCATGCATGTCTTCCAAAAGAGAACTGCTCCACCTAGGAAAAAGCTCTGAAGATCAGAAATAATGAGCCACTCACCAGGAATACCCCAGGGGCAAAAGCCTAGGGCTCACGAATAAGGTTCCATGCTCTGGGATAACGAATCCTGCGACTTCACTTCAATGCTATTGGTTTTGGTTGGATGAAAGGACACTGGCAGTGGGATGACTTTGAGCTTGACGAGTCAGAGAGCACTGGTTCAGATATCTTAGGGGCTGTTTGTTTGATGTGGATTATAAAGGCTGAAAATTCATTGGTGAGGCTTGGCTGGGCCTATCTGCTGTTGGACTGAATAGAAGTATATTTTACATGGGCCACAGTTGAATCACTAGAACAATAATAAACCAGGTGTATCAAAATGTTGACATGCCAAATTACATGGGAGCACACAGGGAGTAGTATAAACCCTAGCTCTATCTAGTTTATCAGATTGCTGAATTTCTAAAGCACAGTTTCAGAAAAAGCTCAACAGACAGTTGAGAGCTTAGTCCATATCAGGCCCAGGGCTGAGTGCTTGGAGGGAAACAGGGTAAGACATAGCCTTCACCCTCCTACAGTATCTAATCCAGTAGGATAGAAAAGTATAAACACTAATAACCAGATAGCCTTCCAGACGTGCAGAATTAGCCTCTTTGGAGCAAGCAACGGTGAAGAGCACAGCCGGCACCGGCTTTAATGCAGCCAAGTAGGTGACACTAAGTCACCTGGAAGACCAGGCGGCAGGTGTGAAAGGCTTAAGGGGCAAGGTGTCACTTGCTATAAGAATTCCTACAATTTCAAATTTCCTCCCACTGCCACAGAGAAAGCAGTTTCTCCTTTGATGAAAGACCTTATTGCAGTTAGCTCCTTTGACAATAGGCAGGGTCCAGTTGAAAGGAGCATGAGTTCAATGAACATTTCTGGATTTTACCATCTTCACCTTCCAAGCAAAAGGCATTCATAGGAAGTGTGGAGTGAGGACTTTAGAATAAGGATAACAAATCTCTGCCCTGGAGGATCTTGTGATCTAGTTAAGGGAAACTAAATTACATGCTAAATTAAATACCTAAGAGGCATAGGAGCCGTAGGAGCCTTATTCTTACATCTCCTTGAGGGTCCAGTATCTTCTTTAACTTATTAGGAGATTGGCTTTAACATATGTGCTATGCATGGTTGACATCACAAGGGAGAAGAGGAGAAGAAAGATGGTTAAGAAGAAATAGCCTGGGAAAAAATAGCACAATAGACAAAAATACTGGCTTTAATCACACTCTGGTTTGAATCTGGGCCCTGTCACTAGCATAATTGTGCAAACTTGGCAATTGCTTGCTACCTCTCAGCTCAGTTTCCTCATTTGCAGGGGATATTATTGACCTTGCTAGGGGCTGGTTAGGAATTAGCAACATAACATATGTGAAGCTGGTAGCATGAGGATTTGCAACTAGAGGATGCTCAAAAGTAATTTGCTGAAGGCAGGAACAAAGGCAGGCAGGGAGAGAAGACAGAAGATAGAAGCAGGGGGACTGGCTTTTCCTCTATTGCCTTATTTTCTTAATCATTTTAGGCTTTCGCCTGAAGCTTCTCTGACATCTACCTTTTTCTTTCCTATTAACAAGAGGTCAACTGGCACTGAGAACGGCTTACTAATGGTTCCTATGAGCAGTTCCACAAGATTACAGGTATTTAGGGAAAAAAAATTAAACCATGGTAAAACATGTTTGGATAAATGCTACAGTGAAATTAAGCAACTTTTTTACTACATGAATCTTAGAGTCTACATGTTTTTAATGTGCATTTTCACTTTTCAAGATGAAAATATAATAAACAGCATTTCCCAAGTTAACCTGATAGAAAGCGGTTTTTCATTGTAGATCACATGGGATTAGGGTCCATTGAATACAAGATGATATTTATATCAAGGTAGCATACCAGTGGGCAACAGACTGTTTGGGGGAAAAGTCCCTAGAAGAAGCTGCTGGGAAAATAATCTGGAAGATGAGCCCATCTTCTGCCTAACTAAGTGGTATGACCTTGCACTAAATCATTCAAATCTCTGGCCTTCTGTTTTTCTCATTTGTAAAATAAAAGGACGAAGCCACATATTCTAAGTGCCCTTCTAGCTCTAACAGTTTAACAGTTCTATATGAGCATAAATTACATGATTAAGAATTCAAAAACTATACATGTCACTATGTTCCTTCTAGAGAACCAGCAATTCACTTCAATAGCAGCTTCTGTGGTGTTCCCTGAGCAGCCACTCTGCACCATGCTCCATGGTAGATGCCCTGCACTCTTCAGGCTCCTTCAGTTGATGGTTTCTGGAAGAGTTCTCCTTATGAGCAAACCAGAAATAGAAAGAAATCTCTTTGGCTTGGTAGTCAAGGCCCTCCAAAGTCTAGCCATTTCATATTCTTCATCTCCCAATAACTATGCCAACCTTGGATTCTCACTTCTTCCTCTCCTCCATGTGGACACTCTCTTTGTATGAAAATATTCTATATGCCTTCTCGTCATGTCCAGTCATATGCTTCCCTCCCTCCTTCACAGCATTATCTTGCCTGCACCCTGTCCCCTTCCTCCCATCTGTCAGTGTAAATTTCCTTCTTCTTTCAGGACACTGATTAGATCACAAGAAGTCTGCCCTGTCCCCATAGGAGGGACCTTCTCTCTCTCATTTACAATTCAACAGACCACAGTGTGTGCCTTCTCACTAAGAAGATAGAAAATTCCCTTCACATGTGTGCTGATTTGACCTTTTCCATGAAATCTTAAAAGGTAGAGAATTAGGTCCACCAGCCACCCTTCTTTCTCCTGAAGTTCTGAATAAGAAATTATATCCCATAAGCGTCAATTGGCAAATGAGGGGGAAAAGTGCCACCTCATTCAGTTCAGTAACTCCTAATCCATCTTCTCAATGAGGTCTGCCTTACTTAAAATGTCAACACACTCCTGCAACATTTCAGACCTCCTTCCTTGCTTTATTTTATCTCTTCAACATTTACCTCTAACAAATTGTATGATGTATAATTATATTGTATAAATTACTTAGTCCCAGCATTTTCTATCTTTCCTTCTAGAATGAATACTCTACAAGGGCATAGATTTTTGTCTTTTTTGTTACCAAACCTTGGTGCTTGAGTAGTAGATTAGTGCCTGGGGCATTGTAGGTGCTGAACAAAATTTTTTTAAGTAAATAAATGAATGTAGAACTCTCTGGTCAAAGCTGAGTTACAGAATGCCATTTAACCTAAAAGACTTCATATGGCTTCTTACTCTCTGCCCTTCTACCTTGTAAATCTGTGATGAGATCTTTCCACTAAAGGAGAGGCAAGTCCAGTTTGAAGCATACCCGTCAATGCTAGAGGAAAAGGGGCAAGAGAGATAGCAAGAACACATCTAGTTGTCTCAAAAGCCAAAGCCTAAGATAGCTTAGATCTTCCCAACCTGTGGTAAGGGTAGTATCTCAGGCAGGGGTGGCCTCTGGTAGAAAAGGGAAGAAATAACAAGAGCAATGTGGGCCCAGGAATGCTCTTTGGCAGTGGAGCCTCTCCTGCATTAAAACCAGGCATGTGATCAATAAAATTAGCAACCATGTGCAGACAGGGGGCCTCCAACATCTTCCCTCAACCTAGTGGGGACAAGAATCTAGAAAGAAGTTTAATCATTTTGAAAAAAGAAACAGAGATAAGAGGAGAGGGGAAAGAAAAATATCTCAGTGTAAACTCTGTCAAAAAATAGCATTACTACCTTTCTATTCAGCATAAAATGGTAGCTCAATGAACGTTAGCTGATTGGCTGGCTGGTGTTGACTTTACAGGCATTTGTAGAAATTCTGGAACTGAAATAGTAGCAAACATAATGTCCAGCCCTTTCACTGGGCTTAGAATCCATTGCTGATTTTCCCTACTCAGTGTAACTCTAACCCTAACTCCTTAATATGAACCCTTCCCCACCTGTCTCATAACCAAGCTAGAAAACAGCCTATATCAGAAGTTATTCTCGAGTGCCAGTAGATAGAAATTAGTCCAGTGGTCCATGCAAAATGTCCATGAGGTTTGAACAGACCCACATTTCTCCATGACTTGATATTTGTGTAATCCTGAAAAAGTTATCTAGCCTCTCCAGATCTTGGTTTTCTTATCTATAAAACTGGAATAATATTTACCCAGTGGGATGTTATGAGAATTAAATGAGATATTTCAGGGTTTGATCTGTTTATCCATTTAACATTCATCGAGCATTTACTATGTTCTATACTGTATTGGGCACTAGAATTCTAGAGATTAAAGAGTCAGTTCCCACTCTAGGGGACGTATATCCATCCATAAGAAATTGATTATGGTTCTCTGAATCTACCATACCCTCCTCACCTCCTTACACAGCACATGGTTTCCGCTTTGTCTAGAGGGGCCGCTTTTCCTCCTCCTACCTCAGACTGTTGGCACTTGGCTAACTCTTCAAGGCTCTTAAAGGCTTAGTTCAAATGTTTCCTTCTCTGGCAAGCTTCTCCTGACCTCTCTGCAGCCTCTGTAGAGACTCTCTGTATTTTCTGGAGAAGAGATATAAGTAAACATAAGCAAGTGCAATACAGTGCAATAAATGTATGGATGAAGTGTATTGGTTAGTTTGGAAACACACATAATACGTTTCTAATAGAGGCTACAGAGAAGTCTGGAAATGCTTGCCAGAGAAGGCAGCATTTGAACCAAGCCTTGAAGAGTCATGAAGAGTTAGCCAAGTGCTAACAGTCTGAGGTAGGAGGAGGAAAAGCGGCCCTTTTAGACAAAGCAGAAACCATGTGCAGTGCAAGAAGGTGAGGAGCATATGGTAGATTCAGAGAACTGTGATCAATTTCTTATGCATGAGTATAAGAAATGATGGAAAATGAGAAGGAGGAGAGAAGCAAGACACACCAATGTACAGGTGCCCTAACTCCAATCATCAATGTGTCTTTCAAAAGGAGACACAAATGGTTCAACTGCACAAAGCAAAGAGAGTCAAAGGTGTTTTCCCTGATCACTCAGTAGCAAGGTTCTGAAGGAAGTTGCTCTAGGTTGTTAATTACCGAGAATTACTAAAAAGGTGGAAGAAAGAGAACAGTGGAAAAATTTAACTTTCTTTCCAAACATTTTTCCCAGGAAAGTAGCTGTTAACAAAGAAAAGGGAAATGGAAGCTCCTTAGCATGGCTTTGAGTTTTCATCTTGATGTCACTGGAGCTCTATTGCAGAGTTTTAGTCAGAGAACTGACATGAGTAATTTTATGTTTTAGGAGGAACCACACGATACTGTGTGAAGGGTAGATTAGAAAAGGGCTAGATTAGAGTCAAGGAATGGAGGAAATTGCAGTAATTCATGCAATCCATGACAAAGGCAATAAAAGAAGATATAAAAAGATGGTAGGTTGAAGAGATGGATAGATGAGGAAAAGGAATCACCTAGCAAGTCCCAGGTTTCTGCCTTGGATGGGGAGAATATAGGGAGTTAACTTTTGAATTTGGTGGGCTTGGGGTCTCTGCGAGATATAAAAGTTGAGGCTTAAAAGAAGGTGGTTGGGCATCTGAGTTGGGCTCTAGAGAAAAATCTGGCTATGCAGATTTGAAAGTCATCACTTTTAGACAGGCATTGTTCATAAAGTCTGTGTAAATTGAGTCCGTGAGAAGATGAGAAGATCAAGAATGCTACCTTGGAGTACACCAGTAAATAAGGAAAGGCAGAGTGGGAGTAAAGATGGAAGGTAAGGGGAGGGGGAGAGGGAAAAAAGCCAGCAGAGAAAGGAGAGGCTTAAACAGAAGAAAGGGGGAGTCACAAGAAGGAGGGAGGGGTCCCCAGTATCAGATGTCAGAGAGATGTCAGTAAGTTAATAAGTTGACATATCAGAAATCATGAATGGCATTAGGAAGGACAATTACAATGGAAGCATATAATACAATGTTAACTCAGTAGATAACTTTCATTCTCTTCATCAAGTGTATATGGTGGGAAGTCAACTAACACCATGGATTTACATCAACTATTTCAAATAAGTATGTCTCCATTTTCAGTAGGCACATTTCATCTATTACCACTAATTGGTAACATTAATTGCCCACCTTTCCTCTTTCTGCAGTACAGGCCTATGGTTCACACTAGAATTTCTATTTGTTGAGCCAGTCATAGGACTAAATATCTGATTTTTGTTAAAAATCACAACAAAGGGTTATGCAACTCCGCTACCTCCTTTCTGTACTCCCCTCTGATTCTCAAAAACCAAAAAGGCTGTAGCTAGGCTTCCAGTATTTTCTGTCTGTGACCCAAAAGCAGAGGAATGCTGTGCCAGGGGTGGGCTGCTGAATAGCCCTCACTGCTAGAGTGGCTCAATGGGAATCCTCCGATAAAAGGCACGATAGAAAAGGTAGATGTTATTTCTGGAATTATTATGATAAGAGGTGTAATGAGAAGCTCACTGCAGAGCCAGATAGAAAGACAAGGGAGGAGGTGGCAAGAGAAAGAAAAGCTTCCCTGGGCTGTTTGCAAAGAAGCTCCAGGAAAATATTTGAAAATGTGTGCATGTTGAGAAGTAGGCAGGAAACAGAAGAATGAAAGACCCCAACGATGGTTAGCTAATTCTGTTTGCTTATTTGTATATGAAAAACCAAAGTGAAAATCTTGACATAAAAGCACATCTTTTAAGAAATCCATTGCCGACTCTGACGGTCTCTGCTTAAACCTTCACATAGTAGCCTTGCAGGCTAATGCCAATGCAATGATATATAGAACGCTCTTAGGACTGGCTCCCTAAACTGCAGGCTGCCAATGAGTCAACTGGTTCTGTTTCCAACAGTTTACTTTCTCTGAGTTCTGTATACAACAAGTGCTGACTGTTTTCTTTCATAGGTGAAACTGCTAAAAGCCCTGAAGCCCAGTTCTGGCCATCCTGCTGGTGTGTTTTGCTCTTCTCAGGTGGTACTGTCCAGATAACTCAGGTCCTGGTGTGTCTGTTCACCTGTTACAATGGCAATTACAATGAGGAAAAGCTAGATTTGTCTCCAGTTCTGTAAAGCCCATTCTGAGGTTTCAGAACAGCTCTCAGAGTGAGGATAATGTTCTGCCCCAGGTTCTGGCTACTTCACTGGAGGTTTTACAAGCAGGAAAAACAGGCTTACACCTGTTAGAGAGGATAGAAACCCAGGAGAACAAAAAACATATTTCAACTGAAGAAATAGAATTGAAAATGTCAGTCTTCCACAGCCTTCTCCCTATGAGTAAACGAAGTGAATTAGTAATTCCCTGAGTTGGGCCAGTGTAATACTTTTGAGAAATCCAGAGAAGTTAAAATTTAGTGGGGCAGTAGTTGCACATCATTCTGAGGGAATCAACATTCAGCCAAGAAAAACCACTAAGCACAAGATTACCCAAAGGCATTCAAAAGCCGCAAGATTCTTTTTTTTTTTTTTTTTTTTTTGAGATGGAGTTTCGCTCTTGTTACCCAGGCTGGAGTGCAATGGTGCGATCTCGGCTCACCGCAACCTCTGCCTCCTGGGTTCAGGCAATTCTCCTGCCTCAGCCTCCTGAGTAGCTGGGATTACAGGCACACACCACCATGCCCAGCTGAATTTTTGTATTTGTAGTAGAGACGGGGTTTCACCATGTTGACCAGGATGGTCTCAATCTCTTGACCTCGTGATCCACCCGCCTCGGCCTCCCAAAGTGCTGGGATTACAGGCTTGAGCCAAAAGCCGCAAGATTCTTATACGCCTTTCCTTGTACAAGCAAACCAGTGAGTCAAAAGCCACATCTTTTCAAGCTTGTTCTCCTAACCTACCTCAGCCCAGAATAGAACCACCCAGTCCAACCAGTCACAATGATACTCAAGCCACGCCTGAGGCTAATGCAAAAGTGCTGGCCAGATTCTTGATGTCGGCAAATATTGAGCAGGAGGCTTGAATTTTAGAGCATAAGAATTGACTGAGAAGGAAAATGGGCATCAGGACACTTGAAAGCTACTACAGATTAATCCCCACTGCATCCCCAATAGAATGGGAACAGGACCAGACCTTTCTCTGTGTTACATACAGTGTGCGTGGGGGTTGGCACAGTCTCTGGAATTCAACTGTATGGTCTAATGCCTGGCTCTGCCACTGACTAGCTGTGTCCTTTAGAAAGTCATTAAACCTCTCTGGACCTCATGTTGTTGGCCTGTATTTGTTTTTATCATCTTAAATACTGACTCCATAGGGATGTTGTGACGATTTGTATGAGTTAATGTAAGCGATCTGCTTAAAACAGTACCTGACCTATAAATGCTGACATACTGTAGACATTATAGTGTTAGCTATTACTAACACTTTGTTATCTGTCCATCAGGGCTCCAATTGCTTGACAGAATCTTCTTTACAAAAAGAATTGGCTGACACTCCCTAAATTTTCTGATTCCTTTTCTTTCATTTCCTCTGCCTTCTGGCCTAGATGGAGTCTGTGCTGTTCCTTACCTCTTTTGAGAAAACCCCACCTCTCTTCCTTTCTAGCTTCTCCTGTAGTGTCTTTCTTTGCCTTTCCCTCTCTACTGCTTCTCTACCTGTCAGTTCTCTCTACTCATCCTCCTCAACCTCCTTCCTTGGAAAACAGAATCTAGCACACTGTAGGAACCCATTAAATGTTTGTTGAATGAAATGGTCAACTGGAACTGAACAAATGATTCAGTTCCTGAATACAATATTAATTTTAAAATATAAAAAGGAAAAAACAGCATCACTCTGCCCTATAGATTGTTTCTAATTTTGAAGGAAAAGATTACAGAGAAAGAGACAAATGGCCACATGTTAAACAGTATCTAGAATCACAGAATAAAACAAACAAAAAGAGACAGTTTGGCAGTAGGGTAGGAAACACTGGTGTTCTGTGTGTGCGTAACCATGACACACCAACGTGCAGGCAGCTCGGCCTGGCTCCAATCACCAATGTCTCTTTCCGGAAGGAAACACAAATGGTTTAACTGTACAAGGCAAAAAGGGTCAAAGGTCTTTCTCTGATCACTCAGTAGCAAGGTTCTGAAGAAGGTTGCTCTAGATTGTTATTACTGAGAATCTTACTAAAAAGGCAGAAGAAAGGGGACAGTGGAAAAATTCAGCCTCTCTTCCAAGCATCCTTCCCAGGAAGGTAGCTGTTAACAAAGACCATGGAACTAAGTGACTGAGCTCTGCCTCATCTAAGAAATGAAGTTCTAAAAATAAGCTATTCTTGTAACTAATGAATAAATAGATGTCACTAAAAATACGCCATAGTCAGAACACTGGAAAATCTAAACCTGTTCTTAAAACTACAGATTGTTTGAACTAGATGGACCACAAGAATTTAATCCAACCCTCTTGTTTTACAGGTATGGATGGAAACTGAAGCCCAGGGACATTTTGTGGCTTCTCCAAGGTCACCTAGTAGATTGATGGCAAAGCCAGGACATGATAATCCAAGGGGAAGGGCCTCACTTCTTTCTAGAATACTTGGACACAGAAAATGGAACAATCACACCAAGTCTAGTATAGACGTCCTGCTTGAGTTACACAGCAGGGAGGATTGCCAGAGTTGAGAAAGAGAGCAAGAGAGGGGACTGGGAGTGCTTTGTCAGCTGAATGGCTGCAAAGAGTCAGTAAAAGTTGTGTCCAGGATTGGAAAAGTAAGGTGAAGGGGAAGTGGAGCAATGAAACCTACGAGGAAAACCACTTGCTGTCTCGGAGCAAGTGGTTACTAAATGGCGTCCTGGGGAATTGGGGATGTTACAAGAATCAGCTTTTAAGGACCAAATAGCTTTATCGTGTTCTAAAAGCTGCTTGAGCACCCCTTCATGAAGACGGGCCCAGGTGCTCATCTATTATTAAGCATGTTTAAAAAGGCATTTAAGAGAAAGCACCAGGAGACAGATTTGCCACTGCAACGGCAGTCCCAGGAGGGCAGTGCTTGCTTAGAGAAGGAGCAGGGTTCATGTTAGTGATATGGGAAGAGCCAGCACAGGCAGGTGTTCTGGTGTTCCCTAATACCTGTTGCTGTGCTCTTCAGTAGTTCACCGAAAAGTGAGTGATGCAGAAGGCAAAGCCAACAAACGCCCGACCTTTCTACTATCAGTACGACACGTTCAGACCAATAAGGCATGACCAAGATTTGCCCCTTGTGAGGGTGAAAGGGAGCAGGGGAGCATAGAGGGGCAGAAATTTTAAAATCATGTCATAAATACATGAATTTAAATAGGTAACAGATAGAGATTAGATAGCTATTTCATGTTTTAATAGTAGATAAATGGTTATTTTATACAATTTAATAAAATATTTATGACATCATTCACAGGATATTGTTAAAGAAAAATGTAGGTTATAAAACAAGACGTGTAATACTATTTCAATTTTATATGAATAATCCCATATGTTTTTATAAAACACATTTATAATATAAAGGAAAAAGGACTAAAATGATATAAATCAAAATATAAACAAATTATCTCTGGGTGGTTGAATTTGGGATGGATTTTATTTTCTTCATGCTTTTCTCTGTTTAACTTCTCCTTAATGAACAATCGCTATACTTTTGGCGTCAGACACAAATAACAAAATATTGTTACGTAAAAGAGAAATGAAAATGAAACAAGATTCCTCAGGTTCTGAAAAAGAGGTCCTCGTAACTCGATGGAATACATTTAAGACCACAGTTGAAGCTATTTTCCTTCTTTAGAATCTTACACTTAAGAATAGTCTTTTCAGTGGACAGTAATTTAGCTGGAAAATAAAAATACGAATTTTGAAGAGCAGAGGTCCATTACTGAAGAACAATAAGAACTTACATTGGGGTAAAAATACTTGTGTCCACCTATTCCTTAAATTGCCAAGAAAAACCCTGATGCCTGAGTTTTAAACAATGAGTAAAAGAACAGAATCACATGGTTCCATGATTGCCTGGCATGGTCTGTTTTTGAGGGGGCAGGGTCTTGCGAGGTGTTTCTTCCCAATGAGGCATGAATGAGAACCACTGTGAAGTCAGGCTTCATCGCCTCCTCTCCTCCTTAAAGTCGCCTGCCCTCACCTTGCCATCATGCTGTCCTGGCTCTACCAACCTCTTAGGTGCTGACTACTTCTTCCTTTCCTTTGCTGATTCCACTCCCTTCTCTCACCCTGCACCCTCCTAGAGGCATGTCCTGTAGCCCATGTCCTTGGTCCTTTTCCCTCTCCATCTGCTCTCTTCAGGAACTCATCTTCTCACTAGTCTTCAATTATCCCCTCCATGGAGAATATCCCTCAGTCTGCATTTTTAGTGGTATCTTCACACCAGAACCACAGACTGACATTTCTACTTCCCTCCTGACTCAACAATAACTCAGAATTGGAAACCCTAAAATTGAACCCATGAAACCACTTCCCTCATCAGTAATTTTGTTTCTCGTTTTGATGTCCCGGTATCCCATAACATCCCATTTCCTGAAGTTCAATTCTTCAGTGCTCACTGTCTCCTCTTCCCCAGTAGGTTACAGATTCACTCCACCTCTGCCATTCTCGCAGCCACTGCTGCTCCATGATCGTCCACGTTCATTCAGGCCCTAGATGACTACGGCATTCCTGCAGGCACCTGAGTTCCTACAGCCCATCACAGCTACTAGATGAATTTTCTGAAGAGAAGTCACAATCACATCACTCTCCCACTCACAAACATTTCATGGCTTCTGATTGCCTGTTGAGTTAATTCAAACCATCTTTGCTTCTAATGGACTTTACGCTCAATCTTTCCCTAAAGATGTCTCTCTACCCACTTAACCGTACCTATCATCTGGACAAATTTTTTAAAAACCAATTCTTCAATGAACAAATATATGACACCTGTTACTCCCTCTACCTGAAATATCCTCAATTTAATATTACTCACCTGTAAAAACCCTCCCTATTATTTAAAGCTCATCAGTAAAATCATGTTCTTTTCAAAACTGTTCCTGTTTTTTTTTTTTTGAGATGGAGTCTTGCTTTGTCACCCAGGCTGGAGTGCAGTAGCATGATCTCGGCTCACTACAACCTCTGCCTCCCGGGTTCAAGTCATTCTCCTGCCTCAGCCTCCTGAGTAGCTAGAATTACAGGCACCTGCCACCACCCTCAGCTAATTTTTTATATATTTAGTAGAGATGGTGTTTCACCATGTTGGTCAGGCTGGTCTCAAACTTCTGACCTCAGGCGATCCACCCACCTCAGCCTCCCAAAGTGCTGGGATTACAGGCATGAGCCACCGTGCCTGGCCCGTGATTTCTTTTTATAAGCCCCTTTGTCTTATCATTGATTAGTTATCTATTGCTGTGTAAAAAGTTATCATAAAACTTAGTGGTATGAAGCACAAATATTGACTGTCCCACAGTTTCTGTGGGTCAGCAATCCAGACACGCTTTACCTGGGTCCTCTGGCTCAGGGCTCTATACAAGGCTGCATGGCAGTGGGCAGGCCTCAGTCCTCACTGGTTGCTGGTCAGGGACTTCAGCTCCTTGCCCTCACTGGTTGCTGGTCAGGGACTTCAGCTCCTTGCCACTTGGGTAGGGTGTCTCCCAGTAAGGTGGCTAGCTTCCTTTAGAGCAAGGAATGCAAGAGAGAGAGCCCCAATACAGAAGCTAGTCCTTCCATGTGACATCTCAGAACTGACATCCCATCACTTTACTATTCTATTCCTGATAATCGAGTTGCTAAATTTAGCCCATAACTGGGGGAGAGGACCACACACAGGCATGAACACCAGGAGGTGCCAATCTTTGGGGTTCATCTTAGCAGCTGCCTACCACATCATATTCTTCCCTGGATCATACCTGTGTAATTTTCTTATCCCCTCTGTTAAAAGGGTACATTTCTTGAGAACAGGGTGTCTTATTTACCTTTATATTTTCCTTTTAGCTCCCAACATAGAGTCCTTCATAGAGAATCCCTTCAGTTTATGTTTGTTGAGCTGAACTGAAGCTAACTGAATGATAAAAGGGCTAACTCTGGATACAGGCAGCAAAAGCAACACCTCCTTCCCGTGGACTTTGAGATTCTGCTTTCACGTGAAAAGCAGAAACACCATTGGGGATCAAAGATGAAGAGGTTCATTAGAGCTCTGTGGAGTAGAAAAATGCTACATGGTCAATGTTGTTCTATGAATATTAGGAAATTCCATTCTAAGACGAAGTGTTTCTAACTTCTGGGGTGGGGTGGAGGAATCTAAAATCCCATATGTTCATGGCAAAAAGAGACTAAGCACTTCCTTCACATCCTTATCTAGCACTTGCACAAACATAAAGATAGATGTGATTATTGTCATTATTAAATTCTCTTCCCTTCTAGCCTGAATGTTCAAAGCCTCATATGAGTATGGCTCTTCTTCCATGACAAATTCAACCTCATCTTTTTTGACTCTGCTTCCCCCCCCCCCGCCTCTGTGGTTTAATCAGTATAGCATGACTGAAAATCATCATGCTTTTTCTCTACACTTAGACTTTTTAATTGCTGCCAGTTTTCCATTCTTACATTTAAGATGCACCATTCTGTCCCGGTCTTCATTTTTAGTTTCATTGTTTCCCATTCATGTCTCTTTCATTTACTCAGCCCCATTCCTTCATTCTCCTAGTTCTCTAGCTGAGTTTTTCCTCTGTTGAAGCCTTCTTTTGCTAGGTAAATGCCCTTGGATCACTCGAATTCCCTATAAAGCTCACGCCTATGAAGGCTTTCCAGGTATTCCTTCATTTAGGATTATATATTACTCTGCCAAGAAAAAAAGACAAATGCACACTCCTCATGTGACTAAAACCTTTCAATGCATTAAAAGTCGATATTTCTGTATTTCATTGTCTGACAAACAGAAAACCCTTCAGACAAGTAGTGTCTTTTGCCTTCCACAATTCCAGGGTGTATCTGGAGATTCCGTGCAGTACAGAACTGGGGTTGCTCCGTGTGCTTGCATTTCCAAGGCAGTGCTCAGAATTCACAGCTGACCCCTAGAGACTCCAAGCTAAACTGCAGGAGCCATCCAAAGGCTGTGTCAGCTCTGTAAATGCTCAATTCCTTAATCCTAAATCTACCCATTTCTAAGGTATCCATTTTGGATTTTAAGCAGGGAATCCCTCTTTTTCCAACTCATCTGTGTCTGGGAGTTACAAACTCCAGTGTTTGCAGGGGCCAGGTAGATAATTAATGAAAGGGTGGGACGATCGCCGGGGCTATGTTGAACTGGACAGCATGTGATTCCATCCAAAGAAGGCCCAGCAGAATATAAACCCAGTGCTGCCTATCTTGTGATCTTTTAGGAAATCCAAAATCTGGAGTCCTATGGGAATCTGAATTTTTAAATGTTAGAAACCAGCTTAATCTTTAAATATACCTTTTAGGCCAAACAGAACATGGTGAAGACCCAAAAGTAGCCAGTTTATGACCTTTCCTATACATCCTCACCAGGTCCCGTGTTATATCACATTGTGATGCTACAGGGTCACCTGGAGACAAGGAAGTGAAATAATTTCTATAATAGCTGTGAAAGAAAGCCAAAAGATGCCATGCTCACTTGGAACAGTAGGCTAGAGAAGGCAACTCACGAAATGTGCTTCTTATTCAACAATGAAGGTTAACACTTCTTGATTTTTTTTGAAAAATCAAGCATAAATATTGAAATGTTCATAGCCTGATGTGACAGATTATAAAAATCCACATCTATCCTCTAAAATTTAGCAGTGAGAAAAAAATGGAAGATAATTTACATTTCCCCTGTGGCCTGGAAGTGGGCCTGTAGCCTCAACACAGTATCTGTATACAATTTAGGCAGGGGACTAATGGACATAATTTGGAAAGTTCTTACTTTAAAAAAGTTGCTAAATTTCTTATGACAGCTGCTGAACATACTCTGAAGAAATTTAACTAGCAACTTATTTAAAATGATAAATCCATCAAAAGTCCCTTTGAGGCTGGCATTAAGTGGCTAAGAGCCACTGCACCCTGTCTCTAGGGGTATATGGCACCTTAGATGTATATGACCTGAAATGATATTTATTGTTTATATGTTTGTTGTCTGACCCCACTCACCAAGACACAGGCTCCTTGAGGAAGGGAAGTTGCTGGTCTTGTTCAATACTGTTTCCTCAGCACGTAGAATAGTGCTCAGCCCTTAGTAGTGGCTCAGGAAATATTTGTCAGATGCATAAACCCAATCAGCCTTGTGTCGGAGAATGTCTTAAGCAACTACATGAAGATACCCCATAATTCAGAATCTTCTGGAGTGAGTGAGACAGGCATTAACTTTTTCTTACTGGGCTACTGGCTCTGTCCTCCACTTTATGAAGGGATAAAGACTCAGTTTTATTATAAAATTAATGGCTGGAAAATAAAATGAGAACAGAGAACAATGACAAAGTGGCAGCCTTAAATATCTATTAAGCAGATTCATCTCCTTGTGAAAAGGAAATGTGTGTGATCAGCTGCCCCTCTATTTTATAGGTAAAACCTCAGATTCCTAGGCCTCATCCCCAGAACTTCTGGTGTGGAAGCTGAGAAGCTGTACTTCTAATAAGTTCCCCGGTGATGTCGATGCTGGTGGTCCGGGGGCTACTCTTTGAGAACCTCTGATGTAAACAGTGAAACGCTTTTCGGGTGTCCACTGTTAAGATCATTCACCACGCCCCACACCTATCATTTCACCGCCATCCCCTTTATGTTCAACCATGACTATGGGCATGTCTTTTGACATTAAACCACTTTCCCTTGTGGAAGGAGTTTCTTTAATGGTTATGAGCCAATCTATCTGCTGCAGAGTAAAGAAGACATAACGGGAAAATTGGCAATTCTTTAAGATCAACCACAATGTGGTGGTTTATGACAATGAAACAAAACTCGAGTAGATCCAATAGCACACAGACGCACTACAAGGTTTCATAAACTGTGATTATTGCTTAATGCCTTTTGGTTGTAATTTACTGGTTACTGAGAACCCACAATGTGCTAAATCAAAACTGAGGGGATTTCTAGTCCCCTGATTTCTGAGTGATAGCCCCAGCATGGGCTGCTGTGCTATGCTGTAGACTTTGTCAGTATTTTATTATTAATTAAGACTCATCTTTTAAAAATCTGTGCAAAAAGTCATTTTAGAATGAAGGAAAAAAAGCTTGCTCATTCCCAATTTATAACTAAGCACATCAAAAATCTACATGCTGTTTTCTAGTTTCTTCTTGTTAGTGACTAAGGCCAAAACCCAACTAGTTTGTGTGTGTCTTTGTGTAGTTAAGTATTGTCAACCTTTCCATTTTCATATTTTTTATGGAATCTAATTTTATTTGTATTATCATTGGTTTACAACCTGTTCAAGTAAAATAATAGTGAACCTGTGAGTAGCACGTGCTACATGTCAGATAGCGTGCTAAGAATTTTTCATGAATTGTAACTTCACAGCTTTAAAATAATTAAAACTTTACAGTTCGAGATAGATGCTATTATAATCCCCATTTGACAGATGAAGAAACAAAAGCACAGAAAGGGAAAGCAACATCTATTTAAATTTATTTGGATAAATCGCTGAGCTGGGCAGAGACGACCAAAACATGGTGCCTCTTGGTTTTTAAATTGTGTGTCAAAAGACAAGGTCAAGAATCCAAGGTCAAGAGAAAAGCGTACGCCAAGGCTTAAGGCATAAGGGCATGAGAGGTGTTGGGGGCCAAGGCTTAAAGCGTAAGGACGTGAGGGGTGTTGGGGGCCAAGGCTTAAGGCGTAAGGGCGTGAGGGGTGTCGGGGGCCAAGGCTTAAGGCGTAAGGGCGTGAGGGGTGTCGGGGGCCAAGGCTTAAGGCGTAAGGGCGTGAGGGGTGTCGGGGAACGGTGAGTTGCAGTTTTGGGGCATGGAGCCTGAATGCAGAGGTGAGCAGGGAAGGGGAAGGGAAGCGGGGTAAGCCTCAAACACCATGGTTTTGGGGCCGGGTTGGGGAGGAACAACTCTGCCATGTGGAAGTGCTTCCCAAATTTCACTCGTTCAAGTAATACTGTAACAATTTTGCCACATCTGTCTACTACCTATACTAACTTTTGAAATAATCTTCCTTTCAAGATACATGTATCAAAAATTTTCATATCATGACTATAAATGTAAGCTGTCCCACTTGCCAAAAGTTGAAGATAACTATAAAAATAAATAGATGATTATTTAAACAAAAAAATACTCATCCCTCCTGAATTAACTCATATACGACAGCTGAAATTCACAGCCACCTGTGAGGAAACATTGACACGGCGATGATGAATTTGAAGATCAATGTTCTTATTGTTGAATTTTGTCCCTAATTTTTCTTTCACATACATATATTTTTTAACTTAATGAATCCAGCTTAGTTTATCTCATTTTATGTAAGATCTCAAAACTCCTCTCCCTTAGCTAGTTGAGTTCATAAAATATTTGGTTGCTTGTGTTTCAAATAAAGCAGTTAAATTTTCATGTCACTGTCCTACTAAGATTTAAGAGCTGTTTTTGTAGGTCAGCTATTTTAAATTCCCCTCAGCGTTTTGACATTTCTCTGCACCTCCAACAGATGTCTGATCAATGGGACTGCAGGCCTACGGTGCCACTGCCATGATGGTTGATTTTAGAAAAGCTTTTAATTCAGAAGATGACTGTTTCCTCGAAAATCCCTTCCATGCAATGAGGACTTAGCTGTTTTCGTAGGTAGTTATGGCCTTTGTTAGTCAAAGAAACATGTTCCTTCCTCACAACTTGAAGAGACACATTCTGCGTTCTTAACTGAAAAGACACGTGTGTGTGTGTGTGTGTGTGTGTGTGTGTGTGTGTGTGTGTGAGACAGAGAGAGAGATAACAGGAAAAGTATATAAAGATACAAGAAAACTTTATCCATCTCTTATCGTTCTTTCCCTCTTTCCTTTCCTCCTTTCTTCCTCCTATTTATGCTGATTACAGAAAAATGCTACACTGAAATAGCCAGTCACAGTCTGGGCTAACCAGCCTCCACACAGTCGTCTCCACCCCAGATACTGGACCATTTCTTAACATGTAATTTTAAAACTCAAGTAGCAGGGTCTGCATATTTCCATAGCGTGACTTGTCCTCTAGTCTATGAATTGATCCCCACTGACATTGCTACACTTTGATCCCACTAGTCTAGTTGTGCTCTTAAACTCCATGTGTTCAGGCAAAAGCGCACTGGACACAAACGGAGCTGGGTGTAAATGTCTACACCCAGCTCTGCCACTCCTTAGCTGTGTGACTTTGGGAGAATCATGTGACCTCTCTGATCCTCAATTTATTTATACATACAAGTATTTCTCAAAGTTTTAACAGGAATCAAAATGGGATCGCATATGCTAAATTTGTCCATTAACAGCATTGCGAATGAAGTGTCACATAAAAGTCAGATGTATTCATGGCTAAATCTTCCTAATGTCCTTTAATCACAGGCTAGACTGCCCAAGCATTTATATGTCTTTCCCAGATCCTATAGAGAAGATGGAATTTTGTGTTCACTTTTCTATAAAGAGAACGCCAAAGTGTCTTAAATATCCACTACGAATTTTACCTCAAAGGGAATATTCTGTTCTTTTGCCAGCAAACTTCCTTTCCTATGGGATGGATGAAGAAAAACTAGTACATATTATTTCAGGAGTAGCTAAAGATGACGACCTCAGAAGATATCACATCTGACACCAAACGCTTCGGCTAGAAAAACGTGGAGAGATATCCACCAGAAGTTTGGTGTGAGCAGAAAGAAATGTGGCGTGAGCAGAAATGTGGCATGCGTCTGGAGAATGGGGCAGCAGAGCATGGGTTTCTTTCCCCTTGAGGTCTGTCATTGCCTCCCCAACCAATGCCTTCTACGTGCACTCTTCTCCTCCCAGGGTCATACTTTCTTTCCCACCATTCACCTGTCACAGATTTGCTTTAAGTTTAAACCTTCAGAACAGTTAGCTGACAGAACTAAGACCTGGAAGTCCTGTAAAACCAGCAGTGGGCCACCTGTAGGACAGTGGAGGACACTTGGCCACAGAACAGAGAGGGCGGGTGGAAGGAAAGTAGGAAAGCTCCCACACAAGCCACCTTAAGACATCTCTATCAGAGTCAACTAAAAGGTTTACCAAATTATGAGCAGAAATAACCATCATAGAGAAAATTATAAAATCACCCTGAATAATCTGAATGCTATGGCTGTGGTGGGAAATTTATGTCCATGTTTTTCATTAATAGCTTTTGTTGTTTTAAAAATTTATTTTTTTGTTGGCTAATACTTCATTTAAAGTTTTTGTACCACATGCTACTTGGCAGAGTTAACATGCCAAGGTCAAGCTTCTCTTCCTGTATACTTGAATTATTTCTACCCTATTTCTGGCCAGCTCTCATAAATAGGTATTATATAGAGAAGGACTATGCATGGCTGGTATAAATCCATCATCACTGGAGGAAAAATTCAAAGCATAAGATCTTCGGGTGCTAGATCAATAAAGGCATGCTTGCATATGAAGGAAAATCAGATGTTACAGCTTTAATGTCAAACTTCAGGTCTTAGCTAAAGTCAGTGTGCTATTAATGTATGCACAAAGTGGCTTGTTTGGTGAAAAATATGTTAAGGTATTTTTACAGTATACGGCTATAACAGCAAGTCAGCTATGTTCTATCCCTACTGGTGAAAGAAGGGCATTTCTCTCTCCCTTCTGAGTCATGTATGAACCGAAGAACAGAAACAGCTCTGGAAAGGATGTCAGACCGAGCAGGAGTCGTGTAACTCCTCGGGAACATAAGCCTGAAATTTACAAGCCATCAACTTTCAAGAAAATGAAACAAATATGATGAAAAATGTAGACAGACATGGAACACATGGACAACCCCATTTTCTGTGATGTAACTACTAAAGATAAGAAATGTACTTCTCAGCAAAATTAGGAGGCAGTGCACTGTATGTGAAGATCAAAAACAGAAAACCCTCTGGGACTTCTTGTAGACCAGAAGTAACAAAGGGGAGTCTCCACCCAGACTGCACACGTGCCCCTGGTTGTTGCTGAATCGACACAAACCCAGCAATTCCCACATGAAGGTTTTTCATTTGTCACATTTAGGGACATTGGATAAGAAAAAAAATTGCCAAATCTTCTTACCTTCAAAAGCAATCTTATGGCATCAAAGTTAGCCCACCTCTGAAATTATTTTCATATGAGAACCAGAGTTTCTATTCAACATGCATATGAATGTCTAATCATAGGGAATCAGTCTGAAGAAGCATGTTATGGTCTTACAGTAAAATATTAGGCATTAAGTTTTATGCTTTTTAATACTATTTAATAAAAAAGGAACATGTCCACAATATCCTAGGAAGAGAAGAAAGTAGATTGCAATCTATCTATACATTAAGATCCCAATTCTGTTGTATTGTTCCATATTGTATGATAATATACACATGGAATGCACAGAAAAAAATACTGGGCAGAAATTTAAAAATATAACTGCTAATTCTTTACAGGTGCAGATACGAGTAAATTTTATTTTATCCCCTCAAATGTCTTTAATAAACACTAATTATCTACATAATAAGAAAACTGTAAATGTTGTTTTTAACCTGGATATAAACATAGAATTTTCTCATCTCTCTACCACTCTTTCTTCTTCAATACCAGTACTGGAAAAGCATGATAACCTAGAAGTTAGAAGAAACAGTCTAGAGGACTCAGGGACCAACCACAGATAACTGTTATGAAATACAAATCTCAATGACATTTCAACGAGATGGATGAAAGCCATCTTTTGGCTTGGGGGACGCTTTCCTTTTCACTGTTTCCTTAAGCCAAGGTTAAGCCAGCAGTTCTTCAGTCTCTCAGTTCAGTTCTGCTTTCTCTCCCCATCAGCACATAGAGGTTTCAAAAGTAAAGTCAACCAAGGTTATCTTGTTCTTTCATCCTTTTCATTCAGTGGCTGATGACAAGCACTGGAAGACAACCAGCCTTTCTGAATTGATATGCCGAAGTCTATTCCCCCAATACATCCCGCTCTTCTCTTTGAATTATTTCATAAATGTGCATGGGAGTAGCGGCTTGACATTGTGGACTGAACCTACAGCAGTGCTGAGACTTCAGGGATGATCAGCACACCTCTACGTCCTCCTCTCCATGGCTGCCCCCTGTAATCTCTTTCTGGAACCCTACAGAATGGTGTAGGCAAACAGGATGGGCCAGGGCTCTTGGAGCTCAGTGAACAAGGCAACACCTGGATGTGAGGGTCTGCAATAATCATAACTCAGAAAAACACAACAAAATATATCATCCAGTGGCCCCCCTGTGTCACTGTCATAAGTAAAATACACATTAGCCGAGTCGTTACTTACTAAGCAACATGAAACATCAAACCAATGCAAGACCGTATCAAATAGTAAGATTTAAAAATCGCCTTAGTTTATAGAAATGTTAAATGTCATGACGAGCACCTTTTTTATTGCAATGTACTTGTTTTGTTTTTCCTAGCCATCAGGAAAGCTACGATACAAATTTGTGGGGGTGTCCTTGGCTCATGGTAGGTGCTTCATAATTATGTGTGAGAAGGAAAGAGAGAATGAAGAAGGATAGAGAAAGAGAAAGAAGGGGAAGAAAAAAAGGAAGGGAGGGGAGGTGGGAAGGAAAGGGTGGGGAGGTGGAGAGATGGGGAGGGTAAACCATTTAGTTCATGCATTGTTGCTTGCGCAAGACTGTACATCACAGAGAAACAAGGACATATACAATTCTGAGGACCTTCAAAGTCATCCCCTGGTGTTGCTAACAGTTCCACTACTCAACACTTCTATTAAGGAATTCTCCCTATAGCTAATATAAACCCTCTCTGCTTGATCTTAAGCCCGCTCACTCTGGTTCTGTCTCAGAGGAGAAAGTGAACAGCTGATCTCCACATTTGGTACAATAATTCTTCATACATTTTAAGAGAATAAGTCATCACCTCATTGCCTTTTTTTTTTTTTCTTTCCCTTAACAACCCCAATTCCCATAGCCTTTCTCCATGGATCCTGTCTTCTAATCCTTTAATCCAATGATGCATATTAGTACTCAGTTCAAAGTCAGTAAAAATAGCATGTTGTCAAATGGTGGTATCAGGAGATCCTGAACAAACATCCTTGCCACGAGGAGCTTCTGTTTCACCTCCTTAGATGCCCTCTGTAGAGCCTGGAGAGCACATGAATATCCCCTGGCTTCTCCCCTGAGGTTGGGAGGTGGAACACAGTGTGCCCAGCTGTGCCCGGGCAGTCACCAGCACTGCATTTGCTGTTCTATTCAGTGATGTTTGACACCATGCTGGTCACAGAGATATAATGGAGAGGCACACAGATGTGGCTCCTAGGTTCATGAACAGTGTACCAGTTTGTTCGGAGTGAGTGTGCATGAGCAGAGATAGAGGGGCTGTTTTATTCTGTCAGTGAAAAGCTTTCAAGTAATATCAGCCACAGCAGTGATTGACCTCTATTGTATCAACATGGATTTGATCATTGTGGACTATGATCACCATAGTCCTTAGAGGGTAGGATCACAGAGCCTCCATACCTTGGAATTGGTGCTACCTCCTGGACACGAGGTCACCAGAGACACAGTGTCCCTGAACCTGTCTTATTTATTCCAGGCTGCAGATACTGGCAGAGCATTCTGTCTCACTATGTTGTGGCTGCTTCAGCTCTTGGGGGGTCTCCCTTTTCTCAGTTTGGTTGCACTCATTCTCTCCCACTGATCCATCCATTAATTCCTAAGTACTATCATGGGTCCAATGCTGCGTGCCAAGCACTTTCATTTCTAGCCTCTCCTTCGCTGGTGGATGTGGCTGTGACATCTCAGTGTCGAAAGCCATAGATGGAAACAGGTTTGGGGAGTCCAGGGAATGATCCACACAAACTGAAAATGTTTTTAATCTACGTAAGGAAGGGAGTTTTCTGGTGGGTGGAGGCAGAAAAGAGGGAGTGGGCTTATAAACACCCTCTTGTCTCTTTCTGGAAAAGATAAGCAGAGATACATATCTTACATATTCTCCTTTAATTCTGACCCAGACAGTCCCTTTAAGGTCTGTTTACATCTTCCAGCCTAAAAATGCACCATCATCATTTCTTGAAGTCATTACTCAGAGCACACCCCCACTGCATTTCATTTTTATTATCCCCATTTTAGGAACGATTAAATGGAAGCAGAGAGCAGTAGCAATGAAGCAAATCATGAGAGGCTCTGATAGAGACAGAGCCTTAAAGATTGTTGGAACTGCATCTCTGTGCCAGACTATTTTTAAAGCAAGTTTATGCAGCTGTCCCCCACTTAGAAGCCTTACAAATGAGCCCACTCTGCACACAATGATTTTTTCACCATCGTCTACCCTTTCCAACTCACCATGCTATGTCTGCGTGTGTGTGTGTGTGTGCGTGTACACACACACAATATTCCTTTTTAAATGTCCTTCTACACATTTCTACATACCAAAGAGACATTCTTGGTTTTCTGTGAATCAAATTCTGATCCAGAGATCTCTTTTCTATTCTAGCCCCCTAAGGCTCCTAGGGTTTCCTTACATAGGATCCCATTAAAGGTTCACAAGAACAGATGCTGTTCATTTTTCATTAAAGGAGGTTGGGTAAATGTATCAAATCCGTAAAATGTCTGGAGTATTTTCAGAGGAGTACATAAAAATTTGTCAACAGCAATTGCTCTGGGGAGGATTTCAGAGACTGGAACAGCATTGCTCTGGACAGGTAAACTCAGGGTCATAGATGAGAAGAGGACTTTGTTTTTACTCAGTACTCTTTTGTGCCATTTGATTTTTTACCATCTGTAAATATTACCTTAAAAAATTACGCAAGGAGGATATTGACTACCAGTTGACATTTGTTGGATACTGACTGTTTCAGGGACTTTTCACTGATGTTTGACTATAAAATCTCTTTGAATCTTTACAACAGCCTTATATAAAACCCTATTTTACAAAAGGGAAATAGACTTGGGTAGTGTTGGTCACTAGCTGATAAATGGCAACATGGGGAACTGAGCTCAGTTATTTCTGATTTCCAAAACCACAGACTATGTTGTGTTGACTTCAACTCTTTCCAAGGGAACAAAATGTGTAAGACCGTAGCACTGGGACTACTTTTAGGAACCTGAAGGAACATTGGGAAGTCCTAGCACATGGTTCACACCAACAGGTTAACCTTCCTTGACCTGAGATGCCTTGTTAAAAACTGGCCATGCATATATGACTCCACCGGGAGTTGGGACTCCCTGAAGATTCCCCCAAGTCCTTCCCTGCCACGGGGGTGGCTCACTCCAGAGGTGGGGAAGTTACCTGTTCCCATGCTGTCTCCAGTAAACTTCTATATCTAAATGGGGAACTTTCAGGGTAGAAGTGAAATAGCTTATCAATATTGTGGCTCTCCCAAGCCTACGGATTCTTCATTTATTTAGCAATTATCTTTTGAGTGGTCCAGACACTGGAGGCAAGCACTCTTCTGAAGGGTCAGAATTATAGAGGTGAGCAAGGTCCTTGCCCCCAGGAAGCATCCATCCTGGTGTGAAGAGGTAGCCAATAAACAAACAAGCAAGCAAGTAAGCAGAATGCCAGATAATGAGTGTATGAAGAAAATTAAAATCTACTGTTAGACAGAGTGACTAGGTGACTATCTCATCATGGGTCATTAGGAAGGCCTTTCTGGGGAAATATTTACTTAAATGACAGGAATGACAAATATGCCTTTGGAGCTACACCCTTCAAAACAAGCCCAGGTTCCTGTGTGTTCCATCCCTCACGCAATTTCCATTTCAATCCACTCTTTATTTACAAGGAGATTTTGCAGTCCCAGAAGCAGCACAAGAAAGAACCCAAGAAGTCTTCTTAGTCCCATGGCATTATTTTAGTGAGGAGAAAAGA
Source organism: Sapajus apella (assembly GCF_009761245.1). Lineage (NCBI taxonomy): Eukaryota > Metazoa > Chordata > Mammalia > Primates > Cebidae > Sapajus > Sapajus apella. The sequence goes on from NW_022437024.1 coordinate 2,132,013, forward strand.
AAAATGTAGAAAAATGGAAAAAAAAAAAAAAACCCCAGATCCCATGGCTAGTTAGCAGCCTGACCAGTGGCTGAGAGTGCTGTCTGTAGCCCATATTTCTCCTACAAATCCACATTCCTTCTGGCTTTTTTTTTTTTAGACAGACTCTTGCTCTGTTGCCAGGCTGGAGTGCAGCGGCGCGATCTTGGCTCACTGCAACCTCTACTTCCTGGGTTCAAGCAATTCTCCTTCCTCAGCCTCCCAAGTAGCTGGGACTACAGGCACGTGCCACCATGCCCAGCTAATTTTTTTATTTTTATTTTTAATAGAGACAAAGTTTCGCCATGTTGGCCAGGATGGTCTTGATCTCTTGACCTCGTGATCTGCCCGCCTTGGCCTCCCAAAGTTCTGGGATTACAGGCATGAGCCACCTCGCCCGGCCTATCCTCTGCTTATCTGTTCAGTGTTCAACTCCTCCCTGTAGAATCTTGACCCTGGTGCCTGCCTCCCTGGAGTCCACTGACACTAAATCCTCTCTGGACTAAGGTACCTTCTGAAGCAGCATTAGGCATCTTGAGGATGGTGTTCTGGGGACAAGGATAACAGTGGAAGGACCAATGCAACTTCCCATGATGCAATGTCACCACAACAAATCCATTCCCTGGAGCCACGCCAATCTCCTGCCATCCTCCCTGCCCACAAGTCAGCCCTAACAGAAGCCTCCAAGTTGGGGAGCTGCATGGCTCTATGACCTCAATGAACACTAGACATCTATCTTCCAAAGTGTTCCCTGGTTTAATCTAATCTATATGAAAACCTTCTATTCTATGATCTCAGCCCCTCCCAAAATGCCTTACAAAAAGATTAACCACAGAATTCCTTTAAATAGCAACTTCCTATAGTACATGTAAAGTATGATCTGTAAAAATTCAATCTTCACAAATATTTTCTCCTCCCCCTCCCCACAAAACAACAGCTATTGTATCAAGGGCAATAACATAAACTTGGATTGTTAATGATAGATTTTTCTTTTATTATGTAATGATTCTCATACATGCTACAAATATTTATTGAACTGCTCTATGAAATATGCTCTTCCAGTTTGCCATGAGGACACAATAAGATAAAGACACAGCTTCTGCTCTTTGGAAGCATGCATACACACAACTCTAACATGAGACAGATGTGACAGGTGCTACCACCGACGTACAGACAAAATCTACAGGGGACAAGGGAGTGTGAGATTTTATCTCAGTCAAAGATGAGGGAAGGAAGCTGCAATATTTTAATTGAGTTTCAAAGGATGGTAATGATTATATAATTGGATAATTCATTCTAGGAAGAAACATCATGATGTGTACAGGGGACAGGACCTACAAAGGCACATTCTCAGAACAGAAAGAAGCCCAGGTAGCTTAATTGTGAGACAGGAAATCATGAGGAGAAGGAAGGCTTGGAAGGTAGACCAGAGCCTTGAATGCAAGAACAGATAAAGTCTAGCCCCAGTCTATAAACCACAGAAGGCTCCAGTGGGCTTTGGGCAGAGCAAGAACATACAGAGTTGTGCTTCAGGAAACTCGTTCTGGCAGCCATAGTTTGGACTAATCTGAAGGGGTAAAGACAGGGGCCAGGGACAAGGAGGCCCACTTAAAAAATTATCACATAGTTCTTGGATCATATATAAAGTAAAGAATAAATTCAAGAGCTAGAATAAAAGTAGAATTGGTAAGGAAAGGGATCCAAACGCTAAGAAGGAGGGGCTAGTAAAGAAAGGGGTTGGGGGCACAGGCCTCAGATTCCAGACTCAGGAAGAGGAGTCAGTATGACCTGAAGGTGAGTGAGTGCTGTCTCTTTAAGAAAAGGCAGTTGTGAGATGCCTTCTCCTGCTTGAGACAGTAATTGTGGGCCTACTGCATAAAAAGCTGCCTCCTCTGGACATCTTATGAGCTACCTATGAAGCCTCAGTTATTAATAGCTCCTCTTCTGGAGACAGACAGAAGTGCCTGTTATACATGAGGAGTCCAGAACACTTCTTAAATTATGACGTCTCCACAGCAGCAGTGAAAGCAGCTTGATTGCAGTGAAGAGCAGAAGCACACGGAACAACAATTTCTGAACAAATGATAACTCCGTGGAGGGAGGGCAACTTTAATCAAGAACGTCAGGCAGGCCAGGCGCAGTGGCACGCGCCTCTAATTCCAGCACTTTGGGAGGCTGAGGCAGAAGGATCACCTGAGGCCAGGAGTTCAAGACCAGCCTGGGCAACATAGTGAGACCTCATTTTTACAAAAAATTTAAAAGTTGTCCAGGCATGGTGGTGCACGCCTATAGTCCCAGCTACTTGGGAGGCTGAGGTGGGAGGACAGGTTGAGCCCAGGCTTTTGAGGTTGCAGTAAGCTATGTTAGCACCACTGCACTCTAGTCTGAGTGACAGAATGAGACCCTGTCTCAAAATAATAATAATAATAATAATAATAATAATAAGCTGGCATCATTTAAGCCTTATAGTTGTGCCCTATCTGATAAGAGAAAATGCATGATAGATTGAGGTCTTTCAGCTTAAAGAGTTAGATCTTGGATTCTACCGCCTGAGACTTACATACCTACTTTCTTGGGCGAGTATTCACACATTCACCTAACTAGCTGTTGAGGGCTCTCTGTGATGAGGTTGTGAATTTCAGGAAATTTATCTCTGGCCTCATTTTCTGGTAACTCTCTCTGGAAAGATATCACTGGATTTCCATCTAGGCAGAACCATGCTAACATTTTGAAGCCTGTTCTCAGCCAATTGGCCCATGGAATCTGTGGAAGTTTTGTTAAACCAGTTTCCCAACATGTTTTCACAGAATATGAATATCATGAACAAAGGGGTCTTAAGGTAGAATAATTTTGGGAGATCCCATTCTAAATAAAATTAAATGTTTCTTTCTCATAAGACACCTCTGAACTTTCAAGGGTTAGTGTGTTTTAAGACTCTCCTAGAGTGAGAAACAGTAAGTAGCATCTCTCAACCTTATTTATCTGTAAAACTACTTTTCCACAAAATGTCTTAAGAGTGCTGTAGAACATATTTGGAGAAAATCGGTGATGACATTATTCTCAGTAATATTTGTATTTAACTGGGAATCTGGAATAATAAAAATTCTAATATGAATTGAGTGCATACTATGTACTCAACACTTCACATATAGTTAATCCTCATACCTGTTGGTACTATTATTTCCATTCTATGGATGAGAAAACTGAGGCACCAAGTAGTGAAGAGATTTGTCTAAGATCCTAAATAGAGCTGGGAATTGGATCTACAGTCTGGTGCAACATAAATTAATTTCTGATGGTAGAATTTCAAACACTGTGATCAACTGGCAGTGGAAGAGATTCTGAGCAGAGCCTTGCATGGGAATCCTTCAATCACAGTAAGTCTAAACCTTTCTTTTTCACAAATTCATCTTTATAAGCTCCCCAGACGCTCTCTAGGACACAACTTCTGAACTGTACCACTACTTCGGTTTCTTCACCAAATGTTATACACACATAGTCTTCCATGAAAACAAAGTCATGATTCAGAGAGCGATGCAATTATCAATAATAAATGGTAACACATAAAGAAAACAATCTCTTGATGAACCAAAACAGCAAGTAAATGAAGACGCAAGTTTGAGAAATGTCTTCTGTGTATCAAAGTATTGATCCCTTGCTCCACAGGTCTAGGGACAAAAACCAAAGGACCACTTCCCTTCAATTGTTGCAAAATTTCACATCTCTACTTCGCTCGAAAATTATCAAAGACACGTCTTACCCTCTCCCACTTCCTCTCCTTGTTCAGAAGAATTATCACCAGTTTCGGGTGCATCTGGTAACCATCTTCACTGAAGGACAGATTCCTCCCCTCAAAAGTGACGTTGATCAGATACCTGTAAAGATAAAATCAAAGGAAGATTAAAAGTATGAAGAGGGTCTACCATGAACAAGGCAGTTAGGTATATACAGAGTAAGCTGGCTGGAGGCAGACCAGTAAATAGCAATACAGATACCATTATCAAACTTGGTACTCCTTGAACTCCCATTTGATTATGCAATAGAGTCATCCCAGTTTTCACATACTAGGAATCATCTGAAAAAATCATATAAAAATTTTACATAAAAGATGTTTGGTCACTGCATGTTCTCACTTACAAGTAGGAGTTGAACAATGTGAACACACAGACACAGGGAGGGGAATAAGATACACTGGGGCCTGCAGGCACGGAGGTGAGGAGATGGAGAGCATCAGGAAAAATAGTTAGTGCATGCTGGGCTTAATACCTCGATGATGGGTTGATAGGTGCAGCAAATCCGCATCGCACGCATTTACCTATATAACGAAACTGCACGTCCTGTACATGTACCCCAGAACTTAAAATAAAATTAAAGATAAAAATTTTTTAAAAGGTGTTTGGTTTAAGTTCAGTCCATTGGTATGACTGAGCAAATTACTCAGCCTTTTTGAGCCTTAGTGTTTTTCCCTATCTGCAAAAACTAGAATAACAAATGGGACCTACTTAATTAGGTAAGTAAGGCTTAAATGCAAGGCTTAAATGAGATAGCAGTTTAACCACTTACCATGCGGCGTGGTTCATAGTAGAGTCTCATTAAGTGCTAACAATTGTTATTGAAAAACAAAGGTGAATTAAAGGATAGGGGTAGTAGAGAAAAGAAATGAAAGTAGGAGTGTACCAAGATGACTTTCTGCTAAGAAAGGTGGCATGTAGGAGCTTAGGGTCTCTATCCCAGAGATATGCACATACTCTTTAACTCTTGCTAAGGTCTTGCCAAGTCCATACCTCTAAGAGTTGTGAGATGAGTCCAGTAAGCAGGGATGTGCTATGACAGGATGCATCTGGAAACCAGGGTTATGACACTATGTATAGGGAACAAAAAATACTAAGGAATAAGGAAAGGAGGGAGAGGCACTTCACAGAGTGCTCTGGTTACTTGTGCATAGATTAATAGAAACTCTGGAGGTAACTAGAGTCAGACCAATGAAACTGTCTTCCTCCTGGACACTTTCATTTTAGCCTACCCTTTTCCCCTCTGCTGCTGTCATCTGATGAGCAGTCCCTTCATTGGGAATTCCCAAAGGCATACTCATTACAACTGTATTAGTGCAATTGCACTGATGGTAATTAATGTCCCTTTACCATAATGGCCCAAGGAATCAATAATGATTATCTCTGTGTTCACATGACATGCTACTCTGGAGCCTTGGGCCTGATGTTGCTTTTGAGACATGTCCCTGCTAAGAAGCAAAAGGGGTATCTTGTAATTGCAGTGAGGATGCTGAAGAGGGCAGCTTAAAGGTTCTTCTTTTAAGTCCTCTTATTTAATGAAACTGGGAGTCTTCACTGATTCTTCCAAGTAACATTAGGTTAAACAACAAGGTTGCTAGGATACATATCCTTCTAGTGATTCTAATGATGCCCATGCATCATGAACCAAACCCTCATGGCTCACATCTCACTTCCAGAACTACCTGGGATGTTTAAGCCTGTCATTCCCTGGTCTTGTGTAACTTCACAAATGCAATCAAGAACACAGAAGACCACAAGAGAGTAGTGATTCCTAGAATCTTAGAACTGAAAGAGTATTTCATAATCAACTAGCCTACCTCTTACTACAGTTTATGCTTCCCTCTAGATCATAAAATTGGTCTTCTCAGCTCTTCTTGAATTCTTTCACTGATGGGGAACTTTTCATGGCATCTTCTGGGCTCAAGGTAGCCATCTCAGTACTGGCTACTTAGTTCTTTCTTACTTAAAGTTGAAACCTTCTCCTCTGCAACCCTTTAACACCTGTTTTCTCTTTAGAGATTCTACAGTCTTCGTCTAATCCTCCTTCTACATGAGAGTTCCTCAAGTATTTGAAGACATTTATCATACATCCCTTATGAAATCAATTTTACTCTTTAAAGAACTTTGCTAAATGAAAATGCTATATAAACTGCATGCATTTGACAAATGGTAGCAGTTCTCCTGCCCAGCCCACCACCACTGGATTGTCCTTGTATGTGAGTTCCCCCAATAAATGTTATATCTCATTCATTGTCTCTGGGTCTCTTCTTACGCCTTTCAGATATGATGCCATCACTATTGGAGTCAATAAGGGTCCAGTATGACAGTTACACAGCTAACTGGGAGCAGAAGTAACATTTTAAGCAATAGCTCCAGTTCCATATCCTTTCCTGACACCAGCCGGATTCTCATACACAACATCAGGCTTAGCATCCCAAGTCCTTTACATAGTTCTAATATGCCACGCTTCACGTTTTCTACCATACCAACCTGGCTGCTCTCTCCAGACACCTTCACTCAGTGCCATGTAGCATCCCCAACACAACTCAATGCTCAATCTGCTCCTCTCCTTGCCCTGCCCATCAGCTCTCAGCGCAGAGATGCTCACCTAAGCCCATCATTAGTGTAAAACTAACACTCAGGTTTCCTATAGTTTGCAATGACTATAACACTCCAACCAAAAGCCCTGAAGAATTCACTGCAGAGAATATAATTACAAAACCACAAGACAGGGTATTTTAAACCAACAAACTAGAATGTAACCACCAATAAAATTTACTTGGAAATGTATTCTTACTACAAAGACCCTGAAAAATTTCTGGAGTCTTCAGATAAAGTTTATGAGACATGTAAAACAATTTGATCTCATCTATTTTGAAGGGAAGAAGGAAATAAGGAAAAATGAAGGAATAAAAGGAAAGAGGAAGGAAAGAAAGAGGAAAAGTGGGAGGAAGGAAGAGAAGGATAGAGGAGAGAGGGATAAGGAAGAAGAAGAATGGGAGGGAAATAAATTATCTGGCTTAAGCATCCACCTTTTCATCAGACATTGTGCTGAATAATTCTGCCTTTATCTAAAACACCATTAAGAATATTTAAAGGAAAGTATCCACTTCTGAAGGCAATTATAAAAGCGAAGTTCCAGAAATAATTCAATTAATATGCAGTATCAGTGGAATAACTATATAGCTTCTCAAGATGACTCCTTTGAAGGGGACAGCCTTGAATTGGGTGTATAAGTTGAGAAATTTGAACTTGCAGAAAATAAATCACACTCATGGGCAATGTAATTGGTCTGTAAATTTCTCTGGTTATTCCAGTTCCAGCACCTTCTGATTTTCCTTAGAAGCTGTTCTTTTTCTTGGGTGCTCCCCATCGCCCAGCTCTGTAAGTTCATTTTATCTACTTAAGCACTCCTCATATATTTTACACTTATCAAAAACATTAATAAAATGTTATGACAATATACGGAATATTCTTCTCCAAAGTATCCTTTCATCATTCATTTCTGTCAGCAGCATATAGATTAATCATTCACACTGTGTTTTTCTGAGTAATTTCTTGTGGTATGAGGACATTTAGCCATTAGTGAGGAGCTTGCAAATATATACCAGCCTTGAGCAAGATGTCCTTTGAATAGCAAAACAAACCCATCCATTCATTGGTAATGAAAAGTGTGAAAAAATAATTGGGGGTGTGGTCACTTCTAGACATGTGATCTTGGCACCTGAATCTCAGATATTCTTCTCTAAAATGGAGACATCATTTTACCTCCAGCTTATCAGAGAAGCCAGTTGTGATGATCAAATGAAAGAGTGGATAGAAAAACTCTATAAAAGTTGACACAAATATAAGGTTATTTCATAGAAAAAATTAAGAAAAAGAACGTATTAGCATGATTTTAGTATTTAAAGGCAAGAAATTTGCTAGATTTTAAACCTCAGTGAATAAGTGTGTAACTACATTTTAGCAGGACTCAATTATCAATGAAATAACATCTGAAAAATGGAGATTGGCTTCCACATATGGAGGCTAAACTAGGCCAAATGGTTATATTAATCAATTTAACTTTCCATAAGACCTGAAAATATGCAACTACCCTTGGATCTGGCTGTACTTTGTCAATTTTTAATATTAATTAGAACCCCAAAATTTCCATGTATGAATCCTGGGTAAATGATTAAATTATAATTAAGATTAAGAGATGCCATAGCTATTCTATTTCTCTCCAAACATGTTATCCTCAAGTACACAGCCAGAAAGCCTTGCTTCACATGGCAGCCAAACTCAGAAGCTCTGCCCATCAGACCAGAATCCTTTGGAAGTAACGTCAAGGTTGGGTATGTGTGTATGTGTAAGTATGTATACATATACACACACACACACACACATTTTAAGTTGCTTGATTTGTCTCTAGAATGTAGTTTGAACCTCAAGAAACCAGATGGTTTGCCTCATACAGCTCTAATATTACACAGAATCTCACATTGCTAGAACTAGGAGAGAACTTAGAAATTATCCATTGAGAAACTTCATTTTAGAAAGGAGAAAAAAGGTCGCAAGATGCAAAGTGACTTTCCCAAGGTGACCTGTCTGTTCAGGACTGGAGCCTTCTGATTCTCATCTCAGGGTCTTTTCATGATCACCAACTGAAGTGAAATCAGTTCCACAGAGCTCCAGGTGTGCATTTTAGCATTTTTGCATCACATTGTATGTCCTGGACTATATAAATCCCTAATACGGACTGCATGAAGCAAAATCTATCTTAGATGATTAGTCTATCTGCTTGCCTGCTTGTTGAGAAAGAACTTCAGAATCCTGACGGGCTCAGAGCCAATACATTTGTTTTATATGGCCAAAGTCACACCACAGTGAGCTTAATGGGATCAGGTTGAGGTTAAAAAGCCCTTCTACCTCTCTGACTTTGGCCATGCCACTCCAGGCTCATCTACTGCACCATGTTGATACCCACAGCAATGATTTAGCAGCGTGCCCTGAGTGGGAGGCACCCGAAGGAGCTCTGCCAGAATTTTCCCAGCAAACCAACACCCCTAGAACCACAATACTTACTTTATCTTATATGTTTTTACAAGCACTAGATTTTTTTTTAATATGATCATGCATATATTTTATTTTTTTATTTTTTTTTCAGTGTTGTAAATTTTATTTATTTATTTATTTTTTAATTTATTTTTTTTCCCATTTATTTATTTTATTGCATTTTAGGTTTTGGGGTACATGTGAAGAACATGCAAAACTGTTTCATAGGTACACACGTGGCAGTGTGATTTGCTGCCTTCCTCCCCATCACCTACATCTGGCATTTCTCCCCTTGCTATCTCTACCCAGCTCCCCACCCCCCACCGTCCCTCCCCTATTTCCCCCCAACTGACCCCAGTGTGTAGTGCTCCCCTCCCTGTGTCCATGTGTTCTCATTGTTCAACACCCACCTATGAGTGAGAACATACGGTGTTTGATCTTCTGCTCTTCTGTCAGTTTGCTGAGAATGATGGTTTCCAGGTTCATCCATGTCCCTACAAAGGACCCAAACTCATCGTTTTTGATGGCTGCATAATATTCCATAGTGTATATGTGCCACATTTTCCCTATCCAGTCTATCATCGATGGGCATTTGGGTTGGTTCCAGGTCTTTGCTATTGTAAACAGTGCTGCAATGAACATTCGTGAAGCACTAGATTTTTTTAAAAAAATTTTACAAGCACTACATTTTTAAAAATTAATATCTGCTAATATATCAGTAAGAAACAGTAGAAACAATTTCCCACAGGATTAGAAATAGCGAAATTGAAAACTTTTAAAGGCTACCTAATTAGGGACCAGTATTGGAGAAAAGAGGCAAAGATATTTATAAATTAGATTTTCAGCGTTCTAGTTTGGACAGACTACATAGAAATTCTGAATTTTTCCCAGCTAAGAAATTCATAATTATGAAAATAAATCCAAATGTTAATCCAGTTGAGTGAGGTCAACATGGCAGGCAAGATTACTATAATCTAGTCAACAGTGTCCTCTTTTTGAGGAAGAAAGATTTGAAGAAGTTTTAAATGCTTCCTTTGAGATTTCATATAGAAAAATATTAAACTCTGTGGCTGGACAATATAATTAGAAATGCCAGCTGCCTAAGCTGTCTTTTTCTCTTATTTAGGCAAAATGATACCTTGTAGAAAAGCTCAGGAATAGGTAATTTAAAGAGCAGACTGTAACATTAGTTTATGATTACTTGAGATGGATTTTAAATAGTTTGCCTTCCAGTGGATTAAACATTTTCTCTGAAATGGTGTTTATACCATTAATTTATTTTGCAAACCATTCTTCACGAATCATAAAATGTTCAAGTTTGGGCTAGTTCATATCATAGTTATTTAAATTCTAAATTAGTGGTATTAAATTAATGAGATATTAAAGTATCTTAAATTCTAAATTAGTGGTGCTAAGTTAATGAGATATTAAAGTATCTTGAACAGTGACTGATACAAATTTAATATACATCTTATCTCCTACTGGTGGTGAGAAATGTGCTTTAACCCCCTTAGTAGTTTGGGCTGAACTGAATTCATCTGAGGTGTAAGTGGAAACATGTAAATTCACCATCTATTATGAAGAAAAAGTATTTTCAGCCCCCTTGACAACAAAAAATTTCGGAGAGCTATTGCCTGTATTCTGTTTCACAACTGAATACCATGAATTAGTTTAATCTGAAATGAAAGAAAACAGGGGAGGATGGATGTAAGAAGGAAGAGAACATTAACCTCCCTCCAGAAAGATGCTATCTTTGACCCATTATCAAGTCAATGAGAATTCTGAGGAGCTCTGTTGCCAGCTGTGACAACCTCCTATCTGCACCACCTTTCACCAACCAGGGTCAACGTGGCGGGCCATGGCTAGGGAACAATGCCCTCTAGATTTACCTACGGGTTCACCTGGGATGACATGGAGGTGCTCATTCTCATTAGTAAGATATCCTCACTAGAATGAATGAAAAAAATCTGGACAATGCCCCAAAACACTTAGTGGTGAGAGGCGAATAGAAAGAAAACAAAGGGGAGAAACAATAAGTTAAGTAAAGAGGGAAAGAATACAGTGTGTATAACACGCATATGTGCTCATACTGCAACAGGCAGTGTAGCGAGGTGTTTAAGAATGAGCAGACCGTTCTTAAACAATGTCAAGGGTGTACGAGTAGCTGCGCTTCCCTGCTGGAACCTCCAAACAAGCTCTCAATATATATAAAGGACTTAGAACTCTCCCTATCACAGAGTGAGTATTATGTACTAGTTGTCGGTACTGTTGCTATTATTACCCACTTTTTACATTGTCTGGATGTCAGTGGAGTTAGCATTTGAAGGGACTTTTGGATCACACTCTAACTGTTCACATTTAGAGCTGAACACTTTGAGGTTTGGGAAAATGACGTCATACGCTTTGGCTTATTTAGTTGAGTCTGGGTCTCCTAATTCCTGGATCTCTGTTTTTCCATAATCCTATCAGTCCAGTACATTCTCTCTCATTCCTACAACATCCAAAACTATTCAGGCTTGGGAACATTTGTTTTGTTCTTACTATGATTAGTTATCCCTGTGAGGTCTTCTGCAGTGGGGAATCACTTAACCATACCACTTTAATATAAAGTTCACTTTCCACAGAAGGTGAAAGATGAGCTCCTATCACCATAATTTTAGTCTAGAATAAATGACTCCTCAAAATGAGCCCCCTTCTGACCTCCCAGATCCCTGCTTTGAATACTATGTAATTTTCTTTAAAATCCCTATAGAGAGAACACACTCTTGATTATGTGTGAAGGTACCATACTTCCTTAGGGAACGAGCGAGGCTGCCTTTTGATGCCAATTAATCAAATGTGCAGAACACCAAAGTTGTTTTCTCATTTAGCTCTGTGCATAGAACTCAGCAATGAAAAATAAAATTCCTCCTTCTGCTTGTGCCCACGACTCTGTCACATCTGCTATAGGTGAGACCTGGTAAGGGGCTACAGGATAGCTAGACTCATTAGACCTTGTTAGAAAAGCAGAAATCCCAAGTGAGAAGAAACCAAGTAGCTTTTCTGCATAATGTTACTGTCACTGGATTATTTTTCCTTTTAGTTCATATTTCCATGCTGTATATAAGTTAAAATTACCTTCTTACAACATTGAATAAAATTCCTTTCTTTTTCCACAGATCAGGTGTTCCACATGTTGGGATGCAGCCCAGAGTAGGAAGGCTATCAAAACTAAGTGGGTGAGACCTTCCCGGAGAAAATGCCGAGGCAGGTCAAAGGCTAGCCGATCACTGATTATGTTGTTACCTCTTTTTTGTTACTAGTAATAATTTTAAGATGGAGGCTTGCCTTTCTGACATCCATCACAGGCTGGCAAAACTATTCAGGGGCTATGTAAACAATGAACCAGCAAAGATTTCTCTAGGTCATTCAACTGTGCCAGGAAGACTTTCCTTCCCATGAACTTTCAGATGTATTGAAAGAAATTCTGAGCATATGTACCCAAGAAGCCCTTGGGTAAAAGCCTAAAGTAACATGGGTATGATGTCAAGGGGAAAAAGTAAGAAGGCTTTTCTCTCTCTTTTGATCTTTCTCCATTTCCTCAATTTGTTCTTTCTGGGGCCTCTTTCTACTTCCTCTTACACAATGGTGGTCAACAAAATCAACACATGGGACATGCCTCCATACACACAGCTCCTGCCCCCACTGTAGCTGCTGTATGTTTGACTTCACAGTTCCCTCTAACAGCTCTACTGAAGGGGGCAAAAAGGTAGATGAATATATGATGAATTGGTGATGGCTTCACTTAACAGGGCTTGAGAGTGGAAGTTATGAGGAATTGTCACTCATGGAAAAAGAAGGTTATAGTTTTCCAGTAATGGTTGGCAGAGTTCTTCAAGTGAAAAATTATAGAAGCAATTACATTGAATTGGGAGGAGGAGAGGGTCAAAGGAGTGAGGATCTTCCAGGGTCAGGGGGATGTTTCCAACAGACAGAAGACTCAAGATGCCTGGATGAAGATGATGTCTTTAGGGAAACAGGCATGTCATGCTATGTACATGAGACAGAGAGAGTGGTGAAGGCTGTTGACTCATTCAAAAACATATCTCTGACTTCAGAATACCCAGTCATAAACCACACCTATCATGCAGATAAAACCCTTTCACAATGGGACCAAAGTAATTTCTCGCAAGGAAAGACCAGAGTAATGAACGAGATGCAAAGTGGAATACAATCGTGAACTGACAGAAAGATTTGCTCCCAGTAAGGAGTTTGTTAATGTGGTTCCTGTAGCACATTCTGGAGAACAGCTTTCTGGGCTACAGTTCAGTGAAAGGAACAATCTCTAACAGTAGGTTGTTTTTAAGGATACAGGAAATTTATATTAGCTGGCAGTGAAAGGGATATTATGGATCTGAAAACTATGAAGCCAAGTGTGTATAACCAAAGAAAATATACCAAGATGAGAAAAACCATAAAGCAAAGGTGCTGGTCAAAAGTTATCAGCCAAACCCACATCCTATACTCCTAGAGTTTAAGTTTCGCTCTAAATTGCAGTACATTATGGCACTCTTTCTAAACCAGGTTAGAATAAAGAGGTTGGGAAGATCAAATTTATTTACTTAAAGAATAAAGACTAAAGTTAGTTAAAGATCCATTGATCTTTTCCAATATTCTAAAATGGAATTAACCCTTGAGTCAGAATTTCAAGCAAGATGAAGTCAAGAGTTTCTTTAAACCAAACCCCATTTTCCTATTTTCTTGTCCTCAAGAGGACAGCACCATGAACCCCAATTTCATCCTCACTGGGAAGCTGAAGGAAACATGTAATCAACTCTCCCTGCTGTACTGTGTGGGGACTAGAACTCTGCTATTCCTTCTTTGTCAGGGGATCCTAGCTCTTTCTCTCCCTCTGTAGGTCGATGTTTCCATGGAAACATGCTCTTTAATGCTTCTGGAATTACTGTGCATTTATATCATTAACTATTTTTTGACCAGGGCAAATCACAAAGAGATTTTTCAACCCCTATGAAAACGAATTTTATTTTCTACCTCTTCTTACTGTGAACTTTTAAAAGAAGTAACTGGCACTTGATGACCCTATTTCCTCCCCAGACTTCACTCCTTAACCCTTGTAATCTTGGCTTTTGTCTCTCTTTTCTACTGAAACTATTCCTACAAAGTTGTCAATAATCAAACAAGTTTGCTATGATTTGGCTGTGTGTCCATCCAAGCAAGGATGTTTGTCCCCTCCAAATCTCATGTTGAAATTTGAACCCCCATATTGGAGGTGGGGCCTAACAGAAGCTGTTTAGGTCATGAAAAGATTAATGCTCATCCCCCAGGATGAGTTCCTTTTTTATCAGTTTCCATAAGAACTGGTTGTTAAAAAGAGTCTGGCACCCCCTCCCCGACCTTGCTTCTTCTCTCACCATGTGATCTCTGCACATGCAGGGTCCCTTTTACCTTCCACCATGAGTAGAAGCAGCCTGAGGCCCCCATCAGAGGCAGATGCTCAATCTTCAACTTTCCAACCGTCAGCATCATGAGCCAAATAAACCTTTCTCCTTTATAAATTCCCAGCCTTGAGTATTTCTTTTATAGCAACACAAAATAGACTAAGGATAAGGTCAACAAAAATAAAATCAGTAGCCTTTGCTCCATCATCATTCTCCTAAATATTATACAATCTCTAACAGTTGAAACTCCCAATTTTAATTTTTAGCAAGTCCCTTTTTCATACTTTATTATTTAAAGTAAGATAGTATCTTGGGTCTCCTTATACTTCTCTGGCTAGTCATCTCTTCATTTTTTGTCTACTTTCACTTGAAACTCCCTAATTTGGAGGTACTCCAAGATTCAATTTTGAGCCCATGCTGTCTCCCTCTGAGATGCGTTCACAGCCATAACATCAACAATCATGCCAAGTTCTCCAAAATCCCTATCTTAAGTTCACTGATTCCCTGACCTTCAGCTCAGTATTTCTGAATGGACCATTCTACTTCAATGCTCAGATCAAATTTAACATGACCAGTCTAAGCCACGTTCCCCTATGTCTTTAGAAAATGAGACCACCACACTTACAGCTTTAAAACTGTTACAGCTTGGTCTTCTTTCTTTCTGTTATAATTTCATCTTTAACACATGAATGAAAAGAAGAATTAGCTGCTTGCTCTTAGGCACTGCATTCCCAGAATGAATCAAGTCAATTAAAAAGTCAACTGTAGTTTAGCGATATATACAAAATATGCTGACTGGCATTTTTCCCCTCTTCAGCACAGAGTTTCAGATCATTGTCCCCCCAAGGTAAATGAATCTCATAGCTTTGTGATCTATAAGTGAAGTTGCTTGTAAGTCATATTTCTGCTCTGGCTGATTAATTTTTTTAAAAATCCAACGATTTTTAAAAAACAATGCAACCATTTATTGAGCACATGCCTAGCTTTGTTGTGGGTGCTTTACATTACAGTATTTTAAATTCTCACATCAATGCTATAAACTAATAGGTAAATATTGTAATGAAGGCCCAAGGTCAAGAGCAGTGGGAGTTGAACCCTTCCACTTCTGAATGATTCTAGACCATTTTCCTTCCACTGCCCCACACTAAGAACAATGTTATCAAGAGAAGCAATGGTCAGTAAAGAAGAAAAGAAAGAAGCCACAAGCTACTAACGTGGTAGAACTAAAATCCAAATACAGAAATGAATGACTCTAAGCCTTAGGTTCTTGATCATGATTTATACTACCAACCAGCAGTCCATCACTTGTTTTAAATTGTCCCTGATGCCCTCATCATAAAGAGGTCTACAGGAAAGTAAACTAAACACTCAGGCTCTTTACAGCTCTAAGAGAGACTAGAGGCTCATTACTGGTAAGGAGCTATGTTCATAGGACAATCAGAGAACCCCAGTGTCTAAAGGCTGTCAATCTATCCTATTTCACAAGTACTAACCCAAAAAAGTGAAGAAATTGAGTGAATTTGCCTTATAAGAAAACAGGAGGCAAACCACACAGCAGTAAGCTTGACTGGACTTATAGAGGAATTAATTCTCAGATCATGCTCTGGAAGGAAGTCAGTTATGAAAGTCTGAGACTAAATTCTTGGAGTTCTTGTTAAAGGCAGGCGATAAGAGCTAGAATATTTATTTGGCTTGGTTAAGAGTGACAAAAGTTTATTCTGGTTTGGCACAGAATATTCAAATTCTCTCTGGACTTAAAAATACAATATTTAAGTATTTCTTTGGAGCACAACAGGCTGATCTTCTCTTATGATCTGGACAATCAAATACATAGATTACTCTCAGTACTTACCCTGTTTGATCTCTCCATAGATTTACACTGTATAATAGTTCCTTCCTTTGCAATTGCTCTGTCTGGATCCTATCATGCTATGTTATCCTAGTTCTCCTCCTTCACCTGTGATTTCTCCTTCTTTACTGGATGCTTTTGCTTATCTTTTCCCTTAACTTTTTAAAGGAAATTCACAACAGGCTGTTTATCTCTCATTTCATGCAGATGTCAGCTATTCGCATGGCACACACCCTTCTTCTAAGTGGATTAGTCCCAATTCTTCACCCCCAGGTCTGACCTCTTATTCCCCATTTCCATGCCTTGCCAGTCATTCCCACTTGCAGTTACCCCACTACAAACTCTCAGTGCTTGAAATGGATTTGCTTTAACTTTGCCCTCAAAATAGCTGACTTTCTAATTCCTCTTTCTCTCTCTGAGTCAAAACTTACGAGGCACTTGGAAAGGTGCCTGGCACATAGTAGGCACTTGGTAAATATTAGCTAGACTTATTCCTTTAGTCTTAAAATCTTTCAGCTGTCTCTGACATTTTTCTTTAAATTCCCATGCCCAATTCATCCATTCTGTAAATAATCCATTTCTTTACAAAATGATTCTTGCGTTTGGCCCTTCTTTTCTACTCCCCAAATGTTTACCCTAGACCAGGCACATATCCACCGATACCCAGATACTTAAAACAGCCTCCTCCTGGGTCCCTTGTCTTACATAATTGTCACCCTTTCCAACACCATCCCCATTTAATCTTACCCTGAGACTTCTTAGTGCCACGTCACTACTTGCCAAACATCTCTAATGGCTCCGCACTGCCTAGAGCCAAAGTCTGCCCTCAGCAAAAGTTCTCTACATCCGGGTCCCCTCTAACTGTTTGGAAGTCTCTCACCTTCTCCACATGAACTCTTGCTGAAGCAAAGGAGTATCTTCGCTGTCCCCCGGCAAACATTCTTTATACTTTCTGCCACTTCCATTTTCTCTCAATCGAGCATAATCCAAATCTTGCTCAGGCTTATGGACTCAGATCAAATCTCATCCTCTCTCTACGCTTTCCTGTCCATCGGAGGCCTTCTCCCCTCTTCTCTCCTCTTGTCTTCTCTCACCTCCAGTCCACATTTCAACATTTAACTTACTGTTCACCTGACTTGTTCTGTTCCCTTTCATAACTTGACTTTTATGTGTCTGGATCTTGTCTTCCACGAAAGACAACATACTGTTTAAAGGTAAAAGTCATATCTCGTCCTCCTGTTGTCCTTTGCAGAATCCAAACTAGTGTCTTGTTTGTGGTAAGTATTCAATAAATATTGATTTGTTTTGAACTTGCCAAAGACTAGTGTTGAAATCCTCCCATGATGCTTTTCATTTCTTACTCCCACCCACAGCCCTTCTATATGACACACACACACACACACACACACACACACACACACACACACCCCCGAGA
>NW_022437024.1:2149680-2170239 GCF_009761245.1 Sapajus apella
TCTACAATCTTTCTTTTCTAAACAATGAGATGAAAGTTGGGATTGACTTCCTTCTTGCTCAGGCTCTTTTTAAACTTCTCCCTTTTAATGTTTTTCTCGTTACACTGCCCATGAAGACATAGATCTGTCTGTGAAGGTCATGCAATCTACCCAAATGCTTGTCCCCTTCATGGTATGAGGCCCCGGGAGAGAGCTGACACAGAATCAGTGGAGAAATCAAAGCGATTTCTGTTTGTTTCTGAAATATTTTATTCTATAAGAAAGAAAGAAAATTTCATGATATTGTAGTTGCTGGCTATAATTTTTTTAGTTTAGAAAGTCAAAGCATTGGGGGAATCTGAAAATATATGTAAAAATTAATATTTAAATTTTTTTTACTAAAGTAAATCATTTTGTCAGTTTGGAAAGAAATGAAATCAAATTAATTTTACTTATAACATTGAGATGAGGAGGTCTTTTCAAAGAAACCAGAAAAACAAAAGGGAAATTTATTAGTTGTTTTTTTAGTAATTCTTTTCAATTTTTGAGAAAAATTAAAATATCCTCAGTGGAGGAGAGAAATAAACTTTTTCTCAATCTTCACATGTCTAGGTGCACATAACTACAAAATCCCTTTCTCACTCCTTCCCACTCCCCACTCCCTACACTCATCACAGCAAGGTGAGGGTGAATAGTTAATATTCACACTAAGATCTTCTCTACATTTGGCCCAACTCTTAATAACCCAGGATGTCAATATCTTCAGAGAGCCCCGTGGGTCAATGCAAATAATGCTTGAAGTGAATATTCCATGGATGGGGAATTAAGAGTTGAGGATAGTTCAGACTTTCTTGTTTGTAGATAACACCAGGACATGTTGAAGTAGTCCAGGTGGAAATCAGAAAGGTATTATTAATAAGTCTCTCTGAGCCACAGTAAAGATGTAATCCCTGTGAAAGCAAAAGAAGTTAATTTGATTAACACTTGCTTGAATTCCCTCAAATTCTTGGGCATCCTAGCATAACCTACAGGAATTTAACATCTGAGTCCATTTCTTTCCCCCTTTTCCAGTCACTACCAGGTTGCTTTGATTATATTGTTAAAAACACATTCAATATGATTGGGGAAAGGAAGCAAAATAGCTTAAAGAAATACAGTGTTTGATGTCTTCAATTACGAAGGGGGTTGGGGTGGGTGTGGAACAGATAGAAATGTGAGAGAACAAGCACACACTGGAGAGAAATGAAGAGATGGAGAGGAGATGAAACAGCATGCAGCATGCTGGATACCATCTCCATGGCAACCACATTACACGTACAGAGAACTGCCAAAATAAGTCAAGATCCAAGCAAGTAGGTGTTGGTGGAAAGAGAAGATAAGAGCTCAGCAATGGGCAAAAATCACCTAGAGGAGAGGAATTATCTTTGTGAATTTAATTCTTCTTCCCATTTGTTTTTCTAACCACACCCAAAGCTCTAGTTTGAGGGAGAATGTGTCTAAAGTGTCGAGGGTGCCAAATCCAGATCATTCAGGAAGGTCTCAGGATGGCATGAATGAGGCTTAAAGAACCCCCGATTGAAGCTGAAAGAGAAAAATCCTAAGTGAGGTAAATAATTTCCCTGTAGCAATTAACTCACTTTTCTAACTTTTTTCAGCAATTTGCACAGAAGGAATATACTTTCCATTTTTCAGGTGGCTTCAGGAAGGGTAACAATGTTGATGAAAACGTTATTGGGCAGGTAAGATGGAAACCATAACGATAGGTACCGAGTTCATACATTAGGGAGCTAGGCTGTCCATTGGTGAAATCTATCCCTTAACATAGGGAGAATCTTGCTAGAAATACAGTCAAGATGTCCCTAGAGAATACAGGTGCTCAGAATACAGACAGCGGGTCCTCAAATGACATCTTTTTGTTCAACTTGTTTCCTTACATTGATGAGGAAAAAAAAATGGATTTCTGGCTGGCCAGGGCTACTGTCTGTGTGGAGTTTGCACGTTTTCCCCATGTCTGTGTAGGTTTTCTCTAGTTACTCTGGTTTCCTCCCACATCCCAAAGCTGTGCACGTTAGGCGAACTGCTGTGTCGACATGGTGCCAGCGTGAGCGAGTGTGGGTGTGTGTGAGTGTGCCCTGTGATGGGATGGCATCCCGTCCCAGGTCAGTGCTCACCTTGACCCTCAGCTGTTAGGGTAGTCTCTGGCTACCCAAGACCCTGAACTGGAATAGTTGAGTAATAATCATTACTTACTTTTATCAATCTTTCTTAAGTATACATAGCTCACACTTATGTTAATGTTTAATATTAGAAGTGTGTTAGGTCTTTATTTAGAACTTTGATAATGTTTTTGTGACTGGAGAGATACTATAGGAACTTAATTCTTTACATCAATTAACTGATGGTCAAATATGTTTCATTCTACATCATTTCACTTAAGGTCACAGTTTCCAAGACCCTATCAATGAAGTTAAGTGAGGACTTTACTGCATGTTTCTTGGGACATTTAAAATCACCCAGCAAATATAAACTAAACATACATTTATATATTTTATATTTAAACATCAATTAAAATATGTACATATGTGAATGAAAAACTATAAAGTATGCATACCTTATAGCCCTTCCTCTACACCTTTAGGTTATCACATATAAGAACAGCAAGCTCTCCAGGATTGTTATGCCTCCCAGCAGCACTCATGGAGAGTCCATGATAGCATGCTACCCAGGGGTGCTTCTCACAGGTTTACATCCAGAGACTGAGCTGGGTCCCGACATTTGCCTGGAGAGCCTGTTAAAAATATTACTTCCTGGGCCACACTCGAAAGACAGAGATTCAATATGACTGGGATAGAGCCCATTAATATGCATTTTAAATCTTCCTGGATGGTTGTGTTGTGTAGACAGGCTTGGAAACCATCAGAGGAAGGATACATCTTTCCTTCCACTTCTCCGGTGACTCCCCTGCTCTCCACCTTGCCAAGCAGTGGTGAGGAAGCCTTTCCTCGCCCCCAGGAATGGCAGATCATCACACCTGTTAGAGAGCTGTTCCCAGGGCACTTTTGATGACACAAAAGTGTCCTTCTGCACTGAAAAATGAGTCAGACCAGCTCTGGTCACCAACTACTACCATCTAGAGGAGTTTGCTCTCAGATGTACTCTCCTCTTCTGGGGGGAAGGGATAGAGGTGAACTAGGAAGAAAGAGAACTAGTTTCCACCAGAGGACCTAGACAGCAAGAGAGAGTAGTTAGGTCTTAAGGGGCAATAAACAGCCAAAGTTTGAATGAGAAATAAACATACTCTTTTTTCTCCTGTCCATGCACAGAAGTACTTCCCTGCATCGTAGCCTTGCCAGAAAAATCACAGAAAAATCAAATGAGCCCTTGAATATCACATGGCTCAAAACTCAGCTCTATTATTGTTCGAGAACACAGTCCTTTTTCTGGTTTAGATTTATACAACTGTACATTTGGAGAAGCTCTTCCAAAACCAAATAATTGTATAAAAAGTGAAATTCACCAGGTGAGGCATCTGAGAAAGGCAGCGTCAAGTTTATGCAGCAAATGCTCATTGAACCCTATGATGTGTCAGGCACTGCGAACATGGAAATAAGAAAAGCCATCATTCTTCTCAAGCACTGATTGTGTTATAGGTGTCTTATGTATGTTACCTGATGTATCATGTTACAGATGAGGAAACTAAAGCTCAGAAGATGACTCATTTTGTTCAAGTCAGATATCTTGTAAGTGACAGACTGGAATTAAAATTGAGGGTTACCCCCAAATTATACCTTACTAAGTCCACTACAGTAGCTCCTTCCCAGTCTATTCTGCAAGGAAATGTCCATATATATATCAAAATTAATATTGCTCACCACATATCTACTCTTCTCCTCTATTTTAATCCTCAATCAGGTACCAAGAACACATGAAAATATTATGAGAAAAAAAAGAATCTGTCCTCTGAGAAGAGATGAGAAACCACTCATACTACTTTTTCCAGGACTGGGGAAAGTGAGGAAAGTTTCTGTGAATGAACTAAAGGATTACAATGTTTTTATGGTCTTTCTTTGCCTTTTCTTTCATTCTTCCCCCTTCATAAGACTATGTGTGCCTCCTACTTCAGAAGTGACTGACTCTGAAGCATTAAGCAGATTTAAAGTGTTGTCAATGATGAGGAACAAGTAGTTTGCTGTTTTATGGCAAGCTGCAAAGGGACCCCTAAGCTTTCTACATTGTCCCACTCAATTCACCAAAGAAAGAAAACAGACATGAAAGAAGCCTTTAACAAGGAAATAAAAGAATTTGTATTTTGGGGTGTGTCCCAACTGTCATATAAAAAACAGACAAGACAGGAAGTCAGTGAATAAAGCCTACATCTTCTGCTCACCTATTCCCTTCCTTCCCTTCTACCTTGCCAAATACTAGCCTGCTGCTGTCATATCTCTCAGGTATATGGCATAGCAATAAGTGAGTCAAGGCAGCAAAGCCAAGGAGAGGAAAACCCCATAAAAACATAGTTAAGGAGTATGCTGGTTTTATAAAGAAGTAAGAACACAAAGGAGAACATAAGAAGCTGCTAGGGTGCAAGCTTCAGGCTTCGCCAAGGGAGATATTTTAGCTGGGTCTGAAAGAGCGAGTAGCCTACCTGGCAAAGAAGAGAAGAATGGAGAGACCAGAGAGTGTGGCAGGTACAAAGAAGACTGTGGGAATGATGAAGGTTTAGCTGCAGGACAGAAGGGTGGAAAGCAAATAACAGAATCAGGGTGGGCAGAAGCAGTGGAAGGAATAAGGCTGAAAACAGGGCCAATTGTGGAGCCTTTGAACAGGATGCTGTTTCCCTATAAATAAGTATCCAAGAACAGTTTTCAAATGGGGCAGATAAGTGATCCAATTAATTTTTCTAATTAATTTTTTCATTGTTGATAAGAAAAATAATGGTTGGCATAAAGACAAGTTAAGGGGCTCATAGTGTAGATAAGAGAAACAATGGAAATCTGAACTGCCATAGTGAAAATGGTGATTGAATGCTGGAAAATAATCTGAGACTACTGTGAATAGTGGATGGATGTGAAATGTGAAATGAAGTAAATTTAAATATATCAATTGCTCCCTGTGACTGCAGGGAGAATAAGTATAGCTCTGGCCTCCGAAAGACACTCTCAAGGTATGACAACTTGCATGTATGACCTTTCTTACCATAACTAAACCTACTTAGGACTTCAAGGTCAATGGTGAACTGACTGGTTCTTATTAAAATTGGGAAAGGAAGAAGGAATGCTTGGGGGTCAAGAAGGAAAGGGAGCCTGGAGCATTAATGGAGACCAAGAAGGGGTACTGTATAATTATGTTGCATATTGGAAGACTGGGCTACTATGAGTGCACAGAACAGTGTGAGGGAAACAGCATCCCACAAGTAAACTTTTACATATGTAACAAAATGTATGTAACTACCTTGGGAGCCCGCTTATCTTCAGATTTGAGAATACTAGTTTGGAGTTCTTTAACTATCTTCATTGTTCTTGTTCAGCTTTCTCAAAATCACCAACATCCCTTGTACACACTGGGATTGCTTCAGTAATGATTCTGAAGTCCACACCCTGATGTCCTCTCAAATTTCAGAGATGTCAGTGCCTATAATATGAAAAAGTTGCCCTGAAAAAAACAATGTTGCTAGAATCTATCTGCACCATCCAGTCTCACCTCCACTGAAAACCTCTAATCTAATACGTGCCTGACCTATGCTGAATGAGAAGAAAGATTGCACGCCAATTTGATACTTCAATGAACTCATATGGACTTGGGCTCCTTCTTATTACAGCATCATATTACAGGAACACGTTTAAGTCATGGCTCACTGCGATTCTCAGCTGTGTTTTGCAATCCTCTTCCACCCTGTTTTCCTGCAAGTGAGCTCTTCATTATCAGTACTAATAATGGAGGACAGGGAGGGCATACCTAGCCAAAATTAACAGATAACTCCAAACCTTATTGTAGGCAAAGGGTTCAAAATTCTCCCCCGCCAAGTCCTTTGCAAAGCTACTGTCATAAAGCAGAACTTAATAATGCTTTAGCTGTTCTCTGTGCTTCTCCACATCTGCTCATGGAAGTCCTAACAAGCAGCAAAATGACCAAAACCCAGCAGGAGGAGAAAGGGTGAAAAGCAAAAGACCTAGAAACTGCACAAAGAGGATAATAAGTGGCTGAATGATGGGCTCTTGGAAAATCAGGCTCTGCTTGATGAGGTTTATTCCCACTCCCCAACATGCGATGAAGACAAGTCACCAAGCAAGTTTGTTCCACGATGTAAATTCTGAGTTGCCACGAATTACTCCCACAACTCAGGAGAGAGGCAAAGAATGGGAAAAGCTTCAATTTTCACTTTTTAAATGTGCAACCATAACCTTAAAATTCATCCAATTCAGGAAGCAGCTTGTCTCTAAATGTGATTAGAAAAAATAGAACAGTCTATTGAGTCTATCAGGGCTTCTGACACACTCACAGATGGTGCAATTAACATCTAGCTGAGTGCATATCCCTACCCCATTTCCCCCTTGTCACCCTACTAGCTTTCGGGAACACCTGATTTAATCTCCCCTTGTATTCTTATCCCTTGTTCTCTCTTCTTTAGGTGCTACAATCACTAGAAGAAGACTTCTTAATTGACAATGACATTCCAAAAGCAGGAACTAGAGTGAGGGGCCGGAAGGAGCCTAAGCAAAGAGGCTCTACTACTCCATGTGTCTCATCCCAAACATTTTGCCCAAGGTTGCATTTAGGGACAATATCCCTACCGATGAAATAGAGCCTTTTAAAGAGATCAGAAGCAAATATAGCCACATCCATTAAATCGGTGCAGTGAAAACATGGCATTCGAGTTAGTATTTTCTGTACTTTCCTGTGCATTTTAAGAATTTCACATTAAAAATGTTTCACTATATAAAACAAAAAAAGACAATTAAACTCCAATACTACTGTTTCATGATTTAAGCAGAGAATGTTGATCCTGAGAGTGCATTTTGCTCAATTCAACATGTGACACTGCAATGTGCATCAAAGTTACAGATAAGATCACTTTTGCATCTGACATGTAGGATGATAAGTAGACCCCACCCGCTCTTCTCCATTGGGTAGCATTCCTTAAATGAGAAGCTGCGACAATTACTCAGATGTAACCACCATTGCACAGAACAGCAGTATTTCTTCCAGCATTGGCATTCAGCTGGAGGTCACCTCCCCACATCATTATTGGGCCGTGCTCCATGGTTGATGTTGCAATGAGTGAATAACACATGCTGCTGAGGGATGCGCCTGCATGCTGTCCTGTACTGATGCAATACCATGCAGGGGGGCGGTGAGGTGGGGGGGAATAATATCACATTTAGGAACATCTCCAAATCCGAGCAAATCCCTGCCTTACAGAAACAATGAAACACTCCAAAAGGGGGGTTTCCAATGGAAAAGTAAGACAGCAGGGAATTTCTTAAAATGTTCCTTTTATGGAGACAATTAACTATTGGTTGAGGTTGCTTTGATAATATAATTTCACTTTGGTATATGATAAAATGACATGTGTGTCTGAATAAACAAAATATATTTACAACAGATTTTGAAAAGCGTGGCAGGAAATGTTACAAAATATAACAGCATTACATCTTTGTGTGTGATAAAAATCAGCGTATTATATATTTTTCTAAATATTTCCACAATGTATATACATATTACTTTTATATACAGAAAAAAATATATTTTAAAAACCAAAGAAGATTTACTTTGAACATCTGCATACAGTACTACATAACAAATCAAAGTCATTATCGTAACATGTAGAAACTTGGGAAGGTGACCATCTACTGAAACATTGTGTAAAAAAGCAGAATGAAAAATTAGGCACATGCTATGATGCCCACTGTATAAAAGTAAGCATGCTTAAGGTCAAAGACTATAGTAAAATTAAAATACTCATGTAATGACGGTGGGAATATCAGTGAATTTTCTTTTGTTCTGGTTTTCATATTGCTGCTGCCTATGTATCACAGGCCATGGGAAAGTTGACTTCTCCAAGGTCCCATCTCCCTAGATACCTGCAGTGCATTGTTGTGCTACAAAGTAGCACACACACACTGTCTGGAGCTAATAGGTAGCTAATAAATGGCAGCCACTAGGGTCTCCTAAATGGAAGTACAGTGAGCAAGCTTGGAACTTTTATCAAGGTATTAAGGTATTACTAATAGTATAAGAAATCTGCAAAAGAATCGTGAGAATTAACATGTATCACTTGTTTAAACAAGGATCTCTGAAGAAAGATTGGGTTGGCAAAGGAAACTTGTCTGTTGAAAACCTACAAAAGAAGACTCAATGTATTTTAAAAAGTGACTTTTCTAGCACCATGGAGAGGAGAAATTCTCCTGGAAGGACAAAAATATATATATTTTTTGTCTAAATAAATACGTTTGGCAGATAATGCTCCAGTTGAGACAGAAAGATTATAACTTTAGTGACACCAGACCCTCAGACCACATAATTCACTCCATTTTCTGTTTCTAAACTTACCAGGGAATCTTTTTAGTATAACTGGGCAGAGATAGCTCCAGAATTTCAACAGAAGAGGTTTGAAGGGCAGTAACACACCATCTGTGTGTGGGGAGGTGGGGTGGGAGATGTCATTTCTTGAGACGTCATCTGCGTAGTAAGTATACTGGTTTTACTCTCATCATATTCTTATTTGCCAGGATTTGAAAGACGAATTAATGAAAATTTTAAGGGGGTCAAATACCATCCCCCTTATCTTGGCCTATGTAATTTCACTAACTGTGAAATTTGTCTACAAGAATGAGAACATAATGGAAAACCAACATGAGGTGATTGACAAATATTTTTAATAGATATTTTTCAGTGACTGGAGTTCATTGAAAATGACTGCAAATTCACTATGACTTCCTCCATCAAGAGGTAGTCTATTTCTATCCTTCCCCCAGACCCCTACTACCCTTAAATCTGGATTGGGCTGTGACTGCTTTGACCAAGAGAATACAGCAGAAGTGATACTTGCCAGGTAGAACTAGTCACAATGTTTGAGGAAGCCCAAGTGGCCAAGTGGAAAGGCCCACATGGAAGAGAATTGAGTCCTGGCGATGCCCAGGTGACAGCTCGTCCCAGTTTACTAGGCATATGAGTACCCCATCTTGGGAGTGGGTCCTCCAGCCCTCGTCAAACACTCCAACTAATGCCACTTGGAGCTAAAATAAACTGTCCCTGTGGGGTCCTTCCTGTGAAACTGTAGGCAGATAAATAAGTGTTGTTAATTTAAGCCAATAAATTTGGAGGTGATTTGCTATGAAACAATCAATAATAGAAACTATGTAACTAACTGGTATCTGGTTTTCATTTCAGTCTTTGATGAGCTTGATGAGGTGAGTCTGTTTTCATACTGCTATGAAGAACTACCCGAGACTGGGTAATTTACAAAGGAAAAAGGTTTAATTGACTCACTGTTCAGCATGGCTGGGGCGGCCTCAGGAAAACTACAATCATGGTGGAAGGGGAAGGGGAAGCAAGGCACCTTCTTCACAGGATGGCAGGAAGAAGTGCACACAAGAATAATTAACACACACTTATAAAATCATCAGATCTCCAGAGAACTCACTCACTATCACGAAAACTGTGTGGGTGAAACTACCCCCACGATTCAATTACCTCCAGCTGGTCTCTCCCTTGACACATGGGAATTATGAGGATTGTAGGGATTAAAATTCAAGATGAGATCTGGGTGGGGACACAAAGCCTAACCATATCCCATTGGTTATTGCCTTGATTCTGACCAACTCTAGGAAACTTATGAAATTGAGATTGGAAGACAGAAAATTCATGGGGTATCATAATCCTATCAAAGCAATAATTTTTGACTTCTGTCTAAAGTACCACATTGGTCTCCCTCTGTAACACAGTCAAAAAAATTCATTTGATTAATACCAAGCAACTATTATGTGTGATGCACTAGCCATTCAGTGGCAAGGAAAAAAAAAATACAGACAGTTCCTGCCACCACAGGGCTCTTGGTCTAGTAGATGTCTAAGTTCATCCCTCCAACTGCAACAGCAATGCCTGCTCTAATGGAATTGGCTACACTGCACTATCCAGGCAAGATCACAATGGAAGGTTTTGTTGTGACAATGAAGACCGGATGACTAGCACAAGAAGCCCAGGACCATGCATTATAATGTGTGTTGAACTGCTGTCAGTTCAGCGTGGCTTGCTTCAAGTATAACACTCAAAGATCCAGACAAGGACTCCACCAATCCTCCTGAACACAGCCTTACTTCAGTGTTCTTTGGATAAAAGATAAACACAAAGCAAAGCAGAGATTCAGAAGAGCTGTGGAAAGAATCCTCGAAGGCCTATTGAAAAATTCATATGCAACTCCTCTACCAAGGAAGTTGCTATATAAATCAGTATTGGTCAATTCAAACTCCAAGAAGTCTTTTCTTTTTACATTTGAATAATCTCAGCAATAACAGAACTTCAGCAATTTGCTGACAAATAATCACATTAAGCTTTGTATAATAAGTGTTTTATAATTTATGGATCTCTTTCACGTACATAATTGTTCTTCCATTATCATTCTCAGGAAGTATTTCCCATAGGACCTCAGCTTGATTCCTTCTAAGCTACTACCATTACACCCAGAGTAACAGAATTATAATTGTTAAATATTTATAATTTTGCTGATTCAAAATATGTTCACCAGGATCTCTCCCTTGGAATCTCAACATATTCAATTTTTATTTGATAACTTTATATGCTACCTAGATCCAAGGAGGACTTCATGACAGAAAAAGCAGCCAGAACATGCACATGGCATCTGTTTGCTCAGAGATTGATTGGTTTTCTGGTCTGCCCTTATGCTCTTGACTTCAGTAGACAGGGAATGTCTCTGTATCAGTGATAAACGAAAAGATCTAGGATTGAAACTGTGATAAGTGGCTATAAACTAAACCAAAAAGCACAGCTGTTAAATGAGCATTATGATTTGAACACAGGAATAGAATCCATCAATCTGCACTCCATGGGGTCCATCCACAATTAGAGCTAGTCTATCCATCCCTGAGAGGCAGCTCCATTGTAACTAGGGGTGCAGCTCACTTCCAAAGACCCCGTACAGAGGGGCCCCACAAGAATTAAAGGATGGTGTTCCAGGGCTCTCATGCAAACAGGAGACCCCAGGCCAGCATTAAAAATTTTAAGTACAACTTTTGGATTCTTATCTCTTTCC
This sequence comes from Sapajus apella, assembly GCF_009761245.1. Classification (NCBI taxonomy): domain Eukaryota; kingdom Metazoa; phylum Chordata; class Mammalia; order Primates; family Cebidae; genus Sapajus; species Sapajus apella. Next base: position 2,160,929 of record NW_022437024.1, read on the forward strand.
CTTCTATTCTGTCATGCTCTGGCTTCCAAAACCCCTCTTTTTCCTTAGTTTCATGTCCTCATGTTGTTTCTGCCTGTCCAAAGTTCCCAAATTCAGGGCTCTAGCAGACACCTGAAGCAAGGTGATCCAAATTTATCATTTACTCACCCTTCCTGTCATACCACGTGTTTGTATGCTTGTCAAACCCCTGTTTCTTACAGCTAAGGTCTCAGTCAGACAAGGAAGAAATAAATCTATGCATTCTAAATTAACTCATTGCTTAAGTTTGTATAGAAAGGGCACTGCACAAACTTAGAAGAGGGTCATCATAACATGAATATCAGTCACAGGGTTTTTATGATGTCAATTTCCTAGCACATGGCAGGAAAATGTTTGGAGGAATGGACACTTTAAAATATTTGTGCTAAGGTGCCATGCAGGCTAAACTGTTTTGTCAATCACCACTACATTTTTATGCTCCTGGGGATATTTGTTTATTACTTCAAATTAATTTCTAATTGGGTGGGATTTTTAGAAAGAGATTTTATGCAATGGTTGGGCTTTTCTTTAAGTGATTTCATTCCCATAACGCCAGCTGGAGAAGGAGGGAAAGAAAAGATAATAGGCCTTTGGCCGGGCACAGTGGCTCACACCTGAAATCCCAGCACTTTGGGAGGCCGAGATGGGCAGATCACGAGGTCAGGAATTCGAGGCCAGCCTGGCCAACATAGCAAAACTCTGTCTCTACTAAAAGTACAAAAAAATAAGCCAGGCATGGTGGTTTGTTCCTGTAATCCCAGCTACTCAGGAGGCTGAGGCAGGACAATCACGTGAACCCAGGAGGCGGAGACTGCAATGAACTGAGAAGGTGCCAAGCCCTGGCAACAGGGTGAGAAACTCTGTCTGAAAATAATAATAATAATAATAACAACAACAACAACAATAATAATAAACTCCTCCCTTATTTGGGCATAATGACAGACCTCTTGCTGATGCCCTTCATATTTTGTGAACTTACAATTTTATATTTTTTATCATTTACATGCTGTATGTTCATTAGGGCAAATGAAAAAATGCAGTTAAGAAAAATAATTTCACTTCGTAGAGACAACCCACATTATTATTTTAGCAAGTTTCCCAGATGAAAACATCTAAGCATCAATAGGCAAATGTAAGAAAACTATATATCACATTATACATAACTACTTAATGTTTTAATTTCATTCAATATTTTAATGCATACACACACACGAATATGCAATATATTTTTTAAAATTCATAATCTTTCATTGAATTATTAACCAAAGTCTAATCAATCCCTTTCATGAAAATTTAGGATGTTTTCAATTCACAAAAACTGGATAACTGCCCTCATATGCATATCTTTGTACAATAAACCTTTTCTTTATTTTAAGTAAGGTTGACCACCATGGGATCAACTTCAATCCATTTATTCCCAACTGTCTCTTCCCACTCAGGAAACATACAACTACATACAGCAAATGTGATCTCACATAGTCACTTTCACTCACAATGACATGCACACTCAAACTCAATGCATACAGAAATACACCCAGTATACAGATTCTGCATATATTCACTTGTCTCTGTCATCAAAAGAAAGGAAGAGGCTAGGATAAGGCTAAGGCTGCATATGAAGATAGGGACAGGACAGCAGAGGAGTTCTGGAGGATGGGGAGAAATGAAAATCAGCCAGGGATTTGTCCGAGAGATAACAAAGTAGTAATGTGGCCATGAGGATGGCATCTCCAGTTGTGGGAAGAGAAGATATCAAAGTCATCAATTACGAAAAGTTTGATGCTGAGACTGGGAGGCTGACAGTGTCATGGATGCTCAAGGGTAGAATGCATGAAGAGGACTTAGCCAGATGGCAGCTGCACCACAACCATGCAGAGCCAATGCCAGTGCTTGCAAGAAAACTCTCAACAAGGAAGAGAAAGGATGGAGGAGAAGGGCATGGGCTGATGAAAAGAAGAAGGATTTGATCCCTGTGAAACATACTGCGTGAATGACCAGCCTTTGAACATGCATTTTACCCAGTATCTTTTAATGACTCAAACCCAATCCTGACACACCAACAGATTTCTCTGACTCTGCATTCATCTATTTTCAGAATATGCTGAAATAACACCCACAGCACTACAGTTCTTCTTGGTCATCACACCATCCCCCAGTGCCATCCCAATCTCTAGGAGACATCCACATACCCACCTAATCTAGTGCCCCCCAAATCCTGCTGGCACCATCTCCAAGTGAACTCCTTCCTTGCCACTTAGATCCAGCACTCCATGTAATTCCATGAGATTTCTTCTCCCCATGGCTGTCTCTCTGTTAAATGAGATAAAACAGCGTGTGCCTCACCGCATTGTTGTGAGAGCTAAATGAATTAATACAGGTAAAGGGACTTCTAAGTTCTTTGCCTGAGGCACTGTCAAAGCTCAAAAATGTTAACCATTATTACAATGATTTATCATTTATAAATAAAACCCATGTCACTGATATTCTTATTCCTCACTTTTTACTGAGCCCTAATTTGGAGGAATCGGGTTCTTTCTGCCTAAACTATCAATGCCACAGGACTGATTTCAGTGGAATATCTTCACAACTGATACATCCTTAGGTAGCCCCTTCTCCAATTCCCAGGTATCTTTGTGTCATCATATAAGCATATTTGGATTTGACAATCCTATCCATTCTTTTTTCCATCCCCCAATAGTGATTTGTTGTGCATACATGTTTTCATATATCCACCATCCCTAGCAGGTGCTTCACACATAGGAGATATTTAACAAATGCTGAATTTGATTCCCCTGCTCTCTTGCCTTAGCTTATCCCTATTACCTATTATCCTAACTTCTCCATAAACTACAAATCCATTTTATGAGGAAATAAATGCCACATACTCTCACAGTTACTTGTAGCAATCATGTCTATTATTTCAAATTCTCTGGATAAAGTACTCTAAGAGACACTGGAGGAAATAATTCCAGGTGATCAGATTAGAAAGGCATGAACGATAAAAGGCATAGACGATAAAAGGCATAGTGTCTTGTCTTCTCTAGATTTGTAATTTAAAGGTATATTATATTTTGAGTTTTCATGGCATGAGGGACACAAATACATGTTCATAAAGATTCCCAAAATATGTTTGTATACCTCAAAGGGATTATGTCTGTTATCACTTTAATAAACAACAAAAAATGCATTATATCACTAGTGGCCCTGCCTAACGACCTGGCTCTAACACCACTCATTTTTATTTTCACCAAAAATAGTCCACAAGCTTCCTCACATTGAAAGTCATTGATGAGATCTCCAAAACAGTTATTTTGCATTTAGTCTAAATTTCTCTTCCCTGTAATAATTATTTTTAAATAATGTGGAGAGACTCAAGAGTTCAGAGAACTTTAATCAAGATGGCTAAAGGCATTAAAATAAACACTTTGATGAACATTGCAAGAAACTGGAGTTGTTTAGTCTAGACAGCAGGGGCAGAAAGGTGACGAGAGTTTGTCTTCACATTCATGAAGGGTTGTTATTAGTGAGGCAGTAATCATTTGCTATCCATGCCCACAGTGGACAACACAGGAGACAACAAATTAAATTACATCAGGAAAGATTTCAATTAGACATAAGGAAGAACCTCCCAGCTGATTAATTAGTAGAATAAAGTCCTTGAAAGAGGCTGTCATCCTCATCTCTGGAGTGCTTCAAGGAGGCAATAAGGAATTTTCTAGGTTGATGGACTTTGGTAATCATCTAGACCTCTAAAGGTCCCCTCCAACTATTTGGTTTGATGAGTCTCTTACAATGTTTATTGGTATCTCACTGATCACAGAAATACATTGGAACTGGCAAAACACTGAGGCTCAATAAGGCTGGAAAAAAAGCAGGGATTAGTGGGAGAATTAAGCACTGAATAGGCATAAGAAATGCCTTTCATCAATATGATCATATTCTAACTCTGTTAAGATCAAAAGAAAAATGCATAAACTCATACTTTCCCAGTGGGAGACTAAATGGTTAGAAATAAAATAAAGTATCTTCCAGCAACCTAAGGATAACTCAATCAGCAGAGAAAACAAAAAGGTCAAAGTAGACTCACTATTTAATCATATTTTCCAGGACACTAACATGTCTCCCACAGATCTAAAGCCCCAGCTTTATGCCCTATTGCTGTATGGATAGCAGTAGTCCCCAGATTAGTCTCACACATTTCCTCCTCTAGCCTGAACATGGAACTCCCAGCCTCCCCATGTCTGATCATCAAAGCCCTAACCACCTTGAAAGCCCAAGCTCAGATGCCACCTGCTCTAGGAAGATTTACTGAATCTCCTTAACTGGAATGTCACAACTGTGTGATCCCTGTTTGCCTCAGCTCCACACAGCTACAGAGACAAAAACTCACAATGTTAACCAGAGTAGGAGACATTTTGGCCTGCCTTGTCCCAAGACATCTTCCCAGGCCCAGAGAGCTCCCATGGTTCTCTTCTTTCCCTTCAATGCATGCTCTCAGACACAGTCTCCTCTCTCCTCCTCTCAGGAATGGCCACCCCATCCATTATCCCTTGTACAATCTCCTTGCCGAAGCCTGGCTCTAGAGTGGGAATCAAGTTTTCCACCCCTTCACTTCTCGCTGCCCATGAGGGTCAGCATATAAACTCCTTTCTGTGTAAAGGTCTTATTCTTAATCTATGAGCATGAATGTTAAAAAACACAAGATCATAATTAAAATGGAAGTCTCACTTTGCTTTCATTCCTGAATAAAGAGCCTACCAAATGTCAATTCGGTCAGCTCTTACTCTATTAATGAAGGCCTTGTAGACTCTTTTTCACTTCAGCAATTCATTCAAGGGAGAACAGTACATCTGTCCCACATCAGGTGGCATCTCAGAAGATCTCACAGGGGACAACACCCAAACAAGTAGGTTTCCTGAACTCTTAATGGATATTTTTGTGGGAGTAGGCATTGTTATTCCATTTTACAGGGAGAATTGGGTTTAACATGAGAGATTAAGAAAAGTCACCAGTGAGGCCCATCTAACGTCAAGCCCTATGGATCAACTCCCTTTTCCATATGAAGATCATTTTCTTTAATAGAGAAGATGGAATGACAATAGCAATGGACTATTTCAGCTTTCATTTATCATCTGTTGACATAAGATCAACTGCCCCATGAAATAAGCCTATCCCTTGGTTATTCTTGCTCTACATTTTAAAAGTTATATTTATTATCTCTGCATTTGAAGAAGAGAGGAGAGGAGACATTGAATTTGTGGGTTTTTTTGAGCATTTATTATTATTTATTTATGCTAAATGCATATGTCATTTCTCCCTATAAAATAAATATTGTTTTCCTATTACATACAAGAAAAAAACTGGAACATACACAGAGAGGTTAATCAACTTGTCCAAGGTGACAGGTATTGGTAATTCTATCCTCTTGAAGTACTGTTCAGTGTATATTAGTATTTTCTTTGTTTATTACCTTCTTTTTTATTCATTTAAAAATATGAATTGAGAGCTTTTTATATTTATTTACTTCCAGACTCTGTTCCAACTACCTGGGATACACAGAAAGCTTGTGTATGTAAAAGCTTTTACACAGTATAAGCTTTTACTTACTACACAGTAAGCTTTACAATGCCCTTGTAAAGCTTAAATTCTAATGGTGGTAATAGACAGTAAATGAGAAACCCAGGTTTACATAAATAAAGAAGTGGGTTTTATTTCATCTTACGAAGTATGTTTTCAAAATCCAAACTTACTGGTTTTGGTTCCAGATGAGATAGAGTGAACACATGCCAGTTTTTTTCTCCTACTTAACACAACTATAAAACCTTGACAAAATGCACAGCACAGCTATCTGAGGTCTCTAAGAATAAAATATTAACCGGCAGATTGAGAACACCAGAATTCAAAGTGTCACCAAACTGAGTGGCTTTAAACAAGGCTCAGAAACTCATAACATAATATTCTAAATATTCAAAATATGCAAAATTACTCAGCATACAAAGAACCATGAAAATCTCAGTTTGTACAAGAGAAAATCAATTGACAGACCCCCACATTGTGATGACACAAATGTTCAAATTATCTGACAAAGATTTTAAAGCAGCTATTATAAAAATGCTCAAACAAGCAATCGTCAACATGCTTGAAACAAAAGTTAAAATCGAAAGCATCAGCAAAGACACGGAAGACAGAAAGGAGAACCAAATAGAAATTTTAGAATGGAAGAAATATAATAGTTAATATAAAAAATACCTGCTGGATGGACTCAGTGACCAAATGGTTAGTGACAGAGGAAAGAGTCAGTGAACGTAAAGGTAACAAGTATAGCTGAGCAGTACCTTCTCCTTGAGGCTCTATGTACTGCACCAGATTCATGGGTCACCACCTCTGAGCTTCTAAATTCTAATAACCACAACCCTAGCTCTAGAGCTAAGTTCCTGCAGGTATTATTTCTCAGTATTCCCTTTTCGTTCTTCCAGCTGTTTGATTTCCTATATTACAGTCCCACTGATGACAAAACATTCATTCTTATTCATAACAGCCCCAAACTAGAAACAGCCCAAATGTCCATCAACAGAAAATAATAAATTGTTATATTCACAAAACAGTAAATTACTCAGCTTAAAAAAGGAGCATACTATTGATAAATGCAACAACATGGATGAATCTCAAAACATTATATTGAGCAAAGGAAGCCAGACATAAAGTAATATATATGTTATGACTGAATTTATATGAAGTTCTAAAACAAAGAAAATTAATCTATGGTGAAAAAAATCAAAACAGTGGTTGCCTTTGTGTATGCATGTGTACTGGGAGTAGGGAGAGAACAAGGATTGCCTGGGAAGGGACATGAGACACAATTGGTGATAACAATGTTCCATATACTGATAGAGGTATGAGTTATACCCATCAAGGCATTTGTCAAAGCTCACTGAATAGGAATCTGAGATAAATGCTGAAATACCTAGTGTGCTTTGTTTTCATTAGAATTTTATCTTTAGAGAATATAATAAAGTCTCTGATTATCAGGGAAAGCCAATCTTTTCTATCAACTTTTGAAATATCTTGCCATAACGTATTGGGCATATGTTTCCTAATTTCAAAATTTTAAACCCTGAGTTAATATGGTCAATATCTCTCTCCCAAGTTTCTAGTCACCCCCATATCTTCGAACAGTTCTTGGAGATAGCTTCTCTTGGTGTTAATTTATATTCAGAATATGCGACAGTGAAAATGTTTCTTCATCTCGATTTATTTCACTTCGATAAATATTACTGAGCATAACTGTCTACAAGACAAGGTGCTAAATGATGCAAGAAATCCAAGCACTTAGTCCCTCCTTCAGTATGCTTACCACCAAGCATAAGATGAGACACCAAACAACTAGAACACAGGCAGGATAGAAGTAATTTTAAGGAGTATAATACAAAGTCAACAAGATATGAAACATTTACAGTAAATTTAAGAAATGTTAAGTATGTCTTTTAACATCCTTGGTTGAAACCATTTTAAGTTAACAACATGACTTTTTTTCCTCCCACCCCAGTCCATTTGATGCACTCCTTTTATGCTCCTAGCAGACATAATTAGCAGACACTGATGATTTCATTCCACTAAATCTCCATTTCTATTAGCCCTAATAATTTTAGCAAGCGATTGTGAAAGAACACTGACCTTAGTGGCTTAAACCTCCCATATTCAAGGCGTCCCCATCTTACCAAGACAGGCAGTTTGACTCCCTCTAAAGAGGCACCAGCTTCTTTTCAAAAGAATCATAGAATCTAATTATTCTGAAAATTATTTAAGTAGAAATCAGTATCTATATTCATCCAATAAAAGAGCAGCCATGAAATATTTCCCTAGCAATGAGCCATCCATGTTGGTAAGACTTCTTAATAGAACAAGAAGTCACATGCACCAACATGTCATTCAACCTGTGAACAAAAATTCCATAAGGGAACAACTCAGAATCTGGTAGTAATTTCAGCCTGTTGTTTTTCTTGCTATCAGGGTCACTAATGCTTAAGAAAGAAAAGTAGGTAGAGAGTGGGGCAAAAGTTGGGACAATAAAGCTTGCATATTTAGAAATCTGTGTTTATAAGATGTTTCCTTCTTCCGAACAAAAGCTTGCCATTATTAGCAACCACTTAGCGCTTTTAGTCTGCCTGACTGGAGAAGAATGCAGAGTTTTTAAGATGCTCTGTTACCAGTGTTTTGTAAATATTTTTTTTTCCTTCCAAGAACTCATTCTACTGCTCCTTTGTGACCTTAGGGTGTGTAATTTTCAGTTTCTGTTTAGCACGGACAAAATGAGTATTGTTTCTAGCCTTATATTCTAAAAGCAAAATCCCTAAAACTCCAATTCAGAAATTAAATAGATTTCTAAAAATGGACCCTATATCACTTCACCAAAGTCTGTCTCAGGAAGTGGGTGGGAATAAGATTCTCTCCTTCCTGTGCTCCCTCCCCCACCCACCACTGGCTGATGGATTGGAGATGTCAGCTTGTCAAGTCTTATTGGGTGCTACCTGATGTAAGTCTACACTGAGGCAGTAAAAATCTGTTTGCAGTCAGCTCTTTTAATAAGTCTCAGCAAACAGGAGGAAAGCAGACCTATTCAGTAAGATACTTCCACTGATATGGTGGGGAAAAAATAGTCCATGACAGAGGCTTGAAACGGAGGAGACTTTTAGACAAAGAACAGTTCTTTCTTTAGCAAAGCTGGAGAGAAAGAGTTTCCCTAGCGATTTGGGGATTCTAAGAAATATTGTATTTTTACGCTTATGATTTAAAGCTGACCCAGACTCCGAGCTCTTTCAAAAGGAGGTCATATCTCCCCTAAAATGCTCCCATCCCACCAAGTCTTACCAAGTCCTAAACATTTTGTGGGTTCTGAACACTGATAAATTATATTGATGCTACTTCTTAATCTCAAGCCCAAAGGAGGAACTCTGATTGGTTACCCAGCCTTCCACCTATGCCAAGAAGGATAAGAAAGCCTAAGAAAATCAAATGTTCTGAGAATATATTTTGTAACACAAAGCACATAATTCTTCATTATTATTTGCACAAATTTATGGGGTACATGTGCAATTCTGATACATGCACAGATTGTGTAGTGGTCAAGTCAGGATTTTTAGGGTGTCTATCACCCTAATAACATATGTTGTCTCTATTAACTCTTTCCTCATCATATACCAAAGTAAAGAGTTTCTCAAGAAATTTCAAAATTAAATGTGTATCTATGCACTATCACTACATTATTTCGATAAAATTAGGTGCCAACCACCTGA
>NW_022437024.1:2170339-2357414 GCF_009761245.1 Sapajus apella
CCAGGCACCAGGCTGGAGTGCAGTGGCATGATCCCGGCTCACTGCAACCTCCTACTCCTGGGTTCAAGTGATTCTCCTGCCTCAGCCTCCCGAGTAGCTGGGACTACAGGCACGCGCCACCACGCCCAGCTAATTTTTGTATTTTTTAGTAGAAACAGGGTTTCAACATGGTCTCGATCTCTTGACTTCGTGATCCATCCGCCTCGTTCTCCCAAAGTGCTAGGATTACAGGTGTGAGCCACTGCACCCAGCCAGTCCACTCTTTTCAGTAAAAGATTCCTTCTGGTAGTTCTTATTGCATTGCTGGGGTACTATGGGCTTACAGTGCTAAACGTTGATGGATGGTGGTGGTGATGACAGCTATGATGATGATGTATGAAGTAATGAAGAAGACAATGATGTTCACTAACAAGATGAAGCCAAATTTTTAAAAAATAACCTGACAGGGTGAATTATTCCAGGAATAATTATTATGTATGTATTCATTCATTCACTTTTCTGAAGCCTATCCATTATCATCCTCCATATCATATTCACTTCTCCTAGAATAGTGCAGACATGGCAGAAAGTGAATTCCAGGAGTCTGGGTAGCAACATTCAAATTAAACTTATTATACCATTAGACTGAGAAATGATTTTCTTTCTGGCAAGAGTTAATAAAAGGATAACTATAAAAGTTCCTAACAATTTTATGCTTTTCAGAAATAGTCTTGCATTGAAGGTAAACAGTTGTCTTTGCTCCTAACTCTTAAGACAAGTAACATGCAATAAACACTTAGTAAATGTTTTGAACGGAATGCATGATTGGATAAATGGATAAATACATAAAAGAGTGAGCAAGTGAATAAATGCCTCCTTCAACTATATCTCTCTACTTTTTAGAACAGTTCCTGATTGTGCAGGTAAAAATCACATGGTAAGAAATCTGGGGCTTATGCTCTGAAAGAATGATCTCCGAGAGCCTAAATTCTGATCTTTCAAATGAGTATTTTAAGACTACTGTGCATATGCTCCAGAAGCCTACGGCAAAATATGACCCTTTGATGATAAAACAAAATAAATTAATCATGATGATGTCATAAGAGCAAGTCCTTTTCTAGGTCATTATAATTTTTCATGTCAATTTCCACATATTTTTAACCAGAAGATCTATGGAAACAATAGAATTTTATTTCTATCCAATGTGGTGATCTTCTAGCATTTGCTTACATCTCCCACAATATCTATTTACAAATCATTATCCTGTCCTTGATGATCTGAGTCCAAAAGTCACTAAGCCAACAGCCACACATTCTTTCTGTAGAATTTGTTTAAAGCCTACAAAGAAAGTCTCAGTGGACAGTTGGTGGCCTCAACATCACCAGGTTGGAAACTCCTTGGGGATAAGAATATCCCCAATTTATAATACCTCTGTATCTACAACAAACTTAATAGAAAGCTCTGTCTAAACAGCCACTTAATAAATGTCCATTGATTAAATGCAGAAATGAGACTAGGGCAATGCAATAGGAAATAAATACTGTGCAAATTTAGAGACAGAAGAGTACAGTTTAGGGAGGTGAAGTCAGAACGAACTTCACGGAGGATGACAGACTTAAATAATATATTGAAATAAATGGCTGTGCTATGAGCCAGTAGTAATCTAAGCATTTAAAATGAAAAAGCACTGAGCTCTAAGGGTGCAGAGCACTCTCACAGTGGCACCTCATACAAGGTGTTTCTGACTTTGAATATCTTGCTTTTGAGAAGAACCCTGCCTAAATGGGCCACGCATTTCACTGTCACAGTGGATGATGGCAAGTGAAATATGAGATTGATGTTGAATTTTTCAAGAAGGATGGAAGACAGGGATATGAAATGAAGGTGAGAAAGAAAGATAGAAGGAAAGAAATGCTTTCAATGAAAGAAATTCTTCTTTCCCACATTTCCAGTTGAAGGATTAATCTGTCCTCTGAGAGTGAATGTCATATGACAATCTTTAGGAAAACACAAAATAGAGGGCTTTTAGCACTACCAAATGTTCCTATCATTCTGTTCCGGTCCTCTCCACATATAGTAGGGTTAGCTTTTGGTCTTTGTGACTGAGAGTCCTTCTCATTCATCACCTCTGCCTAAGGTGTCTACCCATAATATTTAGTCCATATTATGACTAAATATGCAAGGGCTTATTTAGTTCTTTGAACTAATGCATGAACTATAGAAAACTACTAAATTGTGTGTAAACCCAGGAATAAGAATGGTGAGTTCTCATCAGAAGGGGAAATGAGGGAAACGGTACTAGCATTTCCTATGCAATAAATATGTTTGCATTATTCATGCCGTGTGTGTGTGTGTGTGTGTGTGTGTGTGTGTGTGTATTCGCTCAATCACTGCAGAAACCCTTAAATTTGGGAGTTCGTATCTCCTTTTCACAATTGGTAAAGCTGAGGTATGGACAGTTTTATACAAGTTAAATAGTTTTATACAAGTTAAATAGTAAGTGGTTATGAATCCCAGGAGACTTGGGATTTATAACTAGATCTGGCTGACTCTAAAATATACTGCAGCTCAGAAAACAGGCAATTCTGTATAATAAAAAAACAATTCTGATTTGAAATGAAAGCAGGGCAATGCAGAATAATAAAAAAGTTCATTAGAATTAAGCCCAGCCCCGCTTGGAACACTATCTCTATCATCAACCCTTAAACAAATTAGCTTTCATTAGTAGCCGTTTCTCCTCTGTTAAATGGCCTAAGAACTACCCAACAATACAGCAGTATGAACTAGATATGATGATTTTTATGAATGTGCCTAACTGAGTAGCCTATACAGTGGGGATCTTGGCACAGAATTTGTACCCAGTAGGCATTCAGTAAATATTTGTTGAATGACAATGCAGTAGATGTACGAGAACCCACAAGAACTTACAAAATCGTAACAGATGGTCACCTTATTTTTAAGGGTTACCTATCCATCCGCTACCCTCAGAGACCACACTACCTATGCATTCACTGTCATAAATCAAAAGGAAAACATACAAAACCACTGGAGGTACAGGTAGAGGCACAGCCTGGGGGATCCAAAACGGAAAATGGACTCATTCTTTTGCCGCAAATCACAATCTCTTTTTCTCTTTGTCTACTGAAGCAGCTTCCCTTACAGCCACCCTTCGAAGAAGAAAAAGAAAACAAATCTCAAAAAGAACATGGGGGCTTAAGGTCAGACACTGAGGCAGAGCCCTCAACCAGGAAGGATGTTCTGTCAGGCATTTTCTCCAATTTTCTCTTTAACGTCTTTCCTCTCACTCTTCTCCATGACCTCCTTTGTCTCTTGAATCTATAATGATGATTCATTCCCTGCTTCCCCTTATGGAAGGGAAGTCTTTACCTCTCATGGACAATGATTATGCTTGACATGGTGACCCCAGTCTCCTATTCTGAGGCATCCTCCCCTAGTGCCACACACACCCGCTTTTCTCTAACCCGGAGCAGGGCTTTGGCTGCCGCAGTTCCCATATAATTCTCCAAAATAACATGTGAGTTTCAGTTCCAAGAATACCTCAGTGGCCTGCATGCCAAATACATGCTGCTCTTCTTCCTCCTTTTTCCTCCTTCAAGGCAAGAAGACAAAGCATCTCCGCCCAATCATTCAAGAAACTTCACCAGGAATATTTAAGAAAAGACTCAGAGTCGTGAAAGTCCACACATAGTTTCAAGTGCTAGGGAGGATATACCAAGGAGAAAAAAGAGCAAAGACCCTGACTGAGGCAGTTCCAAAGATGAACGGGTGGGGTGAGGAGAAGCTGGAGTTGTTGCTGGCTTACGCCCAAGTGTAAATTGCTTGCTTTGCCCTAAGGCATTTTATGGTGTTGGAAAGCTTCTCTAGGAAATTCCTATGGGACTCTGGAGATGAGAAAAATGTAAATAAGAGAAATTATAATGTTGCCTTGCACAGCAGCTTCTAAAGAGGATCCGAAAGCCCTCTAGTCAATCATGTGACATCCCTGGTAGGCAAGCTCTGTCACCTGAGATTCAACTTAGTAGACATGACAAAGTTAGTGCATCACAGGACTATCACTGGTTCTATGGCTTTTGGGTTTTAGTTTAAAGGGGGTATAATGGCTGGCTCCCTTCATGCTGTAAGTAGAAACACAGAGAAGATATATATCAATGAGCAACCTCTTTCCAACTCACCACTTGCACAGGAACTAAAGATGCCCTTGTAGACCAGCACTTCCATGCCAAAATATACCAAAGCAGTGACCTACCTACTTAGCTCAAACACATGCCAAGTCTCAGCCACTCACAGCGTGGGTCAGAGGCCACCATTCACCCACCCGCATGCCTGCTCTCACAGGAATTCTCCCCAACATCTCCTCATACACTGAAATCACACACTCACTTTCACTTATCACCACTCGCTCTCTTCCATTTCCAGGGGCCAGGGACTGACCTAGATACAGTATCCAACAGAGTAGAATGCCACTCCTGCATGCTCATCACTGCTACTGTCTCTCCTGCACAGCGACCCACTTGCTTCTGGAATCAGTCCCCTCTATAAATACATGCATAGTGCATTTGGTCACTTATTCTTGTTGACTTTTTCCAAGTTGAATAAACACTCAAGTGTAAACCTATTCCTTAAGTCACTCACCCACATTAATCAGACTTATTTTACTTTTTTATATTTTTTGAGATGGAGTTGCACTCTTGTTCCCCAGGCTAGAGTGCAACAGCACAATCTTGGTTCATTGCAACCTCCACTTCCCAGGTTCAAGAGATTCTCCTGCCTCAGCCTCCCTAGTAGCTGGGATTATAGGCACCCATCACCATGCCCAGCTAACGTTTTATATTTTTTATATTTTTTAGTAAAAATGAGGTTTCACTATGTTGGCCAGGCTGGTCTCAAACTCCTAGGCTCAGAAGATCCACCTGCCTCTGCCTCCCAAAGTGCTGGTATTACAGACATGTGCCCCTCATACTCCATTGTAAATTTTGAAGCATGATCACTATTTTTTTAAAAAAAGTCTAAAGTCTCCAATAAATTTTAACAAACATTTATTGTGGTATGAAACTCCAAGCAAGAGGAGTCCATCTTAACAACCAAAATGGTGGTAACACTGATTACCACCTTATCACCATGAGAAGCTTCATTATGGTATCTGATAGGAAACCATCACAGTACAATATGCAGGGATTCTAGTAAAGCCATGCCAACATTTCTGTTCATTGAACATGAAACTCATGATAAGCCCAAAATGTAGATATGAAATTCACAAAGCTACTTTTTGCATCTTTACATTGCATCAGCTTTGGAAAACCATTCTTATGCTAATTTGTCCCTTTGGAAGTATAGATGTCTTAAGGCCACAGAGTCCGAAGGCAATTCTTTTGTTATTTCAGAGAAATGGAAGGCAATTTTTTAGAGCAATCACTCTCATTAATTGGTGCTTTCATCCATTAAAAATCTGGAGCCTCTGCTTGTAAGTACCAAAACTGGTTTATCACAACACTACTGCATGATTGTGAAAAGCTTCCAGCCCAACTACCCTGTCAGCCTTTAAATAGAGAGGAGAAACAACCATCCCAAACTATGGGAGCTGTGCGGGCCTGGGGAAGAGTTGGCCCCAGGGATGGCATGGTGCACTTACAGTGTGAGGGAAGCGCGGTAGGAACAAAAAGGTAAACCAGAGTCTCAGTTCCCTGGGCTAATGGAGACATAGGGAATGTCCAGTCAGCCTGGCTTTGTCTAATTAAAAAATAAGTTTCTCATGTGGATAATCCTCTGGCTTGTGTCACTTCCCAAGTACCTGTGGCCTGGCATCTGTCACAGGGTGTCTGGCTCCTCAATTCTGGCATATTCGACCAAGTAGTCTTTTTCTTACATTCCCAGTAAAAAATGGCATGCCCTTTCTAGCATGGTGTCAGATTGTCTACACTGGTGCACAGGACTTACTGTGATGGAGAGGGAGTGGTGCTAAGGTACTTGAGATGTAAAACTGGCTAGGGTCAAATGTCATCTTGAAGGTCTTTACGGAAAGCATTTAATTCGGTGGCAGATTTACATCCTTGTGACTGTTCACCAGCAGCGCATTAAGCTAAGGTTCGAAAAGCAAAGTCTAGCCTGTTGAAAAACATGAACTAAAGTCCCTGATCTGCTTCCTTTTACCAGCAGATTTCTAAAGAGCTAGGAAAGTCTAGGGTAAGCCTCAATCTTACGGCAGTTCTATCACTGCTCTTGAAAGTCCCTCTATCGCCCTCTCCATGTTTGGTAAAGTATAAAGAAACACCTTATTTATAAGAGAGGCTTCCAGAATTTCTAAATAGAAAGAGCCTGGGTGGAGGTGTAAGGCAGAAACCTATTGTAAGGAACAAGATTAAAGGAAAATCTCGGAGCTGCTCTTGCAAAGTAAGTACAGTGTTTACTAAAAAGCTCCTTTAATATATACTGCCTACTATATACTGGGATAAGCACCTCCGAAACATATATGAAAAAATTAGCCACAGATCTTGGACTCACGACACTTAACGTCTAAAGGGGGAGAGAGATAATAAACTATAACCACAAGATTGAGACAATAAAAATATTAACTAATGGCAGCAGCTATTTAGAAAATTAATTAGTGCCATACTGTAGATAGTGACCAAGCGGCTGCTTGATACTGGGTAGGCAGGAAAGGCCATTACTGAACAAATCGTAGTTAAACTGAGACCTACATGGCAAGAGTGAGCTGGCAATATGAAAAACATGTCAAGGAGAGAGAGAAGCGTGTTCAAGAATCCTGAGTCAGGAAGAAGCTTGGCACATTTGCGGAAAAAGAAGGAAGTTGATGGAGTCGGAACACAACAGCCAAGGAAAGAGGGGAATAGAAAAAGTAAGGCAGGGAAGGTATTCGATTTCATTCTAAGTATGACAGGAGGCCATTGGAAAATTTTGACGTGATCATCTGATTTCCTTAAAAAAAAAAAAATTATTCTGGTTATTGTGTAGGGAGGGCAACTGGGAGGCTCTTGCAGGAATCCTGGAAAAGGATTAGGGTGATTGGCAGAAAGGAGAGCGGATGAAATGATGAAAAGACAGGCTCAGTAGCCTGGGCTTATGTGTTGGATGTGGGAGTAAGAAAAATAAGTAATTTAAGGAAAACCTGCCTTGGGGACCGTGGTTCACCATTCACTGAGTTGGGGAAGACTAGAAAAGGAACAATTTGAAAAGGGAAAAAAAAGTTAATTTTCACCATGTTGTTTTAGGTGCTTCACTGACACTGTGTGGAAATGTCTAGTAGGTAACTAGATAGTCTAGTCTAGAGTTCTGAGGAGTGGTCCAAGTTGTAGATGAGTATTTGATAGTCACTGCATATAAAGGATATGTAAAAGCCATAGACCAGGTAAAGTCATCTAGGAAAGTTCTGTCAATTCAATAAACAAATAAACAAAGGAGCTTGAGCAGAGCCCTTTGGGCAGCCAACATTTAGAGGTGGATAGAAAAGAACAAAGCTAGCAAGGAAGATTGAAATAAACCGTCCAATAAGATGGGAGTAAAATTACAAGAGTGTGGCTTCATGAATATCACAAAAACCTTTCAGTAAAGAATCTGTCATTTCATTGAATGTGGCAGAGAGGACAAGATGACAGTAGACTAGTATTGGATTTGGCAACATAGTGATGGCTGGTGACTTTGGCAAGAGCCACCAGAAGCCCTCCATTAACACCGTATGAAAGGACATCTGAAAGAAATGGGTTAAGAAGAGCGAAAGACATGAGAAAGTAGAGAAAGCAATTATAGGCGACTCTTTCAAGATGTTTTGCTATTAAGAGGAACAGAAAAGGAGGTAGGCAAAAGCAGATGGTCAGTCAAGGATTTAAGGGTTTTTTTTTTTTTTTTAAATATACGATGTACTAGAACTTACTTGTGGATACTTGAAATAATATAGTGGAGAAGGAGAAATAGCAAAGTCCTTCAAAAGGAAAAAGACTGAGATCCAAAATTTAAGAGTTCAGAAAAGCTAAATTCAAGATCTTTTGCTTTTTCCAGGACTTTGCCATTTGTAAGAATTGGTCTCTAATAGAAGCAGGGATTCTTCATCCACAGTAGCAGGAGGAAGACAGAAGGCATGGGTACTGATGCAGGTAAGCTGGTAGCTTTGGTACTATGAAAATGAGAAAGTTCCTGGCAGAATAACTCCATTTTCTCAATGAATTATGAGGCAGACTTAGCAGCAAAAAGTTAGAGAAAAGATAAGATGTAATAGGTTCAGAGTGACGAGAGAGAGTGAGAAGTTATTTTGAAGTAGGGGAAGTTAACATAGTAAGGAATGTAGCAGGAGTGCTGGGCTGACTCGTGACAATTTGAGGTCCATGGCTTCATCATCATGGCTGTGTTTTTCCAGCTTGGAGGAGAAATTGGAGTTCCTTAATTGCTTTCAGGCAAGCAAGAAATGGGCAGTTTGTTTAACTGAGACTACTCATCAGGCACCACTGTGCACCACTTCAAATTGTCTCACCACACCTGCTCTTCCAGGCATGGACTTCCTGATCACTTCTGCCCTGGCTTCTGCCAACTTCATAGAGCACCTCATCTGTAGCTACTGTCCAGCTGTAGCTTCTTGCCCTGGGGTTTCTCCTTCACTAGTGTCCAGGAAGCAGGATGCTAATGAAGGAACTGCTGGACACATGCATATATGTAACTTGGAAATGCAGGAGAGTGAAAGGGAGTCTCTGAATAAATGCTCACCCCTTTTGTTTTTTAGTACACAGTTCTAGGACACATTTCTTAAGGCTCCTTAGAGCATTTCTGGTAGGATGAATGACCACTTGCACTAAGCAATGCTCAACCAGACAATGTATCCTTGTATCAACTTTCTCTCCTTCCCTGTCTCATTATTCTGGTCCCTAACCCCTGCTCCCTAGAATTAATTTAAAAAAAAAAAAAAAACCCCAATCCTTACATATAAGGTAGTGCCTCATTCTCTGCCATCAAAGGAACTCAGGTAAGATAACTGGCATTAGGAGTGGCTTTAGAAATCAGCTCCTCAAGATGGGACTGTGGAGTTCAATGAAGACCCCTCTGCTAGGGGTGAGTGAAGTAGTATTAATTCCTAGCGTGTTCATTCTTACCATCACAAATCCTAACATTCTCACCTATAGTAGGCTGGGATAAGTTAAAGGTAGAGGGGTAACATACTGGGTTATGTGGTAGCTCTGGTTTTTGAACAAAATATGACCAGTTGTCTGGCTTTGTCAATATATTTTCAAGTGTTGAAAAAAGAAACTGGAAGAATGAAGTCAACCGACTGTCAACTTAGGAAAGCCTGCTGAAAATCAGATCCAGGGGAAAAGAAAACTAATAGTAACAATGCTACCAAAGAGACTAAATGCACAACCTTAGAATTCCTCCTTTGTGGAAATTCTAATAGGAAAAGAATGGGAACCTGAGACCCTCATGGAACTCTTAGGAGGACAGTAAGAGAGGATTTTCCTGAAACCTGTTAGAAGGCAAGAAAAGCTCCTCCCCTCTTGCCAAAGGAAAAGAAATTTGCCTTTAAAAACACTGTAAAGAACACATCTGAGGCAGGTGCCTCTCATACTGACTCCTGTCCTCAATATGTGACCCTGTCTCTCTGTAGTCCCTCCAGGTCAGTAACTAAAGCCAGGTCATAGCACAACTACAGCAGGAAAATACAGTCCCTAGAAGGGAAGAATATCTTGGAGGAAATAGATTACATACTGAAGGAATTGTAATGGAAAGGTCCAGCCAATTACAGGTCTACAGAAGTCAGGAAGCACATGCAGGCGTGAACATTGAGGAAGTTAGACTGGAGGTAGAGTGGGATAGAGAATTTATTGGCATGGTAGCACTTTCTTGTGAAATGACATTCGAGCTCCTTGCAAAGATACCTAGAGGCATTCCTAATATACTCCTGTGTTGATGGCCTAGCTGATGAGGTGACAAATGATGGGATGACTTTGGCAAAATATTGAAGAAGAGATCAGAAGATTAAGAAGGTGGGAATGTTAGAATGGACGTATTAATATTATGAGAGACTGAGAATTGATTACCTGACTCTGTCCTAAGATGCATTTCATAAGGTTCTCCTAGGATGTCCTTGTGGGATCCAGCACCTGTCACTCACACGGTTTCAGCTCAATAAGGTTCCTATCATTGGCTTTCCCCCCTTCCACGTTCCCTCGCCTACTCCCTAATTTCTGCCCCCTAAGATTGTTTCCCATGTAAACTCCTTGCATAAAGGCTAAGACAGGCTGCTTTGGAAAAGCAGAAATTCTAGACAAGCTAAATAATCCTGAGACTACACAGGTCCCTACCACTAACTCCAAAAATTATTGCTAGATGTATTCTACTATAGCGGCTGGACATAACAGATCAGCAGTAGATGAGAATTTCCTCCTTCTCTTCTTCCCCCTTCATCTGAAACAGTAAATTCAGATGGCAGTGAAAGGCAAACACTTCCTTGAGACAGAGTGATAATGCTTTTATGGCAGTTGCACCCTCTTGTGCTCGGGGCCCACCAAAAGCCCCTCCTGAACCCCACTCTTCTTCGGGCAAGTCTCTGCGCTTTATTTCCCAGCACACGGTTGTCACCCTCTAGCCTCAGGATAACAGTGTCCCCTGGAGGGATCAGTTCTTCCTCTGGGGAAATCAAAGAACAGATCAGGAATTAGTCACCAGATTATGTCACTTTGAATACAAGGAAGAAAAGAAGAACAAGAGGAGAGAAAGGGGCAGAGGAGGACGTGCAGATAAGATGGAAGAAGAGGATTCAGGGAGTAGGGTGGCAGGACTGTATTTGATGAGTTCACACATTTATTTTATGTCAGCATCACAATACATTTGCAAGGTGTTCTCCTAGTCATACAGATGGGAAAGGCAAGACATATGGTCCCTGTTTTAAACAACTGATTCTTCAGCTAAATTAGCAGCTAGGAGTTACAGGTTGGGCCACGGCATGAACAAGACACGGGGCTTGATCGAGAATGAGGGAAACTAAGCAGATCAGATATACAGATGATTTACACTTCTGCCTTCGTATAGCTTGTATTTATTTGTTTATACCAATTTATGGAAAAATGTCACAGGACTATTATAGAATACAGACAACTAGAATATTTTCATTTTCCCTCTGCATGACAAGAAATGGTAACCAGACAAGTATACATGGAGCAATTTCCAGGGAAGAAGACCCAAAGTGTTGTGAAGAGAAGCCCAAACTTCACTGAACCCTAAGTTCTGATGCTGCCAGGATGAAGGAGACCAGAAATCAGAGCAGGACACTGGGATGGGCAGAGGGGCAAGCCCATTGGGTTCACTGCAAAATGAACTTCATAACGACTGCCCTGGAGGTTTCACCAGACTGGAGTTTCTTGTGGATCTTCACTGGCCCTGCTTTATTTCTGGAAGGCCCAGAGCATTACATCACTTCCCTCTGCTTCTCTACTGAGATTTTTGCCCATGAATTTCTTCCTATATCCATGAAATTGATCATTTCTTATTCCACTGTATCCTTTCTTAAGTTTCCTGCTGAAGCAGTCACATACCTCTTTGCCATTTCAGCATTCTCCTTTAAACTAGCTCCTTCGTAAATTTTATGTTCTTTCTCCACTTCTAGTAATATTAAAGCTTCAAAGACTCATAATAGCCTAGAGGTGAAGGAGCCAATATTTTCTTGGATTAAAGAAACAATTGCTGGGTGCGGTGGTTCATGCCTGTAATCCCAGCATTTTGGGACGCCGAGGTGGGCAAATCACCTGAGGCCAGGAGTTTGAGACCAGCCTGGCCAACCTGGTGAAACCTCATCTCTACTAAAAATACAAAAATTATCAAGGTGTGGTAGTGGGCACCTGTAATCCCAGCTACTTGGGAGGCCGAGACAGGAGAATCGCTTGAACTAGGGAGACGGAGGTTGCAGTTAGCTAAGATCATGCCACTGCACTCCAGCCTGGGCAACAGAATGAGACTCTGTCAAAAAAAAATTATATATAGCATTTGCTCAAGCCACATTTAATTTAATCACTTAAAACTATTAACTGATTTTTTTCTTCTGTTTTTACAATTTCATGTATTTTTTTAAATTTACCTTTTTTATTTCAATAGGTTTTGGGGGAATGCATGGTATTTAGTTACGTAAATAAGTTCTTTCGTGTTGATTTCTGAGATTTTGGTGCACCCGTCACCTGAGCAGTATACACTGTACCCAATGAGTAGTCTTTTATCCCTCGCCCCCTTCCCACCCTTTCCCCTATCCACAAGTCCATTGTGTCATTCTTATGCCTTTGCATCCTCATAGCTTAGCTCCCACTTATGAATGAGAATGTATCAAATTTAATTTTCCATTCCTGAGTAAAACTAGTAACTAATTTAATTATCACAGCAATCCTACAAGGTAGGCACAGTTATTATCTCCATTTTTTTCAGATGAGGAAACTAAGGCTCATACTAGTAGTGCGAGAAATGGAAGAACTAGAGCAACCAGAAAGTGGCAGAGCTCGTGATGTGAATACAGGTAAGGGGCTCCAAATTCTGTGCTCTTAACCCTAGGGATTGTCTAACCCATTCCCTTCATTTTATAAATAGAGTAAGACACAAAGAAACTAAGTGACTTATGCCAGGATAAGGTAGGGTGTGGACTGCCATGCATGACTTCTGATTTCCAGTTTAATGTTTTTGTTGCAATACAACATGGCCTTGGTTCCAGACAACAGTTTTCTCCTCTAGTCTATGTTTTCTGGTGATTCCCCATGAGTTCTTGAATTGATCTGTAGATTTACAATTTCACAAAGGATCTTCATTTTATCAAGGCTTATAGAAAAAGCACGTGAGATTGTAAGGATTTGCACCTGGTCATTGGGGCTTTAGCACTGGGTGATCCAAATGCTAGCTTTTCCCTTATTAGCTGTGACACCACAGCATGTTCCTTTAACTCTCTGGGAAATCTAGTTGTTATAGCTGAGGGGACCTGCAAATTGTAAGAAATATATAAATCCTGTTATTACAACAATGATGATGATTAGTCCCGTTAAAAGCACAATGTTTTACTCATTATTTGTGCAGAGTTTGTGAAATGGTAACAGCCATAGAGACTCAGATGGTCATTGTTTCTCAAGGTGGGAGGACCTGATGCTGTGATCACTGCTGGGAATACAGAAGGTTGTGAGTAAAAAGCTAGGAAATGCAAACCATGTTCCTGCTTATTAACAGTTCTGGATAATAGCTCTGTGGGGTAAAATGTAAATCTGTCAATAAAGGAGAAACTGTGAG
Organism: Sapajus apella; assembly: GCF_009761245.1. Lineage (NCBI taxonomy): Eukaryota > Metazoa > Chordata > Mammalia > Primates > Cebidae > Sapajus > Sapajus apella. The sequence continues at coordinate 2,183,588 of NW_022437024.1, forward strand.
TCATGGAAACCTACCTCTGCATGCACCCCTCCTCCTGGGCATGGGTAGCATGCCTCATTGACCCTTTCACTGTAGCTCTTACTGTAGCATTGTGAGCAAAGCTTATGTAAAACTGATCACATTTGGTATTTTGGCTGTTTTCCCAGCCACCTCCATTGTTGGAGATTGTGGGCCCCTTAAGGGCAGAAACCCTTGTCTTTTATCTCTGTATTTACAAAGCCAGTAACATGGTTGGCACTCAGGAAATGGTGGTTGGATAATGAATGCGTGCATGATTTTATGACCTCCTTGAATTGCAATCACTTTGCTTTCATTCAGCAGCTGACTCAGGACCTCCTCTGAGAAGAACGCACTGAGTAGTCCTCCCAGGATTGTGTGTTGGGTAGGAATAACTTTGGAGTGTGGGAACCAATAAATTTTTAGGGAGAATGAAAAGGAATATCGAAGGCTAGAATGTTTTTTTTAACCAGTTTCAGAGAACCATTGTTTAGCAGTTCTTTAATATTTCATCATCCAATCACCAAAGGATGCCCACAACTCCCTATATATCAGAATATTTTCCTTACATACATTTAAAAAATAAGAAATTTGTTTTGTAGGCAATTTGATACCTAAGGAGATACACAGAAAGCTGTAGTTTGAGGCTTAAAGGATGATTTTTAAGCCTGGAAGAGAGAAAGGATGGAGAAAAAGCCCAAAGAGAGAAGATTACAATTCACACCCTCTTTGCGTGTGCTTCAATATCAAAGATTCCTTAATGGCAGGAACCAGGTGTAAACTTGATAGATCTCCCACAGCGTCTATTAATGGCTGTGCACACAGCCAATGCTCAGTAAAAATTAGATGGATGGGTGGAAGAATTGGTGGGTGGATGGATGCACAGACAATATAATTTGCTGTTTCCAGTATTACCAACTGTCACCTGTAAGTTGTTTAACTCTGGTCAGAATGCCCAAATAACCTACCAGTTTGATAATCACTTTCTTACCCATTAATTTCCTCTGGACTTTTCTTTACATAGAACTAATATTCACTTATTTTTTGTTCTTTATTAAATTATTCAAAAGAAACTCCTATCTCCCTCAGCACCCAACAGTAAAACTCCCTACATACACAAGTATCTTCTCACATAAATCACACAACCTAACACAATGATATTCGCACTTAGGGTATTGTGTCTCCATTTGAGTAAGAAATGAAGTCAGAGACAGAGTTAAAGTCTAAGAGAGATGTTTTATTTTTCTTATTTGGCACTAGCTATCCTGTGCTTTAAACAAAGAACGCAAATATGCCAACGACGTAACATTTATTACCAGCATGGGAGTGGTGGGGAGGAGGTTATGCAGATGGGTCCTTTTGTACCACGCTATCTATCATAACTCATTATCACAAATAATACAAAGCCATTCCCTCAGCTGCACCCAGTTGTTTGGGTCATCTTTAGTCATGTCCAAACTCATTTTCATAGTCCTTTCTTCCTTCTGTCTCTCCTGTTTCTATGTAGTTCTCTGTCTAGCTTAGCTCTTGTATGATGAAGATTTCCAAGGCCAGTTAAGTCTTGGGTTGGGAGTAGCCTGTTCAGAGAGAGATAGTCTTGGAGAAGCGCGGAAGGAAGAGTCATTAGGGAGAAAGCTTGAGGAAGATGGAGGGAGGGAATGGTGCGGAATGAATCACCAGAGGAAAGAGAATCACTGGAGACGTGCAATAGAATATGTAGGAACAACTGTCTCCCAGATATCTTGCTCATTCGAGAACTTCCAGAAAAGAAATAGCTGAAAGAGATGGAGAATGGGATTGAGGAAAGTCATACTCTGTTCTGTGAAGGATTCATTTTGCTGCTGAAAGGAAGTAACTACAGAAGAAGAGAGAGAGAGAGAGAGACAGAAACCAGGAGTAGGGTGGGCGAGACAAAGAGGAAGCCATATGGGGAGGGGGGTGGGAAGATAAGGGCGAGGAGGAGAGAACATGGCATGTAGTGGGAACACTGTTGGAAACATAAGAACCGCCCCCAGAAACAAAATGCCAGCATCTCTGGGTGAAAATCTAAATTGTCAGCACATGCATCTTTGCTCGGAGAAATATACACCTATTTTTTTTTTTAATTTCAGGATGATTCCCCATTCCAATATCAGTAAAGCACTTTAAACTGAGAGACTCAGATAATTCCTTCCTCCTATCATGAAGCATCCCCAGGTCCCTTCCTCACTGTTCCTTATAAAGGTGCCATGCCTATGCCAGAGTCCCATGCCACAGAAAAATTCAGGAACAAGGAATTGCTCAAATTTCATAAATGTATATCTTATAAAATTGTAATAGAAGAAATCCGTTTGTCTTTAGAAAAATACACAATTTTTAATGATTATAGTTTCCAAATAAAATTTTTTATTTAATTTTCAGTCATTAATGTCAATATGAGCAGGGATAGCCAAATAAAACAAGATTAGATACTAATAACCAAAAAACTGACTGTGTTTTGATACTCACTTGGTTCCAGGATCCCTGCTAAGCACTTTGTATACATTCTCATTTAACGATCAGAAAAACCTTACAAAGCCTTTAGTATTGCCTCTGTTTTTACAGATGAAGAAGCAAGCCCAGAGAGGTTAGGGACCTGGCCATGGTCACTCAGCTAACAAGTATATGGGTCGGGATGTTGAGAGACCCCCTGGCACCTAATCGTGTGCCAAGGGCCCCAGATCTCATTTTAGGCAACAGTGAGTGTTAAGTTTCTTCCCCACCAAATTTGTCCTACACCTGGTAATAGGAGGAAAATGGTTTGAATCTTTCCCTTCCCTTAAATTTCTTCCTTATGCTGTTTATAAAGTGATCAAACATTAGGCAACTGGGCAGAATAATAAACTGAATAATTAATCCCTGATTAATGGTAGTTAACTGTACAAAAAAGGAAATAAAAGACAAGTAGGGTCCACAAATGCCTGCCCTCTCTACCACATTTGATATTACTGAACCCCTTTTTTCTCTTAAAATGATTACTTCTTTTGGCTTTAATAACATGTGTACCTATACAGCTGACCACCGCAATCTCGGTCCCTGTCTCCACCAGGCCTGTGAGCTTCGCTGAATACTGTGGCTCCTCCTGCCCTGGAACTATAGCTGATATTCAGGGCTCAGTTCATATCGCACTTTTCTCTAGATGCTCTTCTGAGAGAACTCGGCTTTTCTCAACTGGGCCACTGACAGCTGTACCCACTCTATGCTGATAGATTTTAAATCTGTAATTCCACGCTCCAGACTGCATAGCTGTAGGCACTACAAGACAACCTCACTAATGTGTCCAGCCCTCAGTTCCGAATCTGATGCATCTTCTGTGAAAAGCAAGTTCCCACTACAGCTTCTCAATTTCCACTAATCTACTGTCATTCCTTCAATCTGAAAATCTAAAAGCCAGCTTTGACTATTTTGTCCTCTGTATTGGCTCTACAGAGAATATTACTGGATCCTAAAGAAATGTCCTTCGAAATTATCTTGCAATCCTTATGGCCACCAAAATTCTGCCTCATCACCTCACATTTTGGGAATTTGAAAAAAGCCTGATTTGTCTCCCTATCTTGATTTACTCTTGCCCCATTCTCTCACAGAGTGATAATGAGATTAATTTTCTTAAAATAACCATTTTATCATAACCATTTCATCAAGTGTTTCCTATGACTACTTTCCAGAGTAAAGCTAAATGGCACTAATGTAGCCTTCAGGGTTCTCCATGACCTATTGGTTAATGGTAACACTCATTAAGCCCAGGGTAGGGATTCAAAAACTAGGCTGTTTCATAGAGCAAGGATTTAGAACAAAAATACGCTAGTGGTATCTAGTTGAATTCATTTACAGAATCAGAACATGTAAGAGCTAAAGCTTAATGTAATGCAACCCTTTACTATTGCATGCTCATTACCACGCTATTTTTTTTTTTTTTTTGGATGAGAAAACAGATGTGGAGAAAATAAATAACTTAATTAAGATCACATACTTACATGCCAACTCCCGGTATGGTACCTTTCCAACCATAGCCTGTTACCTTTCAAAGGAGCCATTCTGTTCTGCTTGTAAACACCACACTTTTCTTCCATGACCTGTTTACAAATCCATTCAGGTCAAGTTGATTCCAACATAACCCTCACATGAACATTCAGTGTCAAGTCCAAATTTTTGTTTATGCTGTTATTCCCATTTGAAGAAATGCCCCCTTGCCTCAGGCCTCTGTATTCTACATTCTTTTTAATCCAGGTCAAGTGCCACTCCAACCCCTCCAAGACATGTCAAGGCTGTTACTTCAGCTGACATAGACAATATCCCTCTCCTTTAGCATTTGTATTGTACTATGCCAATTTGAGGCGTGTAATCATATTATTTCACGTTTACTTAACATTTTTGTGTTTGCGATATTCACTTCTCGACTAAACTCAACTTCTTAAGTGAACTGGACCGTGTCTTTCTATTGTGTTAGCCTTCACAGTGAATACAACTCTTCGCAGAGTAGGTACTGTACAGCTTGTTGAAAATATAAAGAATTTGAGACCAGGTTGATGATATCTGGGGAGGATAATTTCCATTCTAAGTTTCAATTTGCTAAATGAAGCCCCCATAGGTACTTAGCCACATGAGTAAAATGACCCAAAGGATACTTGAAAAATATAAAATTCAAAGGAGATGAGATGATTTTGAGATCTTTAAGCTATGAGAAATACAGCAACTTGTTATAGAAATCTAGGCACAAGCTAATGAGGATAGTGACTCTGCAGGTGGCAAGAAAGGATGACTTAACTTAGGGGCACTGTGCAGGGTGATGGGCATCTGACTGATGCAGACATAAAAGGAATCAAGAGCAGTGAGGAATCCCTTCCAAGTACGTTACTGATTATAAAGCCTGAGACCATAGGAACACTTTATGCACACAAAGCAAATGCTGAAAACTAGCTCAGAGCCTACATGCTTCTGCCAATGAATCCAAAGAATCATCTTCACACATGAAGAATGGCATATTTAATCTTTAAAAATAATTATCAGGTTTTTTACTCCACATGCACAAACCCCATCTTTTATTTATTTATGGATTCATTCACATGTTCCGTTCATTCAATAAAAAATGTTCATGTCGGCTGACGTGATGGCTCATGCCTGTAATCCCAGCACTTTGGGAGAACAAGGCTGGTGGATCACCTGAGATCAGAGTTTTGAGACCAACCTGACCAACATGGAGAAAGCCTGGCTCTACTAAAAGAAAAAACTAGTCAGGTGTGGTGGCCCATGCCTGTAATCCCAGCTACTCGGGAGGCAGGGACAGGAGAACTGCTTGAACCTGGGAGGCGGGGATTGCAGTAAGCTAAGATCACACCATTGCACTCCAGCCTGGGCAACAAGAACAAAACTTTGTCTCAAAAAAGGAAAAAGTTTATGTCCACTGTGCCATGAATCCTAGGGTAGGTACTGCAATGAATTTTTAATTTGAATTGTTTGTACATCTATGTGCTATGCCAGAGGTATGAACAAAGGGTTATGGGAGCACAAAAAGGGGAATGACTAATTCTGCCTGGAATTGTTAGAGAAGGCTTCAGAGAGGAGACAACACTTGAGTCAGATCTTAAAGGACACCCTGTCCTTCCAGGGAAATTGAAAGAGAGTAGCATCATAAGGAACAGCCTATGCAAATGCACGGAGGAGTAAAAGACTGCCATATTCAGAGAATGGCCACTCACGTTATTTGATGTTGTGAGATCACAAGCAGTGTATGCTGGCATAAGGGAGGGAGTTGGAAGATAGGGTGGTTAAATAAAATAAGCCCAATTATGAAGGTTAGGCCCAGATACTCAAAGGTCTTTTATGGCTTGCCAAGAAATGTGGACCATATCCAGTGGATAAAATAAGCCATCAGAGATTTGTGGGAAAATTAGATTTCTGCTCTAGATATCCAATTCTTTATTATTTGCAGCACACAGAAATCTTATTTGATCCAATAAAACATGGTTACAACTTCTTTCTCATACTCAACTTGATTTGAGAAAGTCTACTGTAGCCACTCTGAAGCCTTCAATGATATTGTCTCCATCTAAAGAAGTGCAGACACCAAGGTGATGGGTTTTTTATCATCCAATGCAATGACTAGACATCAGCTTCTTGGGAGATGAGTTAGGGTCTTTGTCATCCCTTTGAAATTGATATCTTGTCCAGCCTTGGGTCTAATTCCTTTGTGAAGTAAATCACACACTGTTTGAGAAACTGTGAGCATACATTCCTACAAGGAGTCGACCTCCTTTTCCCAGAATTAAATTCACAAAAGCAGGATTTTCATTTTCTTATGGCATAAGGCTGCTATGTTAAGTCAGGCTGCTCTCCTGCCATGATGCTGCTGCTTTTTCAGCAGAATCTTAATAGTATCATAATGACATTCTGATACTTAATAATATCAGAATAACTATTAAGCTCTGCTCCAGAGATGCAGCACCTGGGCAGTATAGGATCATGCCCTAATCTTATTTATGAAATGCCTCCTTCTCATCAGATATGTCCTGTTCCTTTATGTCTCCTAACAATTTCTTATAGACATATTTCCCTCTTCCTTACTAATAACCGGAATGACTGATTCGACAGCTGGTACAACCAAGTGTGAAGAAGCAGGATCCTTTCCCAGGGTTTGGAAGGAATGGAAGACAGAGGATTTTTGTTTTGTTTTTTGTTTTAGGATTTTTTTTTTTTTTTTTTTGGAAAAAATAACCTCAATCTGAAGCACATGTCACTGCCAGGGCTGATGACATAGCATGTGTATCCTTTACATGGCACCCAAAAGATTTCCAAGGCTGAACTGAATGCTGAGCTTGCTTTCTTTTCCCACTTCTCACTTTTACCTTTGCAAAAGAAATAGAAAAAGAAACATTTCTCAGTTTCCCTGACAGGGAGAAACATGAACTATCATCTCCTGTAGAAAAGGGAGAAAAAGCACAGGTAACCACTCAACTCCTGGATGTATCCTCAGCTCCTCTGCTCCTCCAGGATAGCATATGGCATTTCTAGGTCACCCTTTAAGCATGGCAGCCAGCACAGTGAGGCACTCCGGGCAGATTAACTATGGTACCTCTTCTCCCTCTCTGGTTCTCAAAACAATACCAAATAGCCAGGATGAAATGTGGGTGACGTCACTTCAGGCAAGATGGAAACAATGAAAATCAAAAAAGGAAACCCCTGTAAAGCACAAGGAACGTTAATTATAGAAACAGACTCTTGGCCACTAAAATTCACAGGTCTGGAATTGTTTGAAGATGAAATGTAGTAGCTACATCTCATTTCATCCATCCTTAACTTCAAATGCAGAGCTTAATGTTGCTTTGTGTGTCCCTGATATGAAATCCAGAAAAACCTCCATTTACTTAAAAAAAAAAAAAAAAAAAAAAAAAAAAAAAAAAAAAAAAAAAAAAACAGCTAAACACATAATCCCACTTATAGTACCAGTCATTGGCCATATGGAAAATAAGAATTTAGCTGCCTATGTAAGATATTTGCAATCAAATTTGGAGAAGCCAAGTCAATATTAGAACATGCAATATAATAAATTCCTTGTCAAAAGAGAAACATGCATTGTGTGGCAATTAATAAATGCTACTTAATAGCGATTAGTTCTTCCCTCATATTACACTTAAGGGGAAGCGCCTCTAGAAAGTTTATATAATAGCTTAAATATGAAATCTAAAGTGTGGAAAACAAGCATTCTAGACTCATTTCTTCCTGCTCATTCCACAAAACTCAAATCCAATGACCTTAAGGACATGATGCAAAATGGTGTCTGTTCATCCAGGCACTTTTGTGATAAACGCTAGAGAGACGGCTGGATGAGTGGAAGAGATGGACTGAAGCCAATGGCGAAAATTACCTAAGAGTATCCTACTTGGTACGTGGACCTGGAGGTTCTGCCATGGTTCTTTTCTCACAGATCATAAAGTGCATTAACAATAGTAATAAGCATTTCTTTCTCCTTTTCTTCTTATTCCTTCGGACAAACATAAAGTTTTCAAGTGTTTAATCAGATGGATGACATTACCCTTTCCATAATTCTGAAAATGTATGCTCTTTCTTAATACAATTTCAAAACTATGCCTTGGCCTTGCTTGTCCACAGCAGATGTTGCCAAGACTGGGCTCAGTCAGAACCACAAAAATGCCACACATTATGAATCCACCTACAAACCCTTTCCAGAACATCATCAAGCCCATCTCAACTGGTTTCCCTGAAGGAGGACTCTCCTAGCCTCCAGGAAGAACACTGTAAGATAAAGACAGTCCACCATTTCTCTTCTTTTCTTGGCGCTTACCCTGTGTCTTATTCCAAACACTGCTTTTCTTTTATCTGCAGTACTTTAGAAAGCCATTTCATTAAATATAACAACAGTATAGTAATACAAAGAACATCACTTTCTAGTGCTAATAACTTTCATTTTTAAAACCATTTGTGTACTCCAAAATTTAGCAAAGCATCAATTTCTCATCAAGGCCAGCAGACACATCAAATTTGAAACTTTAAAGTTGTTTCTTTTGGGTTTATGATCTATGTAGAGAGGAATTGAAATGCTGTTTAAAGTCAAATTTGTTTTGCTGCTCATGTTGCCAGCTTTACTGATGAAAACTCATCCCTCTGCATAAAATAGACTCATGAAACACCAGCAACAGGAACAGAAACCAAATTAGGAAATCATGACCACCTGCAAGAGGATCACCATGACGAAATGTTCACATCCTGTACCCTTTTCAAATTTTGAAGCTCAGAGCACCAATAGAAATCACAATTTTCAGACTAGTCAGGAGAGAATTAAAGGAAGGAATTCTTTCATGAGCACCAAGTTCAAATGCGTGTGAATGCTATCATTGCATTTTACCCTATTCTGATAACTGGGGTCAAAAAAGGGATGACAGCAGAGTGGAGAACAGTGATTCACAACCCCTGGCTGCCCTTAAGAATCAACCTGGATCCTTTTAATACACGTCTATTCCCTGGACCCTTACTCTATTCCAGTCCAGCTAGATCAGAATGTGTGCTGGGTGGGGTCTTGGGATCTGTACAGTTTCTTAAAGCTTCCCAGGAAATTTTAACATGCAGCCATGACTGAGAAGCATTGACACAAGGAACTCAAAACACAGAGAGATGAAAACAGGCGAAGATAGCATGGGAGGAAGTCAGCAAGTCAGTATATCCCTGAGGCTGTTGAATCGGCATCAGGTGATACCTTTTAGAAGACTCTTGTATCTGAAAAAGAAAACACACGACTGGGTGTGGTGGCTCATGTCTGTAATCCCAACACTTTGGGAGGCTGAGGCGGGTGGATCACCCGAGGTGGGGAGTTCAAGAGCAGCCTAACCAACATGGAGAAACACTATCTCTACTAAAAATACAAAATTATCCGGGCGTGGTGGCACATGCCTGTAATTCCAGCAACTTGGGAGGCTGAGGCAGGAGAATAGCTTGAACCCAGGAGGCAGAGGTTGTGATGAGCTGAGATTGTGCCATTGCACTCCAGCCTGGGCAACAAGAGTGAAACTTCGTCAAAAAAGAAAGAAAGAGAGAAGGAGAAAGAAAAAATGCTAACTTCTGGTGATCCTAAAGAACCTATTTTATTGGGATTACTTTATTCACCATCACTGCCTCTACCACCCAGCTTCCTTGCCACTGCTCTCTACTGTTCTCCAAATGTTTGGGATGTAGGTCTCTCCTGGCCAGCCAGATGGTGAACACCTGGGCTGTTCCCCACAGTTCTGAACACCCAGGTACCCACCAGTGTAATATTCATGGCTGATGAGAAAGACAGATTCTGACAAAAAAAAAAAAAAAAAGCTGATCGCATCGAGAATGGTTCTGAACACACAAGTATTCAACTTGGCTAAGCTGGTTAATTTTGGAACTGGACTGAAAGTTCGGGGAAGGAAGTGCTTCCCTAAGGATTGAGCCACTAGAGGCCGCTCGGAGCCAGATTCTCACTAAACCATGATATGAAGTGGATTAACATCAAGGGGAAAAGGAAGGCTGCTGAGTAGCACCGGGAGTCATAGCGACCCCATGGTTCCTGTTTTTAAATTTGGTGAGTGTGCCCACAAAGTGCAGGTGTATGCACGTGGGGAAGGGGACTCTGGTCTATTTCCAAAGAATAGTCTTTCATGAAGTTTTAAGTTTGCAGGTGGCCAATAATAAGATTGGAGAGTTAAACTAGAATCAGCTATAATGGAACGGTTCCTTTCTCCTGAGCTCCACTCTCTTGGCCTCTATCACAAATGATCCTCCACGGCCTTGGGTCGGAGGTACCAGGAAATTTGTGATCATTTTCACTAACATATTCTGAAATTCTTTGTCCCCGAAGCTCATTCTGCTAGCCTCTTAGGCAATTCACTTTGTATTTCAAGAAAAATAAGTCTAAACAGCAAACTAAAATAACCTGTGGACACTCCAGTCATTGTGAGGACAAGTAGATGAATGCTATGTACTGTCTGTATCCCCAGCATCCGGCACAGCATTCAGTACAGAATAGGGAGTCCAAATTCCTACTGGATGTGTCACTCAGTGAACTAGAAATGAAGGTAATTTTGTGAAGTGCAGAAAGGTGGGCCCCACATGTCCCATTTCTTTCATTTCCAATAGCATCTTCTTTTTTTTTTTTTTTTTTTTCCACTTTTCTCCAATCTCCAGCTGAGTACAAGAAGGCTTAAACAAATCCAAACTGACCTGTCAAAAATGAATAGTGGTCCTGGAGGATATTTGTAAATCATGGCAGAGGTTAAGGTCTTGTTTCGTTCTATTACATGTCTCTGACAGTATTTTCAATGTGTCTGTAACCTCCCTGAATCTTGGCAGGTTGTAGGCCAGAAAGTTTGCACCCACTTCAGTTCCAGGGGTTTTTCAGTAATGCAAAGACTACAAGTTGTTGTTTTTCAATCTATGGGTTAAAGGATTTTTGAATAGGATAAGAAAAAATAATCCTCCTTCCCATTAGGAAAAGAGAGGTATCAGCAAGATCAGGGCAAGACCAGCAAGTGAAGATGGACACACTTCAGGACGGAGAGTGAGATGAGCAGGTTCAGTGTGGGACATCTTTACCATGTGTGTCCTGGATGCAGCTCCCAGGCTGCTCCTGGATTTATCATGGTCTAGTCTTCAGGGCAAGAAGTAAGCAGAGAATCCAAGAAAGGTAACTCTTTATTACCAAATCACCCTGTCCCACAGGCTAATGATATGTTCATATACATGTGAGTCATGCCAAATTGACTCAACCTCTTCAGCAAAGGACATAGAAAGATGGATAACAAAGGGCAAAGTGCACCTGGAATCCACAAAAATCCACAAAGCAAGCAAAAGACTTACTCTTTCTGGATCAGAAGGGGTTTGAGGGTATTTGTTGTTGTTGTTGTTATTTATTTATTTTGAGACAGGTTGTCACTCTGACACCCAGGCTGGTGTGCAGTGGCATGATTATGGCTCACTGCAGCCTCTATCTTCCTGGGCCCAAGTGATTCTAACCTAAGCCTCCTGGGTTGCTGGGACTATAGGTGCATGCCACTATGCCTGGCTAATTTAATTTTTCTGTATTTTGTAAAGATAGGATTTTGCTATGTTACCCAGGCTGGTCTCAAGTGATCTACCTGCCTCAGCCTCCCAATGTGCTGAAACTACAGGTGTGAGCCCCCTCATCCAGGCAATCTCAGTTTCTTTATCTAAAAATCGGAGGTAATCATATCCCTGTACAATAATTTTAAGTTTAAATTATGCTATATAAAGCCCTTGGCACCTAGTATTAACTCAATAATCTTTTTTAAAAAAAAATTTTCTAAATTGCTGAAGCTTAGTATTTTTAAGTACAGGCTTTTTCTTGATTATAGGAAGCATTTAATGGAAAATTTCAGAAAGGTATTACAGAGTTCTCTGACTTTTTATATCTTAAATCAATATAATTTAAGCTCTTATTGATGACTAAAATGACTATGCTATTTTGTTATACAGGGATCTTTCACACAGGGTATATGCTTTCCAGGGTATGGATGACTATTCTCCCCAAATGGTGTTAGACAACTCTGCTTTTCAAGGTTTTCTGCTGAGTATTTCTAATATCTTCCACCCTTTTCCATTTTGTTTGTTATTTATTAATTCTGTTGGCTTGCCTCCCTGATCCCTAGCATCATGTCTGTTAAACCTAAGCTGTTGTTAGCTAGGAAATCATATAAGCAAATATCTCAAAGTTGTCTAACAAAGATATGGCCTTGGCCCTCTCTTACTTGTTAACAGAACTTTTATTTTTATTGACTGATTGATTGATTGAGACAGAGTCTCACTCTGTTGCCCAGGCTGTAGTACAGTGGCACGATCTCTGCTCACTGCAACCTCCAACTTCCAAGGTTCAAGTGATTAAGCTGCCTCAGCCTCCCGAGAAGCTGGGATTACAGGTGTGCACCACCACACCCGGCTAATTTTTGTATTTTTAGTAGAGACGGAGTTTCACCATGTTGGCCACGCTGGTCTTAAACCCCTGACCTCAGGTAATCCATCTGCCTTGGCCTCCCAAAGTTCCGGAATTACAGGTGTGAGCCACTGCGCCCAGCCTAGAACTTTGATTTTTAAGTGGGCACATTACTGCCCAGGTTAAAACTAAACTAAGCTAAATTTCCCAATTTTCCTTGTTGCTAGCTGTGGCCACTGACTGATTTCCAACTAACATGCTATAAGCAAAGTGTGGGACTTAAGGGAATTTCTTAAACAGGGACAGGAATTACCTTTCTTCCTTTCTAACTTCAATCCGCTGCTTGAAAGTGGTGTTCCAGCAACCATACGAGGCATGGGGATGAAGGACATATCCAATGGATGAAAGAGTGGAAATCTGGCAGGCATCTGGGTCCTGATGACATGCAGCTGTCATCCCAGCTCTGGACAGACTACCTAAATGTGCTCTGGGTTACTGGGACTGCACACATAGATAACCCAACTGCCCACAAGCTTCTTAGAAGTATGTGGAAACAGAGAGTAAATGTGCTCTGAGTGACACTCTGTATGACAAGAAACAGCAGTCATTTTAGGGCAAGAGTTTTGTAGGCCGGGCGCGGTGGCTCACACCTATAATCCCAGCACTTTGGGAGGCCGAGGCGGGTGGATCACGAGGTCAAGAGATCGAGACCATCCTGGTCAACATGGTGAAACCCTGTCTCTACTAAAACTACAAAAAATTAGCTGGGCATGGTGGCGCGTGCCGGTAATCCCAGCTACTCAGGAGGCTGAAGCAGGAGAACTGCCTGAACCCAGAAGGCGGCGGTTGCGGTGAGCCGAGATCGCGCCATTGCACTCCAGCCTGGGTAACAAGAGCAAAACTCTGTCTCAAAAAAAAAAAAGAGTTTTGTGTCAGGGATTTTCACTCAGAGCCCTTTTCTGCTTTCTTCATGACTGTCGGTTATGTTCTAGATATATCAGGTTGTTGAATATGTGACCTCCTGTCCTGTAGGTAAAAGAGCCAAGTCTGCATGTGAACATGTGAGCACATGTGACAGAAGTGAGGGCAACGAACCCGTGTAGACTGCGGAGTCCACTATTTTGAGTCATAGCCGCTAATACATGTGTGCATACACACACACACCTTTTCCTCTATAGTCAATAATGAGGGAAGTTTGACACATTATTAAAATCTGTGTAATAATGAACTATAATATAATAATGCTCTATTGTGCTGCTTTTTACCTAAACAAAAGTGCCTGAAAGAATTTTTTTTCAAGTGGGGGGTGGGGTAGGAAGTGGGTGGGAGTGTCTGGAAATAACTCTGGGAAACAAAAAGGAAGCAAGCATGTAAGGTTTCTCTGTTGATGTCCACAGCCAATCCTTGCAGTGAATAAAAGAAGCCTTCATGTGTTTATTACATGATTTAGTGAGAAGATACACATGAAGATTATCTGTATGAAAATGCTTGCTTTTATTATCATTATTAGCCATAATGATGAACAATGAAGTTTTTGATCATTGGGTTTTCTATCTGACACTATATGTATTTTGACACCTATCGCCATCTGGACCCCATCTATATATAATCTCTTTTGGAAAACTGAAAAGGACCACTTACAATGAACATGATATTGTCACAGAGTGGCTTTCATGGCTATTTCTGTTGCTTGTTAGGGGAGAACTTAACTTTAGAAAAAGAAGATTCATTTATAGACTCATCAAAAATACATAAAACCACTTGACTACTAAGTTTCCCTCCTTTGCCAAACAATAAATATGCTAGATATATTTAGTGACCATTCTTACAGCCATCAAGACTTTAACAATGGAATCAGATTGAAAGAAAATACTTTCTTGATATTCATCAGAGCTAATTCCAGGGAAGCCATTTTTTAAGAATTCCTCCCAATTTCTATCCCATATTCAACCTTTCTCATGTAATAATCTAAATTGTCTCAGTAATAGAAAGAATTAGAAAAATGCAACACATAAAAGTGTTTTATCTAGTTTTCTTAATTCTCTGTTCACTTTACAAATGCAAATATAAATACATAAATTAGGTGCTGTCTGAATGTGTAATATGCACACATGAATACGAGTGTGTGCATGCAAGAATTCCTCAGATGGTCATTTATGAACACAGAAAGGTAAAGGATTTAAAAGCTTTAACTGAAAGCTGGCTAAAGAAGAGAGGGGCAGCAAAAGATCAATGAAAAAACACCCAATAGAGAAAGAGACAGAGAAGAATAAAGAAAGACAGAGGGTGGGGTGTGGAACAGTAATGAATGAGGAAAAGAAAAGGCCTGAGCATTGAGGGAAGCAGTGGGCAGCCCCCGGCCGGCTGCTGCTGCTGGAAGCTGGACAAGAGGGAACAGATTTCAGCCGCGGGGAGCTCTAATCTGTCAGCAGCAGTTCCTTTATGTGTGACCAGCCAGCTCAGCTTGGAGACTGGTACCAGTCTGGGCGAGCTAACCCCACCGTGTCTTCCCGGAAGAGGATGTGCCACCAAAAATTTCTGAAAGCGGAGGGAAGGTTCTCTTGCTAGCTCCTGCCGCATATCCTCCTTGGCTTTTCCCGTGTCCTATCTACAGTGTTGTTCAGGTCCCTCAGCAGTCATCTTAAATGCACTGCTTCTTCCAAATCCTTATTGGCTACATCAGATCTTGGAGAATTTTCTCCAGGACATGACCACCTAAGCATCCCTGACAGCAACATTTGAGAGGAAACAAAGAGAAAGATTCAAACCATTATCTATTTAAATTGTGCGAGATCTCATGTAGATGTGAAAGCCACACAACCATCTCTGCTCTCGGGAAACTCATGTTAGTTAAGCTGACCTTGCACAGCTGTGGTCCAGCCCTCACTTAGGCTTCCAGCCCATGTATGTAACCAGAAATGACAGCACTCCAGCTTTCTGGCAACTCCTCCCCATCCTTACCCCCACCCAGCCAGCCTTTATCCTCTGGTGGGAAGAGAGAGCAGATGGAGAAAGGACTCCCACTCAATTCCTAAATAATACCAGCCTCGATTACCATTAACTATGAATTTGCATCCTTGTCTAGGTAAGAACCAACAGAACAAGAGCCCTGGGGACATTGCCAGGTCAGGGCAAAGGTTAACGGCGAAGCCCTGGCTGCATGCCTGCCCTTCTGAGGACATGGCCAAGCAGTGGAGAGGCAGCATGCTCCAGCTACAGAGCACAGCTCCTGCCATCAGGATACCTGGCTTCTACACCTGCCTGGCCTCCAACAGAGGAATGACTGCTCTGAGACTGTGTTTTCACATATGTAAATTCCATCCCAGTGTCTATTCACTAAGAAGACCTGCATTGAAAGGGTTGGATTAGATGAGCACTGAAGACTCTTCCAGCTCCAATGCTCTGATGCTCAGGAAAGCTGAGCTTTCTTTAAAGCTTCCTTAATGTGCTACACAGTGAGGGGCTGAAATCCAGGACCCCCAAGGCAGATCAGGCCAGACTCTGGCATCACATAGCCTGAGCTGGGGATCCTGGGCATCGGGTTCCTTAAAAACATATGAAATAAGAATAACGATTCCTGCCTTTTCATTCCTGCTTTTTTTATCTAATAAATATTTATCAAGTGCCTACTGTGCTGGGAATACAAAGGTTAAAAAAACACCTTGCTCTCATTGAGCTTGAATTCTACTGGGAGGAGAGAAACAACAAAATATTTTAAAATATAATTTAAACAGTATATCAGATAAGTGCTATGGCAAAAAAATAAGGCAGGAGACAGGGACAGAGAGGGCTGGGGGGGTGGAGGAATACAAGCTGCCCTTTTAAACAGGGTGATCAGGGAATGTGTCTCGAGGACATTTGCATCAGGATTTTTGCAGGGATCAAATTAGGTAACCGCACAGCGCTGGGGATGCAGTAAGTACTCAAAAAGGCAACTAACGATGGAGTTCATAACTTTTGCAGCCTGGCTGACAACTGGAGCTGATTTAAATATATACCTATGACCCGCTTCTTAACCCGTGCCATTGTCACCAACCCACGTCCTTTCTGAGGCAGAATCTGTTTTCAGAATGAGGCTTGTCTGCTTTCTCCACTGAGAGCCATTGCCCTTCTCTGGTTTGCTTCTGTCTTCAAGACCTTCCTGTTCCTTTACATAGACCATGTTCCATCTGTATCTTCTTCTCCAGCATGGATATGCATTCTCCACCCCACTCACTATCCTGGGTGAAATGTAACTCTTTCCCTACTCACCCTCTACCTCCTGGCCCCCTCTTCTAAACCATACTAATTTTTTAAAGGAGTGATATAGTTTGGATGTTTGTCTCCCCCACCCCGCAGATCCCATGTTGCAATGTGACCCTAGTGCTGCAGATGGAGCCAGTGGGAGGTGTTTGTGTCATAAAGGTGGATCCTCATGAATGGCTTGATGCCCGCCCATGGTCATGAGTGAGTTCTCACTCTACTAGTTCATGTGAGAGCTGGTTGCCCGAATAGCCTGGCACCTCCTCCCCTCGCTCTCTTGCTTTTCATGTGTCATTATGTGACATGCCTACCACTACCCCACCTCACCTTCCACCATGAGTGGAAGTTTACTGAGGCCCTGACCAGAAGCAGATGCTGGCACCATGCCTCTTGCATAGCCTGCAAAATTGTGAGCTAAATACACTTCTCTATAAATTAGCCTCTGGTATTCCTTTATAGCAATGCAAAATGGATGATAGGAATCCATTTTGGACTTTATAGAAATGCAAAAAGGAGAAAGGCGAAGAGAAAAATAAAAGCAAGGAGAAAGAGGAAAAGGAAGAAAAACAAAGAGACGAAAGAAGAAAATACTACCACCTATATTATGGGTGAGTTTTAAATCTTAAAGTCAGCGACAGAATTAAATCGGGATTAAGGAAAGAATCCTGTATGGGTTCTGAGGTTTAAATATTTGAGAATGCCTTACACAAGTTTGAGTTTAGGGAGAAGAAGCAACAATCACTTTCTGAAATGACCATCTCTATGTCTGATATGAGGAATGTGGAAGACTAGAGGAAAACAGAAGAGTTTGACTCGTCCTCACATTCAATGATTGTTCTGTATACAGCTAACACATGTTTTTTTTTTCCCCCATTTATTTATTTTATTGCTTTTTAGGTTTTGGGGTACATGTGAAGAAGATGTAAGATTGTTGCATAGGTACACACGTGGCAGCGTGATTTGCTGCCTTCCTCCCCATCACCTACATCTGGCATTTCTCCCCTTGCTATCTCTCCCCAGCTCCCCACCCCCCACCGTCCCTCCCCTATTTCCCCCCAGCTGACCCCAGTGTGTAGTGCTCCCCTCCCTGTGTCCATGTTAACACATGCTTTGCTATGCCTGAACTACAATAAGCACTGAGTATCTTCCAGCATGGTTATTAGGGTCTTCAATTATTTTTCCTAACTTATATATCTTTTTATTGCCACTAAGCAGATGAAGTCATCCCCTCCCTCTGTACACAGGTGTGTGTCATTTCACTAAATATTTTGCATTAAAATTTGCATTTTTATGCATATACATAAAAATGTGGCTTTCCTTAGACTCTGGTACACTTCTGTAATAAGACGAAAGGCCAGTGCCAGCTATACTACTTATTATTATGCATTCATGTAACCTTTTGGTTGGCTCACATGTAAATTAGATTAAGTGAAGTGAACCTATAACACATGTTTGCCTTACCATAAATCTGCCTGTGCTTGGCACTCAGTGAACACTTAATAACGAATAAGAGATGGGTAATGACCAAGCAGCTCTTACCATAATGTCTAAAAACTAATTGACTCAATTCCTCATTTATTTTTTAACCTTTCATCACTTTCCAGGCCAAGAGGCAAATGGGGATCCCATGGGAACAATCTGGCTCATACATTGGTTCCAAAGACGGGGAATTTGCCTCAAGGTTGTAGGAAGATTGAGCTTATCACAGCTCCTTGATTAAGAATCGAACAAAGTACTTTTTTTCACATCAGTTATTCAAAGTCACTCTTTCCCATCCCTCAAAGGCTGGGCCGGGAGGACCCAGCCTTTTGAGATGGCAACTTTCACTGGGAAAGAATTTGGGGGAGGAGGAAACAAATGTTGAGTAGGAAAACTAAAGACACTGGGGAAAAGTAATTAGGCAAGATTCATAAGAGGTTTGCTATATTAAGATCCATCTATCTCAAATAGCATCCGTTCTTTCTACAGGTTCCAAAAGTAGCTCTGTATGAAGAGAAGCAGCAGCTTCTTAGGACAGAAAGAGACCACAGAGGTATGTGGCAGGTGTACCATCACGTGAGTGACAGAAACAGACCATCAGAGCATTACAGAGCACATGGAGAAGGAAAATAACCACTAACTGCTCCTTGGAGAAATGATAAATGAAAAATGTAGACAGGTGCCTGCTAAAAACTCACAGTTTCTTCCCAGCTCAGGGGGATAAAGATGGGTTTGGACAACTGATGTAACCATTTTCCAAACATTTTCAGATCATCTAGTACCAAAAGATTTTCAGATTTTTCTCAAGAACCAAGAAAAGTCTTCCCTTAGAGAATATATAGCATAAGAAATTCTCCAGCTCTTTCAATCAACTAAAGCTCTCAGTTGGAAGAAAACTAGCTTAGCATGTCTTGGGCCATAGTATAGGGCATCATACTATATTTATTAATAAGGCACAAATGAATGCTATGAAGTTCCAACAGAAAATTAATTCTTATAAGTGTACAAAGTAGGGTTGCCAGATTTAGCAAATAAAAATACAAGAGCCCTATGAAATCTGAATTTCAGGTAAATAACAAATATTCATTTGATATAAGTATGTCCCATGCAATACTTAGGATTGACTTATGCTAACAAAATTATTCACTACTTATCTGAAATTCAAATTTAACTGGGCTTAGGTATTTTTATTGCAACGCTGGAAAAATGCCTCCTCTAGGCAACCCAGATGCTACCTGGAAATAATCACTAAGTCTATAGAGGGCCAAGCTTCAAGGAGGTAAGAAGTTATCAGTGAGGAATTTGGATAACAACTGATAAATAATGTTCATTTGATAGTGAATTGAAATAGTATATTTAAGGATCCTCTCTGAGAATGATTTTTATGCCATAAAAATATTTTTTTCCTTTGGTAACTGACAAGTGAATTACTTTAAATACGTATCTCTCTTTGGGATTGAGGTATATCATATAACCTCTTCTCTCCATCCCCGAAACCTAGACTTGAAAACTTCCACCACATAGAAAGCAAGCCACAATCTGGAGAGGTGCGAATAAGAGCTGTACCTCCCCCTACAATGCTTCTAGGGAGGAAAGGGGCTATGAATGGTACTGCCTTTTCAGAAAGTGAGAGGAGAAGCCACTTTCCCAGCCTACATCCCTAGTGTCATCCTGGGGCTGGGCCACTCCCAGAAATCTCCCAGAGAGCTTTCCTCCTACTGCAGTTGCTGGGAGGAAAGCAGCAGGCCAAAGAAAAAGTCATCCTTATAAAACAACCAGCCATTTGCAGCAATTTTATTTGCAAAGATTTCCTGCTGTGGCTAAACGGTGTGGCTGCTTGGTTTGTTATTTAAAAGAGTGACCCTAGTGAGACCAGAGCTCTGAAGCCGGTGGAGAGTCTGATTTCAGACCAGGGTCAGTAGGAGGAGCTTGAACTGAATGTGCCTAATTGAATTCCACTGCTGCTTTTGAGCATGCGGTGCCTGGTGATAAAACTGCAGATTTGGGGCTAACTCTATAAACCGTTAGTCAACCCCAATCCTTTCTGGGTCCTGATAGGAAACTATATTAAAATATTCTCAAAACAGGCAAGGATTAGAGTCAAGAACTAGAAGAAGCTGTATCTGGATGGAGAGGAAGGAAAAGAAAGACAATGGAGACAGGGGAAGGATGCAGGTATATGGACAGGAGAGATGTCCAGCAGGCAGGTAGATGCAGAACCCAAGAAAAGGCAGGGAACTGGGGCAATTTGCAGATGAAATGTCTTAGTGGAGAAGTAGGTAGGTAAATTTGAAGATACTTCTTAAGCAGTACATTTGGGAAATCAAGTGAAGCTGGACTCCCTTTCTCTCTCTCAATCTCTCTGCTCTACACTGGTGCCTGAGGAATTGATGAATAATCTACACTGTGTAATCCTTGTTCCCTGCAGGACTGCTACACTGGAGAAGACGGATGTGGGCCTCTGTGGCCATCTTGACAATAAGCTCTTGGACTGAATAGGGCCACCTTCCTGGGTGGCCACAAGGGAGCATCTCAGGCCTCAGAGAGATGACAACAAAGGGTAAAACCAATTGTGATCTCAGAGATGTGTGGTTAGAGACCAGGCTTCAGAAATGACATTTACATTGTAATGTAACATAAACTAAGCAGGGAATAATAATATCTGCAGATCGGTGTTTACCCAGCGGAAGTTTTAAGTTAAAAGCAGGCATTCCTGGACCATATTTATGAACTTTAAGGTAACATTCACTTGATTTCTTTGTGTTGTTGGGCAGATGTTTTAGCCTCAGTAATCCTTAATCATTAGCTTTGATTTTAATTAGCAAACATTTGGGAAAATAATCTGAATCGGATTTGAATTTAATACTAAAAACAGTGGGAGGAAAACCAAATCTACAGAACTGAATCAACAGTTTATTTTTCAACAGAATCTTTATTATCTTGTAAAGACAGCAGAACAGGAAGGCTCCTGCAGAGCAGGTGTGCCCTGAGTCTTGGAGGACACCATTCACTTCTCTGTGCCTTGCAGTGTGTGGGAAATGGGGTCAGAGAAATGAGTGCAATGGGAAGGTCACTACTCTCACAGAGCTCACAGGGAAGGGAGATAACACAGCATGCAATTGCCAGTTTGAAGAGTGGCTTTATCGGAAAAGTACAAGATGCAGTGAAGGCATATAATGCAGTGATGTTAGTCCAAGCCTTGGGAAAGACTTCCCAGCAGAAGTGATGCCCAAACTGAAGCCTGAGGGATCTGGGGAATGAAGAGCATGAGGCAAGTAAAGGCACATCAGCACATGTTGGTGGGAAGGGGCACACTAGAGAGTAAGGTTAAGGCAGAGAGATGAAGAGCTGGAAGCAAGAGAGAGCATGGTGTTTTCAAAGAACTAAACTAAATTCAGTGTTGCAGGAAGGTAGCGTGCAAGGCAGAGAACAGCAGGAGAGAATTTTGGAAAGATAGGCAGGGCCCATGAGGCTGAAGGCTTTATAAACCATATTAAGGAGATTGGACCTCATTACAGGGCAATGAAAAGCCCCTGAAAGGTATTATGCAAGAGAATGATGAAATGACATTTTTAGTTTTGATCACCCTGGCTGCATTGTAGAATGAAAAGCAGCAGAACTGCGAGGAGAAAGATCATGTAAGAAGCCCTGCAGTAATTCACGTAAGAAAAAATAGGCTGGGATGTTGTAGGGGAGATGGAAAACAAGAACAGTATTCCAGAGGTATGGGTGGGGGGACTAAAATCCAGGGCAAACAGTATGATTGACCATGAGGTGTCAGGGATATGGAACCAAGGGCATCTTGGAAATTTTTATTTTAGGTAACTTTGTAATAGGAAATATAATTTACAGACAGTGAAGATTTGGCTAGGAGAGGGTGGGAGACTAGCGGGAGAAGAGACAGAAGTTCAGCTTTGAACACTGAGTTCAGAGTACCCATGGAACCTAAAGAAACATATCTGGCCACAGCTAAGGACACAAATTTAGGGCTCACGGGAGAGGTTCCAGTCAGAGATGTCACTTTGGAAAATATACAGACATTAATTGTATCCTTGGGAATGGATGAGAAAGGAAGAGGGTCTAGGACAGAACCCCAAGAAGTGCCCATATTTCAGAGACACATAAAACAGGAGTGTGCTAAGGAGCCCCAGATGGAACTGGAATAGAAGGAAACCAGAGATGTAGAAGGAAAACCAAGATAATCTGCACCAAGCAAGGGGCAGTACCTAGGGATGATGGAAAGAGCAATGTCTAGAGAGTTGAAGGTGGAATAATGTCAAAATTGGATCACAAATATAACTACTGTGAACCTGGTTTGAGTTTCAACCCTGAACTGAAGCTCTACTCTACAGACTGCAGCCCAGCTCCCTTCCAGAAGTTACCCATTCAACCTCCACTCTATGTTCTTTTAACATCTCAAGTACACCTTTTAATATTTTATTTACTAAGCGAGATGGTGAATACCTGAGTATGCATATGGTTTTTCTGAATACCTTTCTGTACATCTTGATACAATTAAAAATAATTTCAAATGGATGTCCAAAACACTGTTGAGTGAAAGAAATCAAGCTATTGAACAGCAAATATTCTTATATTTCCATATATGTAAAACTGTAGATTTATATCCATATAAATGCACATGCATAGAGAGATACCTAGAAAGATGTTCACTAATCATTTCTATAATGATTATCTCCAATTAGTTGGATTTAAGATTATTTTTAAAACACACTTCTTTGTGTTCTACTTAGTTTGAATTTTTATAATGTATATACATACAAGTTTTATACACATAATAAAACCATGAAAGTATAGTATAGAATCTTCTACCCCACATAGTCATCTAATACCCCACGGGGGATACGCTGCAGTCGTGGCTGAGTATGCAAGATGAGGTCTTGCTCAACAAACCAGACTAAAAGCAACCACAAAAGCCACCTCTATAGCAGCAGCCTCAACCTTAAAGACAGAGGCTGAGAAGCAAGAGACAAAAGCCAAGCCTATTTCTTTAAGGAAAGAATATCCTTTATATGCCTACAGACCCTGCATAACCTGTTCTTCACTTTCTCTACAATATAGCAACATTCCAAAGGTAACTGGACTAGTCCTCCCTTATTGCTAAATCTCCTGCATCCTACCTAGTGATCAAGTAGTACTCGGGGATCAGAGAGGCCTAGATTCAACTCCAAACTGACCGCTCACTTGCCCCATGACTTTGGATAATCTATGCCTCCAAGCCTATTCTCTTGTATTGCAAAATAGAAACAATTGTTAAAACCCGACTTACAGAGTTGTTTTGAGGATTAAATGAAGCCAAACATGCAAACACATAAACACCTAACACACAGTAAGTGCTCAAGAAGTGAAAGTTGTTTTGGCAAGGTTGCATCCAAAACACTACCCCCATCATGACCAACTGCCACGCCCAAGGCCAGGCTTCAACCTGCTGCCATCTTGAACTGTCCTTCCTGTGGTTTCTGAACTTTCAACCCCAGTGTTTGAAGCTCCCCTCTGATCTCCACCATCAGTGTGCCCTCTGCTCCACACTCACCTATTTAGCATATTGGACTGGTAGATTCTCTTCTCATGGGTGTTGTAACAACTGCTTTTGGGCTCAGGGATGAAGCTGTGCTCGGACAGCATGTCAGAAGCAGCAGTGGTGATTATGGCAATTCCATCTCTCACTCTGGCGGGGAGGCCATAGTCCCATTCATCATATGATACAGAGATGAGCCCAGTGGGGAACTCCGCAGGCACTGTGTCTGTATCCCCTGCCACCAGACTGGGAACGATCCACGTGTAGCCGTAGCCAGTTAGCCCTACTGAGTTAGCCACTTCAAAGATGTAGGTGGCTTCTTCCTTGGTACAGTAAAGAAGAATGATGGGGCTTTGAAGTTTCTTGAGCTGATTCTGGATCTTAGAATCTCCATCATCCAGGGACATGTCCAGTAGGAGGACTTCCTCTAGCTCCCAGCCCACAAAGCTATTTTCAATGGTGCTGCGGATCTTGTTTACAAAGTCCTGGTAGCCAGGGAAATAGGTGGTGACAATAGAAAAGATGTACCAGTCATATTCTTCCATGATGTTGAGCATTACGGAAGCTTGCTGTTCAATAGATGGGCCAAACTGGAAGAACATGGAGGATTCATCCTAGAAAAAGAATAGGACAAAAAAAGAGAGAAAGAAAAAAATCAAACCAAAGATGGTAAATGGAGATTTTGAACCAAGTGGATACAAAGATTTGTGTTCATTACTTATTTTTATTAAATGGCTTTAAAAATTTGTATTTATAATAAATATTTTTAAATATTTAAGTTGCAGACATTTGTAATACCTTTCTTCCTAAAATTATCTCCTAGACTTCACAGAAAAATCGAGCTAGGTCCATACTACACTTGCCTTGTCTAAAATCCTTGGGGCTACTACCAGATCCCAGGGAAGCTCCCCAAAATCAAATATGTTATATTTCTACAGCATAACGTATGAAGAGTCACATAATATAAAATAAAGGCTCTAAACGGCCTCATGTCAGTTCAGGTCAGGTTTTGCTGTTAAATGAGTTAAACAAACACATAGGCACACGCTAATGCAGACATATACACACACATACATACTTTCAATTTTTCAAGGATTTTGGATTTCTTGATAGTGAATGTGTATCACTCGGTCACAGAGTGAACAGTCAAAAAATGTCATTGATCTACACATAAACCTATCTAGGGAGGTGAGATAAGCTCAGTGGTCCAGAAGGTGAATGGTACTCAGGTGCAGGTATCAGGGAGAAGTATGTATAGTGTGAAATTCAATCAGTGTGTATTCTATAAACATATTAAATTAATAGCACATTTAGTTTGCTAACTTCTGATAATAAGATATGCAGAATTGAATAAGGCTCAAACAATACATTTAAGCTGCAAGTTAAAATTATTGCCATTTGAGCTCATATCTGATTAAGCTTTAATGCAGACATGTAGAAAACGTGCTCTCTCTCTGACCTACAGGACACCACAGGTCTCAGTCTGATCTGGGTATTGCACACACACACCCGTCTGCCAATTCTGAGCATCTTCTGATTCCTCCTTCCTTTCCAGGGAGAAGCCATTTTAAATGTCTCCCATTTTAAGCTGTGTTTCACATGCTGTTCAGAGATGTCAAGCCCTGCATTTTATCTCTACCTTTAGCTAGGTGAATCTGAAACCACAAAATGAACACCCTCTCAGCCTTGTCCTCCTCTCTTGACTATCTCCCCTGACTTCCTCCTGGGTAATGGTATCTCTCTTCTTGCTCTGTGCTCCCTATCTTCTATCCCGTGGCTCACCTCCATTTTATAACAATCCAGGCTAACAACACAGTGTCTTTTTCTAAGGGGCAGTTCCCTCTTATCCCCCAGTAAGAGCTTCAAAGTACAGTTACAAGAGAGCTGGGCTTTTAAACAAAATTATATAGTGGTTTCTTGGTTCAGGAATATATTGTTGAGCAGCTGAGAAATTGTTGAGTATTTCTTCGGCACCCCTTATCGAAAAAAATACAGATTGGGAAATAACCAGCTGGTATCCAGAAATCCTGATTCGGCAATGAGAGCTGCCAGCCCCCTGGCTCTGCCTGGGATGTTTGTTCTCACAGCTTGAACTTTTCACATTTTCCATACCCTACCCAGAATGAAACCCTGGATGCCTGGTCATATAGGAGTAATTTTTCCTGCTAAGGGTGAAATGGTGCTCAACAGGGCTCTCTTTTCTAGAATTAAAGATACAGTTGAAGAGGAGTTGCATAGAACCATGCAATTCAGAAAAGCAGGGAGGGTGAGGTACCAAGAATGGGTGAGTAGGCAAAGCTGACCTTGTTGTTAAGTTATACAATACTGTGGGGCTGGGGTCAGAATGTCTGTGTCCTGCCCAAATTCGTATGTTGAAATCCTAACTCCCAAGGTGATTCCATCTGATGGTATCAAGAGATGAGGTCTCTGGTGAGGTGATTAGATCATGAGAGTGAGGCCTTCATAAATGAAATCAGTGCCCTTATTAAAGACGCCCCATAGAGCTGCCTTGTTCCTTCCACCTTACTAGGACAGAGCAAGAAGGCGCTCTCTGTGGGTCACCGCATGAGCCCTCAGCAGTCACCAAATCTACTGGCACCTTCATCTTGAAGTCCCCAGACGGCAGAACCATAAGAAATAAATTTCTGTTATTTACAAGCTACCCAGTTTACAAGTAGCCTGAAAGGGCTAAGACAAGTGGAAATCTGGGACAATAGAACCTTATTCCAAGAATTATCAGTGGCCTATAGAGGACCATGGCAGGAAAGGAAGTCCAGTGGCAGGCAACACCCCTAGAATAGCTGTCACTTTAAAGAGATACCCATTGGTTTTCCTGTCATGCTTCCAGCTAAAGAAAAATTAGGGGATTCCCAAAATGAGAAATATGATCGCATGAGCTTCCACAAGCCCAGTGGTTATAGCAAAGGGAAGAAACTGTCCAATATGCTTTAAGATGTATGAGCTTGGGATAAAAGGGATCCCAGCAGCAAACAAAGCAGGTCTACCTATTCTGTGATAAATGAACAAACAGATCCTATCACAGGAAGGTTCTTGAATACATGCAAAGTTCATGTGCTATGAAACCACAGCTGGCTCAAATGCATAGCAAGAGATACAAAAGTCATGGGGGTCCATAGTCAATGAGCTCATGTTAATGAGATCAAATGTAAAAGAAAACCAATCTATTAAATACTAGCTTGCCCCTCCCCTCTGTTCGCCTTCTCTTGATACTCTCTCTCCCCCAATTGCAAATGGCTTGCAAGGACACTGCCAGCTACTGTGTGAAGGAAGCCAATGCATAGTGAGAGTGAGAAAAGAGAAAAATTCATATGGCTCCATCATCCCCAACCACATCCTTATGTTACCTTCCAGTTCTATTGTCCTCCACCATCTGATCCTTTTCCTGACTCCTCTGCCCCCATCAATGCCCAGTGCAACCATTTTATTTTGCCAATCCTTTATTAAATAAGAATCCTTTAGATGACCATTTTATCTGACATCCAAAGGAGGCTAATGAAGCCAAACAGAAGTCAAGAAACAGAATAATAGCTTGGGCCAATGTTTCCTGGTATAATGAGTAGTCCAGGATTATTCATTTAGTTGGCACATCAATCTGGTGTACAGTGATCAGGAATGGGACAGCTCTTTTTCAGTGAAACTCTAGGCTAGCTATAAGTTGCAAATGGTGACAGGCTTTGCAAATTATGGCCATAGCCACAAATCAAAGGGCAATCTTCATGTGTGCATAGAGTGGAAAGGACTGGTGGCCACACATCCATCTTTGCAGGCACCCAGCATGCAGTGTGATTACCACAAGTCATTGAGGATGAAGGACAGAGATATAATTCTGTTTGCAGCTCACTATGCTTCCCCACTTACATTTTTATCTCTAATGTCATTATAAAATGTTGACATGCAGGGGTCCTTGGAGCAGTAACCTCCTAGTGAAGAATCCCCGTTGAATTTATTACCTGAATGTACTTCTTCAACTCACCTCAAGAGCATCTTTAACACATTCCTGCATAAAGGGCCATCCTAACACAGATGAATAAGCAATACAGGGAAGGTAGAATTATACACTAGACCCTAACAGTCTAGAACCATAATGTGGGACCCCCATCACTTAGATGTTTGTGGTGTTTATTTGCTAATAAGAAGCAGCAAAAAGAAGTGTTTTTCATCTTATTATCTGCCTCAGAAAATAGCTGCGCAAAAAATTAGCAGTATGTAAGGTTCCTCTTCTGCATCATCTGGATCCCTTATCAATCCACCTCATAAATAAAGGATTAAGTGCCCCAATGTCTGGCAGTGCCCCTAGCAATAGGCTCTCACCCAATCCCTTTGGGTACTGCCTCAGCTGAAAAAGCCCACTTCTCAAAAGCCATGTCCTTTCCTGGGGTAAATGGCACTCAATGACTGGCTGACATGTGTATAAAGACTTCTTGACCTATCTCTGGAGAACTCCAATGGGTCAGTTTATCTTCAGAATTCCCCCACAGGATTTCTGGAGCTTCCACTAATACTGCATCACACCTGCACTTCTCGTGGGCAGTCTTATCCAATCTTCCCTTCCCGCTCATAGTGTTGATCTCAATAGCACCCCCTTGCACTCTAACCTCAGACTCAGAGTCTGCTTCTGTGGAAATTTGACTCTATCCATTTTCCCTTTTTCAATATTGAAATGAAATTGCTTCAAACAGAACATATATATTTTCAAATACTGAAATGACTTATTTGGTAGAAAGACAAATCTTTGCCCATTAAATTCAGAGGAGAGGAGAACTGGCAACAATGAGTAGAAGTATTAAAAGGCATTATTGGGCTCAATAGGAGAAATGCATTTGTAAAAATTACAGGTTCTTAAAATGGAATGTGTCTCATAAGGTAGTGAGCTCTCTGTCACTGTAAGCATTCTAATAAGAGCTGGATTATTATTTAACAGAGGGCTTTTCCCCAGTACATGGACTGGAAAATTTTATGATTATCCTTAAGACCAAGTTCAAATGTCAGGTCTTTTATGTATGTCGTCTTTTCCAACTAGCCCTGGTCAACTTAATTCTATCTCCCCTGTGCTTTTATCACATTTTGTGCATGCCCCCATCATCATACTTACACAGTAAACATGCATACTTGCCTTCTCCCACTAAAAATGTTTGTTTCTCAAGAGTATAAACTACATCTTGTTCATGTCTAGATACCTAGGTGACACTTGAAATATTTTCCTAGTGTTCATTGTATTAATATTGTAGAAGTTTTGCTTACTGGATGGAAAAGCAACTGAAATGAATTTGATGATCTCATATAGTTTCATATTTTTATGTTGATAGCACATATCTACCTTATAGAAATAAGGCAGGCCTGAAACGTTGTACATAAACTATGCTTTTATAAAATGTGAGGGGATCCTTGCTGTAGCTGGTCAGAGGGACAGAAAATGCTATAGTCACTTATTTACACCCCTTTGTAGCAAACTCCTTCAAAGCATCATCTATACTCACTTCCCCCAATTCCTCTTCTCCCATTCTCATAAACTGACTCCAATCAGACTTTCATTCCCCACCACTTCACTAAAACTCCTCTTGTAAAATGCAGGTGACTTTGATACTGACAACGCCAATGTCCATTTGCAGTCTTCCTTATCTACCAACAACATTTGATGTCCATCCAATCCCAGCAAGAGTCTGCTCAATGGTACCACTGGCTCTGCCTCAATCCCCCAGTCTAGTGCTCAACAAATAAGAAGGATGATCTTTTGTAAACTTAAATCATAAGATGTTTTTCTCTACCACAAACTCTCAAAGGCTTCTCAAAGTACTACAAAGGAACAGCCAGCACCCTTGATTTGGAACCCCTATTGGCCCTCAGATCCTAAGCCCTCACTCTGATCTGTCTTGAACGCGCTCACACATTCTTGCTCCAGGCCTTTGCTCTGGCTATTTCTCCTCCCTGAAACACTTTTTCTCCAGCTGTCCAGGTATCACACACGTACCTCTTCCATGTCTTTGCTAAACTCTTGCATTCCCAACAAAGTGCTGTCAATCCTGACCACACGGTGGAATACTGAAGCTTGTCCTCACTTGTCACAGGCATGTCCGATCCCCTTATCCAGCTGTGCTTTTACTTTTTCCCACAGCATTTCTCACCATCTGGTGGACTACATGATTACTTGGTATGTTTATTAGGAACTCACCTGCCTCTTCCCAACTAAATGTGAGTACCAGGAGGGCAGGGATTGGTATATTTTTGTTCATTGCTATAACCTAGCACCTAGAATTGGGGACTGGCCCATAGGGTGCTCTCAGTAAATATCTGAATTTTTTAAATGGGGTCATGGATGCCGCAACCAGATAGCTCTCAAATCTAACTTATCTTTGTTGGCTATCCAATTGTGGTTATATTTTTCCAGAATCTCAAAGTCTTCCACATTATTCAAATCTCAGTACTGTATAATAGCAAAGGGATTATGATCCTGTTAGGACACGAGTATAGTTGCAGATTAAATAAATCTGGTTTTCCTCCTAGTCCCTTTCCTATTATAGGAAAAAAGAAAATTCTCCTTCTGTTCTTCAAAATTTAGTTCTTGAGGAGGATCTGTGTCTGAAAAAGGCTAGAACTGGTACGCTTTCCCTGAGACTTTCTCCACCAGATTAAGGCAGGTAAGGGTAGAAATGATGGGCTAAGAGGCCAGGGTTACCCAGCTGTCCTGAGAAGCTCTGAGTACTTCTTCTTCACTCCTTCCACATCTAGCACAGAAGAGAAGCAGAATATGGGAGACAGAAATCTCTTTCTTCTCCCCACATAAGGGGAAATATTTTCCTATACTCACCCAATCCTAAATCATCATCTCCTTTGATGACTAGAAGTTCTGATATCACACCATCATTTTTTCTAGTGACTAAGGCTGGAGTTAGTTCCTTAGCATGGCTTTGGATAGTGTCAGAGTTTCGTGAGCAGTGCCTTGCAAGATAGGGGAAATTTCTGATGTTCTCCAGCCTCACCATTAATCAAAAATATCATGACTGAAACACACAATGGAAGTGTATTGATGGAGAATCATGATCTTTTCTGCCTGTTAAATGCCAGACCCATTCTTTTCTTCAAACCCTTGCATACAAAGGAGAACATTCTGAGTTTTCAAAAGCCCATGAACAGAAATTCAAGCAGATCTGGCGAGTTTAACAGCCACTCTGGATAACTAAACAACTTCCGCAGAAGCTAGCATTCTTTTTCTTATTTGTTCTTTCAGAAGATAATTGTCCTTTCTACTTGAATTTGGCCCCATTTTCCTCCCTGACTGAGTCTCTTTTTGGATGTGCTTTAATAACCAAATTTAAGCCACAGTACAGAAACAAACTAAAGATATTCATTCTCTTTGAGAATGTCTACAAGGTTCTTGATATTTGAGGTCACAGAGACAATTTTATAGCCCGAAGAAAGCAACAGGAAAGGTAATAAGAGGAGAAGAAGGAACAGGCAAATTCCCCATCACTAAGATACCCAGATGAATTACAGAATTAAAGTAAGGGAGCAAAGGGTCTGGAGGATAGTAAGACCACTTCGAGAATATGTTTGTGCCCCTTTGTAAGGTATCAGGACTGCCAAAGTCTTAACAAGTCTGTTTCATTTCATCTTAAATTATAATTCCTCTCTATGGTCTGCTCCATTATGCAAATCGAACCTATTCTCTGATGGACTGACCTGTATTTTTATTAAGAGGTTCCTTTCTATAAAAGAGGAAGCTGACAAGTTCAGCAACAATCAGGTTCCATGACTGAATAAATGTACTTTTAAATAAACACAAGGGAAGAAGGCAGGAAAATAGGAAGGGCTGAAAAAAACAAAATGAATAGAGAAAAACATGTGTGCATATTAAACTAAGTATTAATTGGGTAGTAGAGTTATCAGTATCACGCTAAATTTATTTAGCCAAATTTATAAAATCAAGCATGGTCAACACAAATATAGATCTGGGCATTTATAGAATAAAATGAGAGGCATCATTAAACTAAATCTAATAACCAAAGGGAAAATGGATCATTTCTTATTAGGCATGAAATACTAAATCCAAAATTGCCTTATGTCGTCAAAATCATCTTATTTAACTTAAGCCGAAAGGACAGCATCTACAAAAGAACTGTGATTATTACTAAAGAGCAGAGTTAAGTACAAGCCAGTGATGGCACTTGACGTACTAGCAGCATTTTTCAGAGTAAAGATGTTGACATTTGTCTCAAATAAATTAACACTCCCATCTCTCCAAACACATTTGATCAGAACATCACGTTCATATGCCAAGGGGAGTGGAGAAGCAGAAGGATAGAAAAGGCATTTTATATTTGATTAAGTATGAGTGCTAGTACCTCATATGTTGCTGAAAATAACACAAGCACTGGTTTTAGATACAGTGATACATGGGTCTCTTCAAGGGATCCCTCGGAAACAAAAGGCTCTTTTGCCCTTCTATCCCAGCTCCATATGGAGTGAGAGACTAGGCATGGCTGAGTTTAAAATGTGGATCAGGCATGCCTGTCTGGCCATGGATTAACAAGCCATTGTTTCCCAAGCCTAAATGGCTAAACCCAGAAAGAAGTTTTCTGAGAAATTTCTTTTTTTTTTTTTCCACCAAACATCCAGCAATGTGTTTTTCAAGGTCTCTAGATTGGAAAACTGATCACTACTTCCTCACATATAGCAAAGTACGGCTGTTCACAATCAAAGAGGCTTTGAATTTATTCGCATCTCCCAAACCAATTTGGTCCTCCATCTAAAAGAGGCAATGCATTTTGAAGGGCTCCAGAAATGAAAATAAAATTGCACAGACAGATTAAAAAAAAAAAAAATCCTCAACAACTTGTCAGCACCTGCGACTCGAGTCCCAGCTTCATTCAACTATAAGACTTTGAACTTCAGTAACCAAGCGCTGCCTTCTGATCTTTAAACCAGGATGGGCCAAGTACTGTCCTCACCAACACCATCTTCTAAAGCTGGCTGGGCTGCTTTACGCCCAGGATTTGGTGCACTGATTGTGACGCTGGCTGGGTTCAGACATGGCCACCCAGATGAAGCCTTTCTTTTTATGTGCCTCCCATGTGCCCAATCCAAAGGACTAAATCACTTCCTCATGTCTTATTATTCCAGACTCTAGCGGAATAATACATTGCACAGTCCATGAGAAGCTGCCTAAATTCTCGATGCTGGGCTTCCTATATCTACAGATGCCAGCTGGGGTCTGATGCATCTACCCTTTCCTGTTCCATACAACAAGATGATTAGTGCATTATTAGTGTCAACACATCTGTGTTGCCTTTTTCCATGACTCTATCAAACTCCTGCATACCCACACTGGACTGAATCCCAACAAGGGGGTTATCTGTTCTTAAGTAGGGACTCAGAGCTTGCTGACATCCACCCTGTGTCAGGCAACCCCATGGCAGGAATAAGTTCAATCTTTCCGCTTTCTGACCCTCCCTAGGCCCTGGCCTGCAATACAAATTGTGTTCAGTGTTTGACTGGTTGCATCCAAGTTTATTTGAGATTTTGTTTGCTTTATACTGAAAATTGCTCTCCTTTTCCAGAATTAATCAACTCTTTCTTTTACTGTGGCTCATTTATGGCTGCTAGTTATTAGCACTAAAAATGGATCTTCAAGACTTCAGTGTTTCTAATCACTTACCCTTCATTTTCTTGATCTCTAACTCTCCTGAGAATGACCACGTGAAGTTTCATTGAGAGTACAACACAATCCGCTAGGATGGATGCCCAGCTTCTAACTGGATACAGGGAGAAACACAGCAAAACTGTTTTTCTAATCACACAATTGCATTCACAGTCCTAGAAAATAGCCTATCCTCTATTCTTTCCATACAAAAAAAGGATATTAGTTTAGAAGGTACAGAATGCTAAGAATCCAGTTGCCAACACAGTCAAGAGTCACTCTCTCTGGCCCAACCCATCCCTCTGACTTACCAGTACTAACCTTATCAACATCTTTGGAGTCCATCTCATCCCTGCTTGCTGCAATCAATACTGCAGCCCAGGCTGAGACCTCTTCCTTCTTTGCCTCCTTTCTCCCACAGTCCTAATTCCACAGATAAAGACCCCTTCAGAATGCCCTAACCAGCTAACACTGCTAGCCCAACAAGTGTTGCTGTTCTCCCCTGTGGGACTTCAGGTAGCTAAAATGCTGTTGCCATCTCAACTTGGCTCTGGGAGATGGACCAGGCTGGGACAAGTAGCCGTTGTCCTCATGAGAGTTGGTATGGTACCTCACGGCAGGTACCAACATCGATAGAAATAAGATACATCTTTCCCAGAAATAAGAACTTGGCAAGTAAAACAATAATCTATTTACTCATTTTTGTTTTGAAATTTGTTCACTTGTCTGGTTTCAGACCACACTCAGTGGTCTCCAACATTTCTATAGCTGATGGCATTTCACCTGGATACTTTTCCTCTGATGGAAGCTGGCAAGCAGAGAAAGAGGTCTCCCAAAGAAAATGTCAATTATTATTTAAAACAGAAGGAAACCCAGGGCTTATTCTTGCCCCCATCCTTGTCAGACTCTGGAGTAGAGTCATTTTATAATCAGATACTAGCACTTATTAATGGCTAATCTGAATCCTTCACAACGGGGCCTCTGCCTATAGATGAATCATCCCAGACAAGCATGAGAGTGACACGCAGTCTCATTATCTTTAGAACTGACAGTAAATCAACTCACCTGAAGCTATCAGGCTCAGATCAGCCGACTGTGAATTCTGATCCACGCTAACAAAACAAAATGGGGGTATCCTTATGGCTCAGCAATGACATTTTGATGTTAATTTGGTACTGCATTAAAGGTGCTGATCTGCTCATCTTTTATAGCACAGATGAAACCCTCTGTTAAATGCCAGCCCCAAATCTCAAAGAACAGACACTAAGCAAAGTGGCCTGAGAACATACTAGTCCAGCTCATAGTAGGACCACAAGTAAACCGGTTTTTATAGAATGTGAGGTGAAACTAGATTATTTCCCAAGTCTTCAAAAAAAGTCCACAATTTTCTTCAGTTACGTAAGGTGGTGAGTCCAGCAACTTTACTTTTAGAAATCTATCCCTTTGTCTTTCTTGAGTCCATCATGCTGGAGATTAAGCTATTTGGCTCTCATGCTCTCCTTGGTGGAAGGCACATGATAAGCCCTGAAAAATACTGTCAGTATGAACAAAACTGATGTCAAGATGGATGATGGTTTGTCATTACCCTGTGTGTAAAGATTATTACTAAGCCCACTCTCAGCCTTTTCTTCCTAAGACTAAACAATCTCCCTTTCTAATTCATTTCTTATTGTTCTTATGACAATATTCATTGAGTGCTTATAGTAGGCTCAGTGCTGTGCATGCACTATGTGAATATATTCTCATATCCCATTGAAGTAGGCTCTGATATTTTTCCATTTTACCATTAGAGAAGTAGGCCCTGGTATCTTCTCCATTTTACCAATAGACAAGAAGGGATTTGCCCAAGGTAATCGCTGGAAAGAGAACCTATGTAGGTCAGGCTCAGGCTGCACCCACCAACCACAGCAGCACACATTCCCAGGTTTTTTTATTCATCTCTGTAGCTCTCATTTGAACTGTCTACACATCCTTGTTTCATTAGGAAGCACAGAGTGACTACTAGTCATCCTAGCAGTCCTAGTCTAGTACTACTAGACTCTAGTAGTCCAGTAAAAGTCTAACCTCTGCCTAGTATGCTACAGAGATTATTTCCATGAATTCCTTAAGCTTCAATCCCATGCATCTACCCACTAGCACGGCTAACTAGTGATGGACTCAGTGCACATTAATACTCTCCAGTGCTCTTCTACTGGAGATGCAAACAACTGATTCTTTGTAACATCACTGTTTGCTAATCAACCACATATTTATTAAATGCTTATCAGGCGTAGTACGAAATAGACATGAAGTATAAGTCATCATCATTCTCAGGTGAGCTAACTGGAAGATAAAAATGTAGAAAATTATTGACGATGCCAGCATGAAGTTTAGAATATAAGTATCCTACGAATGGTGAGAAGGCAGGGCACTATCTCTGGACGACTATACTTTTCAAGCTTCTTTCTCTTTATCCTTCTCTTTCCCAGTTCTCCCACTAGTTTTGTGCAGTGAGCAAAGTAGACACTCATGTGCATTTCAATTCAAATGCCAGACTGTGAAAAGAAACATAAGTAACAATGGGCCTTGAACTGTTCCTTGTATTTGTCCTCAGGCGGACAATAAGCCTCTAATATCTACTACGTCAGACAGTCAGGTAAGGGCTAATGGGCACACCATATAGCATCGCATTCAAATCATAGCTACAGTCTAAATGAATTATACACAAATCTTTTCCCATGATCTACCCAGCCTTTCATTTTCATCTCAGAAGATTAGATTAGTATGACAGGACTTGTCCTTTATGAAGTCAGGCTACCTAGTTAAAAAACCTTCTTCTCTTCAATTGATTGCAAATTGACTTTGTTAAGATTTTTATTCCTCAGAAAAGCTTGGGGAATGATAATTTCTCATCTCATCTCTTCTCTCAGTGTATTTGATTTCTTTACACTGGCCTTTTTCCTCTAGCCCTCCGACAGTTTTAATAATTATACACACTGGTTAGCAGATCAATCGATTATTTCAGTGTTCCTAATGTAGAGATGATGTGGGCCTTCGAACTGAAATCCAAGCAAGTCACGAAAGTAGTCTAATGCCAAATTTTCCTTCTCCAGTTCAACTGACTAGTCTCTGTGTGCCATTCATTTAAAAAGACATAGATGACTGAATCTCAGTTCTCAAAACTACCTCCATGTCTATTAAATAAATGTAATTTTTTTCTAATTTTCTTACTTATCAATCAAGAGTATATTTTACAGGCTGCTTTTATTTTTGTCAATATGACATTAAGTGGATATGTACTAGCAATGACACCTGTATATTAACAGCATAAACAGCAACATCATTTCTCAACTTTTGCCAAAAAAAGCATATGATCTGAGCTAGAGGTACTTCCAGGTGCAAATAGAGTAAGGCACAATGTCTTTGTCTGCATGTTATGCTTATTTTGGTTATATATGTAACAATTTACCAACGGAGTTACCAGAAATCATGGGTTAAGTTTGCAAGTTAGCTTCACTCAGAGGAAAGATATCTTGGTTCACAGGAAAATGTTCTCCTTTGTTCATAGTTTTGAGTTCCACAAAGGTGCACAGCTTATCAAAATTATCTGGAAGAGTACCCAAAAGACCTCTCATTAAGGAACTCCATAGTATCAGTAACCTAGTTACAGCAAGTTGTTAATATTGAAATCTTCAGTGACAAAGAGTAAGCTTCTCTCTCTTTAATTCTCTCAACTTCTTAATCCTTTCCTAATGTAAGGTAGAATAACCCCAGATTCCCCACTCTGTTCCTTCACAGAAAGGCAAAGACTCTCCTGCTTTCCTTTACCACAATAAAGCTCTTCAGAAAGCTAATTGGCCATATTTATTAAATATGCACTAAAAGAGGATTTTCACTTTGCTCAGTGAATGCTTTCTAGAATCAGAATTAGTTAAGCTTCCTTCTTTGATGTGTCAAGTTACCACATCCATCATGTCCAATTTTCCTTTTAGATTACCTGCCCTGGCTCACAGCTTCAGCTCCACTTTGCACAGCATAGGTACTGTTAATCAGAGGTGGGTTCCTGTACAAAGCAGACCATTGTGAAGCTGCCCAGCACCTACAATCTGGACCTGGCTAGAAAAATAAGCCAGAACCATCAGACCCCCTGTCTCTCTCAGGAGTCTGAGCCAAAAAAACTTGAAAGAATGGCAAGTCTTTCACCTATCACATGAAACAGAGTAGGGGCCATGACAACCAAGGTCACGGGCACTGTGAAGTAATGAGGAAGCAGAAGCTATGGGATAGCAGGGGATGCCTGCAGTAGAAAGGGGAATGTCTCAGATACAAGTGGAAAGCAGAGAAGCAGAGATCTTCAAAATACAGACTATATGTCCTTGAGAGAGACCCAGTAGGGAGCCAGCCGGGGAGTGGTCTTAGTTCGTCTCAGCTTTCCAACCCTCTGCACATATATCCTCATAATAAATTGCCTGGTATTTTGTTTTTGTTTTTTTTTGTTGTTGTTGTTATGCAACAACTTAGTCTTTGCTCCTGCTAATTAAGAGATCCAAATTAAAAATAAACAGGTAAAAAGGCTACTGCTAGTTACTATTTCCTTATTTCACAGTATCATTCTTGGAATTTACTCTACAGCTTCCCATTTTCATGAGGCAAACATCTACCTCGATGACATTTACCTTGCTCAGAATGCAACAGAGCAGAGCTAGGTGAGAGTCAGGCTTCGTCCCCTTGCCTGAGACAGGGGAGAGAGTGCCCTCAGTAATGCAAGGTTGTTCACACAAGAGCACTCCCACCCCCACCCAAGGCCCTTTTCTTATTTCCCATTCTGTTTTCGTCCCCTGTCTGGTTGTATTATTCATTCAAGTGTGGCTTTTTTTGTCACACAGTTCTCAAGATGGATGGCGAGCTTGCCGCATTCATACCCGGCGCTTCGTGCACATGCTCCCAAGTTCTCAGGCTCGTCTCTGGAGGTGTAAGGGTATACTTTCCTAGCATTCCTCCATCTGTTCTTTTATCTATCCGGCCACTGGTGTCTATTCAGTATGCAGCTCATGGCTAACAGAGAACTGGGCATAGCAAGCAGAGACAATTTACTTGGAGATAAAGTCACATCACACACTTGAAGATTTATAGTTTGCTTGGAGATTAAATACTGTTTGCATCAGCAAGCTGAGTAACAGATGCTAACAAAACCACATCCCTTTCACAGGCGTAGCAAGGGTCAATCAGAAGTTGCTTACAAATGTGCCCCCCAAATAAATAAATAAATAAGCAGGTAGATGGGGGCCGGTATCCAAGATTGTGTGAGAATAATCAAAGATGAGCAAAGCTGCATGAAATCCTGGCACGCGGTGGCTGCTCCACATGTCTGAAGCCACTGGGACTCACACAAACCTCCACCAGGTCTCGAGGAAGGTTCTTCGTGCAATATTAAGCAGATGTTAAACCATGCGGAAAGTTAGCTATTTATTTTATTTGAACTTCTATTTTGTTTGAGTTTCTGCTAATCTTTATATGGCTGTTGGTTTCTAGAATTTTCACTGTATCCAGTTCTCTGCAGCTGCAAGAAATGAAATTTCTCCCATCTTGCTCTGCTCTCTCAAGTACCTTATCAATGGGTCCTGAACAAATGCCAAATTCACCAGTCTTCAGCTTTTCCTCATTGCACATAAGGCTGATCCGCATTTTGTTCAAATCATGTCATTCCCCACATCCTTATGAACTTAGGATGGGAGACCTGGCTCTGACCATCAGGGTTACACATTTGTTACTTCCAAATCACTGGGTGTTTCACACTGGCCTGTGTAGTGTCCATGATCACTTCAAAAGAATTTAATGTTCATTAACAACGACCAAGTTTGATTCACTTTGAATGTATCAGAATATGACAAGGTAAGATATTAAGTTTACCCTCTGCAAAATGGTGGTTAAGCAGTTGTCAGAAAGACTAATTTCTGAAATATTTAATAAGCTTCACAGAGATTTGGTGTGTGAGAGAAGGTTACGGAGTTACTTGTTAGCACTGAGATTTAAAAGTCAAATAAACATCAGATGAGCTCTTGGTATAAGCATCTCAATACAAGGCACAAAGAGAGGTAGATACATGCTATTTATTCCTGAGAATAATGGTCTAAAGATATTCTGTAATGGACAGGCCCTGTTGTGTGTTGTTCCCCTCCCTGTGTCCATGTGTTTTTATTGTTCAGCTCCCACTTATGACTGAGAAGCTGGAAGCCATCATCCTCAGGCAATTTATTATGAGGATATATATGCAGAGTTGGAAAGCTGTGAGGAGCTAAACATATTCTGTAATGGATTCTATCTGACAAGAACCAGGGACACCGGCCTCCAGAAACCCCTACTAAATTTTACTCCCTGTATTTCTTCTCCAGGTGCCTCAACCTTCTGGATGATTTCAACAATTGGTTTCTGCAGTCACCACTTCACAACGACTCCTAAGTAACTGATGAGGTTTGGCTCTGTCCCCATCCAAATCTCATTTTGAACTGTACCTCCCATAAATCCCACGTGTCACAGGAGGGATGCAGTGGGAGGTAATTGAATCATGGGGGTGGGTCTCTTCTGTGCTGGTCTTGTGATAGTGGATAAGTCTCATGAGATCTCATGGTTTTAAAAGGGGAGTTCCCCTACACAAGCTCTTTTGTCTACTGCCATGTAAGACGTGCCTTGCTTCCCATTCCCCTTCCACCATGATTGTGAGGCCTCCCCAGCCATGCAGACCAGTGAGTCGATTAAATCTCTTTCCTTTATACATTACCTAGTTTTGGGTATGTCTTTGTTAACAGCATGAGATTAGACTAATACAGTAATAATCTAAAATTTAGACTTTCCTCTTGATAAACCTACACAGTTTTACAAAGAAAGGTTTAGCAAGAAGCCAAGGTAACAAAGCAACAAGTTCAAAAAAGAACAGAAGCTTACTGCTGCTAAAAAAAAAAAAAAAAAAAAAAAGGAACTGGATTTGGAATTAGAAATTTAGATTCAAATCTGGATACTTAGCTGTGTGATCTTCCAAAAGTTATTTACCATATCTAAAACTCATTTTCTTCCAGAAAATGAAAGTACTAATTCATTTAATGAAACACTACATAAGAAAGTGTTCGGTGCAGTGCCTAGCACACAGCAAGTTCCCCAGTTCATTAAGTGTGAATCTATTGACCGCATACCACATATTATGCACAAGAATATAAGTGAGGATGAGTTTCATTTCATACTGTTAAAATGGTAACAACGTAATAATGGTTATGTTGTTAAATTCATCATCACTTTCATGGTCCTCATCAGTCATGTCGATCAAAAACACAGCTTCCAAGTTTGACTGGTCCTTCAATACAACCTAGAACAGCATGGGCTCCCACCTTGTCCCCTTCCGAATATGTCAGAACACTCCACCTCTTCAGAGCCTGCCGTGGATCCCACTGATTTTTCCTATGACTTTAGTTCATTCACTCAACTGGATGATTGCTATGATTTCTGGCCCAAGAGAAAATACCTTGCCTCTTTCCGGCTTCTTACTGTTTAGTCAGATGTCTGAAGAACATTCAACAACCCATTAATGATACTGATTCCACTGTTCCATAA
This sequence comes from Sapajus apella, assembly GCF_009761245.1. Lineage (NCBI taxonomy): Eukaryota > Metazoa > Chordata > Mammalia > Primates > Cebidae > Sapajus > Sapajus apella. The sequence goes on from NW_022437024.1 coordinate 2,224,517, forward strand.
AAGTCATGTTCTTCAGCCATTATTCCCATTTACCACCTGGTCTCAGATGGATCAGTTCCCTCTAGGGAGGTTTGGTTTGTGCCATTGATGGCTCTTTACCATCAGGTTACCTTCCTTTGCCAGACACAATTCCACTTCACTATCTTAAGGAAAACTACCCCTTTCTTCCCATGTGAAAATCTCGATTTCCTCTAGCCTTGTCCAATCTGAGTTATTCCCCAATCTGAGGAATACCAGCAGCTTTTGTCTCATCTGCAGACTGGTTTGCTCTGAGCATAAAGAAAAACGAAATCACCCACTTCTCACTCCCATTCATGCCCCCTGCTCAGTCCACATGCTCCACTCACTTGCCCTAATTCTTTGGAATGATTCATCAGCTACAGTGTACTAGCCAAAGTATCCATTTAATATCAGCTCATCAAAATTTTACAACATAAAATTCTCTAAGCACACACATAAAATAATGCAAAGTAATTCCTACTGATAAAGCAGCAGTATTTAAATTATGTCTGCATAGAGTAAATACCTGAACTAAGAGCAAGAAAAGGTAAGGTTGACGTAAAACTTGACATTCTGAATGTCTGAATCACTAAAGACACAATTCTATCACAGGCAACACTGCAACCTTGTAACAGATTTTTTTTTTTTCTTTTACGCATCAACCAATTTCTAAATATCTTCACAGGCCCATAAAATAATCACAATTTCCAGTGCTATTTCTCATGATTAAAGCCACCCCTGCTCTATAGCAAATGTATTCTCATTTAGCAAAGTCTAAACTTCCATTCTCACCCATGCCCTCAAAGGTGAAGTAAATGCTCCAAGTTCCATTCTCTGGGAGGACCCAGAGATATCATGGACAATAGGTGTGGGTGGATTTCACACTCCAGCACAATGATAGAAGAACTCTTGAGAAGCTCCAGCCCAATGGGGTGAAGGGTTGGAGTGCACAGTTAGAGCTGCAGAAGGGACCAGTGTTTCCAGGTACCCACTTAGTGACTCGCAGACATGTACTTGGCAAGTTCCTACCCATCCAGCAGTAAAGAAACTGCGAGTCTCTATGAGAGAGACAAAATATTCTTTATTTGGAGGTCTATATTTTCCCCAAATCCATTTTTTTTTCTAAAATAGCTAGCATGTCCTTAGTTGAGTATGTTCATGCACACACCTGCACAATACTGAGTGTTTATGTACAAAAATGCAGAAATGAGTCATCTCAGACAGATCTGTACGTGCAGAGCTGTCAAATACACATCTGTCAAATACACATGAGGTGGATCATGGTGACAAGATGCCTAACATTGTCGTAGAGGCAGTTGTTGTCTGCTTCTTCTTTAAGGTGAACACAGAGAATCACCTTGGAACAGAAATCTACATCTTCCCAGAAGTTCTCAAAGGCAAACAAATGCCTTTTTCTGGGGAGAAGTGAAAGAAGACTTTTGGGGTATGACGTATCTATTCTTCTTGGTATGGGCACACTGATTTCTGGAGAACAGGTAGAAAGGCAATAAGGAGCCAACATTTCTGCTGGGAAAAGAGAGATTGATACTCCAAACCCCTTCAACATTACTAGAAATTCTTCTGTAGATTGATACCATTCAGACTGAAGACAAAGACAGGAAAGAAAAATGGTGGAACATTGCACGAGACAATGGGGAATCTGAGAAAGAATCCAGCTCAATGTAAGAGACTACAGGTACATAGAGGGGAACTAGTTTCACACAGGATAAGGCTGAATCTGGACATCCTTCCAGACTCACACACCCTACAACAGTGGTCCTGCCTTGGGAACACTGGGTGAGCAATGAACTAACTTAAAACATTGCAGCCCAAGATAAATCAGAAAAATAAGGATAACAGGGTCTAGTACTCGACTACCCAGACTGTCCAGCTCTTGCTTCATCTGAGGTCTAGAAGCAGGCAGACCCATGGCTGAGTAAACTCCTAGTGCTCTTGAAGAATCTGGTGTGGATACTAGAGAGAACTTCAGAAGGGGAAACTGCTTTTCTGCTAATATGGGCAGAAAGGAGTTTCAGTAGTAAATTCTAAAATAAGGGATGTGATTTCTCTTTATACTCCAGCTGATAACCAGTACAAATGGGTGCAAAACTGCTTACGCAAAACATAAAGATAGAACCACTTTAGTCTAATTTAGATAATTTTGCTAGTGGGTTTTTATCAAAAAGTGAAAAAAATAGAAGTGTAATGTGGTGAAAGGTGAGCATGCAGATGGTGAACTGTGGCTCATTTTCCTAATACACGGAAACCAGTGTGACTTCAAGTCAATGTTATCAGAAAAAGCTCATCCCTGGGACAGAAACTAGGAGTAATATGAACGGAAAGTGAGTAGTTGAGTCTAGAAGAGGCATTTAATAATTTTACAGGCCTCAGCTGGGGACACAGTAATAGCAGGAGGGATTAATATCCACTGGATTACTAATCTTGCAAAATCAAGTGTACAAAGTAAGAGTAAATATCATTTTTAAATGGTGCCGTAACATGTGCAGTGGCTTGGCAAAGACTTTTTATCAAGAGTTGTCATTGAGGGACATGTTTGGCAAACAGTTTAGCTTTATGTATTTACTTTAAATACAACATGCATTCAATCTTTCTTGAGCACTTACTGTATCAAAGGCCCTTTCCTAGGCACAAAAGATTACCAAAAGTAATGGAAAGTTATCCTTGATCAAAAAGAGTTTATAGTTCTTACACCTGGAATATACAAGTGACACTAATGTAAAGTGAAACATAGTTATCACAAAATGAATAAAAACAAATATATATGGCACAGGAAAGGAAGGATCACATGTGGTCATGAATCAGGAAAGTTCTCATGCAGGAGATGTAAGATGATGATGATGCTGGTGGTGGTGCTGCTGCTGGTGATGATGATTACCAGGCATTAATGGAATTAGAGGCCAATTCTAGCAATGGGAACAATTTAAACAGAAATGATTAGTTCGTTCTGACTAGTAAAGGTTCAATGAAACTGTCTCTTCAGCAGGTATCTATCAAGAATCTAATAAACACCAGACACTGATTTAGAGGCTGAGGATGGAGATAGGAGCCACCAACTTAAGCTTTGATGGTCTAGCAGAGAAGCAAAAGATAAATAGAAAATAATGTTAAAGGTAACAACTATACTGCATTACAGGTGGGGCTTGACAGTGAGAGTCTGTGGTAAGATTGTCCAGGTTGGACCAGACTTCATCATCTATAGAGTGTTTACTTTAGGCAAGTTGGCCTCTCTTCCAATGGTTTCCTTAACTGTGAAGTGAGTTAGGAATGCACCTGCCTCTCCAGGTAAATGAGGTGGTACCTGGGAAACACTTAGCAGAGTCCTGGGCACCAAGTAAATGCTTAGTACATAGTACTTGGAGGCACATACTTGTTTGCACTTCTTTGTCTGCATATCTGATGTCATGAAGAAGATAGTTTCTGAGAAATACAATTAGGGAAGAATCACCCAGACATATTAACTTTTTTAACATCATTAATACATTTGTCTACACTGTATTCAAAAAATGTATCATTTCCTACTGTCATAGGCAGTATATGAAAGTGTACCATGCCCCATAATTAATATATTCTTTTAAATTCTCACCAATTTGGTAGGTAAAAAATAGTATGTCATTGTTGTTTTAATTTCTATAGGTTTGATTACAGGAATATTTTTCATGTTCATTAGTCACATATATTTTCCCTCCCACAAAATAGTCTTCCCTAGTGTGGCAATTCTTCAAATACCTAAAAACAGAAATGCCATTCAACCCAGCAGTTTCATTACTGAATATATACCCAAAGGAATAGAAACCATTCTATTATAAAGACACATGTATACATATGTTCACTGCAGCACTATTCACAATAGCAAACACATGGAGTCGACCTAAATGCCCATCAATGATCGACTAAAGAAAATGAGGTAACTATACATCATGGAATACTATGCAGCCATAAAAAGGAAAGAACAGGGTCATGTTCTTTGCAAGGACACGGATGGAGCTGGAAGTGGTTATCCTCAGCAAACTAATGCAGAAACTGAAACCAAATACCACATGTTCTCACTTATAAGTAGGATCTGAATTATGAGAACACATGGACACATAGGGGGAAATAACACACACTCGGGCCTGTCAGGAGTTGGGCCTATCAGGAAGAGTAGCTAATATATGCCGAGTTTAATACCTAGGCGATAGGAAGATCTGCAGCAAACCACTGTGGCACACGTTTACCTATGCAACAAACTTGCACATGTACCCTTGAACTTAACATAAAAGTTAAATAATTTTTAAAAACTTACCATTTTACAAATTGGGAAATTCTGAATTTTAGGAATTTTGGAAATTCTGGTTACAGAATTTGTCTTTGCACTTAAAGAGTCAGGAAAGGTACAGTCCTTGAAAATTACTGAGGAGGAGAACAAATTAATATAATATTATACCATAGCACACATGTGCTAGTTATCATATTTTACAGAAAGAACAGAAATAAATAAGATTAATACTAAAAAAAGTGGGTGGGGTTTTGAGAGCAGAAATTAATACAGATTAGACCAGAGACAGGAGAAGAAGCCGAAAACTTTTCAGATAAAAAGATGAATATAGAAAACAAAAAAAAAAAAAAAAAAAAGGAAAAACACTGAGAAAAAGATGATTATCCAGGCAAGGCAAGGAAAGGGAGGAGAGGAGATACAAGCCCCCAAGACTTCTTAAAATTAACACATTTATTATGTTACAGCCTTTCATGTCCTGCCTCTGTACTTAGAAGAGTATGGCTCTGGCTGTGCCACTTGAGCTGCACAATGAGCAATAATGCAGGCAGGAGAGATTAACAGTACAGCAGGGAAGAGCAAGGGTACACTAATGCGTGTCCCTAAGGTGCAAGTTCTCAGAGCCAAGGGAATCCCAAGCCCTATTTCATTAACCTAGTGGCTCCCTTACTGTCCTCCCTGAGGTGAAAAAGAAGAATCTAAGTAAGAATCTCTTCTGAATATGGGTGTTTCAGCCCACAGAATCTTTGGAATGCCCCCTCATGGTACTAAGAACTGAAGGGCAACACAGAAAATAAAGAGTTAAAAGTGGGGCCAGGAATGGGCATGAATTGACACCAAAAGCTGCTTCCTCTCACCAACTTCCTGGAGAAGCTTCTTTTCCTCAAGAGTGATCACCTGGCCAAACTCTCATCTACATCCTGACCACTCAATAGTTTCCAGACTCCTCTAGACCTCTTCTTTTCCATGTCAATTTCAGTCCACCTCACCTGTGCCAGGAATCTGCAGGAAATGCAAGTTGGGCAAAGGGAAAGAGGCAGAATAAAGGACGTCACTATCCACACTGCAATGAAGGGTTCCGTAATACCCATCTGCACAACAAGGACCTGGGAAGAGGCAAGCCCACAGCAGTGGCTACAAGTTCCACAATGGCTGGGATTAAAGGTCCCTAAACAAGAGAAGGTGCTTAAGGCTTGCTGCCTTTCCACCACTGGCTCCTGGAGAACATGTGCGATTTCTCCCCCAAGGTCTTAGGATTCCTTAGCCTTTCTCCTTTGTTCTGCTTCCCTGAAGAACACTGATATTCAGAATGTATGCATCACATATTGAAGGTGCTAAGTATTTGCCTGCAGCTCACAAGTTACAGGTGCCCCTCCCTCTTCTCAGGCAGTCTTACACTGGTTTTGGTCCAAACATCAACTCTGAGGCTAGCACAGTCAAAAATCTTTCCTAAATGTTTTACGATACCTGTGGTCTACTTTCTCTCAGTCTCTCTCCAATTTCCTATGTCTGCCTTGACTGTCTGCTATGGTTCTACCTAAAACAATTGAAATTCAAAGTCAAGCCTTAACTGGTTTCTACACAAAGGGGAAAAAAATCTACCTGTTGCATCCATTCTGTGAGCTTAGAAATCCTGCAGACTTGGGTAGACCCAGGGAAACACAACGCTGTTGATAGAGTGGACTTTCCCTATCTCCGTGGTTGTTCTACACCTCTGCCCCTGCTCCCTTCTTCCTCAATTATCCTCCCATTCTTGAAGATTAGATACATGTTTTTTATTTTTATCTTATTCACATAATTCTTCTCTATATGAAGCAGAACAGCTTCTCCCACTCTGAATCCCCTCAAATTCTCAGCTTCTACCCCAGGTGGATTTTTCAAGTTGTTTCTTCTGAAGAACATATTAGGCCCTTTAAAATGTATTCTAAAGAACACAACTTTCTTTGATCATATTACATGATGGGGCAAATTATATAAAATTAGAGAAGTTATAAGTTATAGTTCCCCATAAGCATGTACCTTTAGCAGCCAACCAGAGCTGAAGCCAGCTTTAGGGTGGGGATAAGGTCTTGTGGCTCCTCCTCTGCCAGCCTTCGCCCTTTAGGTGCTAACTTACAAGAAAGTCTGGGGGAATAACAGGGACACTCAGAGGCCTCAGAGTAGCTGCCATTTACTAACTAGTATAGAATTTGTTCCTTACCTTAACAACTGCACAACCACATGGGTGCTTACCAGCTAAACTTTAATCAAGTGACTCATCAGGAATGATCTTCATTCCATTTTATTTGGGTAAAAATATTTTTCCATCTCTACCCAATCCTCCTTGTTAAATCACCTGAAACCCATACTTTTAAGTAATCCTGTCCCTAACTTGATCATTCACTCTTGGTTTTATATTTTGGCCCAAGATCAGTGCTCTGAGATTTTTTGGTTTCTAGGAAATCAACCCATTCTTGATCAAATATCTTTATTTAATTTGAGGGAGAAATGAATCCCTTCAAAGTTATCCAAAATTGCCTCTGTAGGCTTTCTAGGTTATAGATATAATATAACCCATAGCCAGCTTCCTTTCCTTACACAACCCAACCCCTGCTCCATAACTTGCATTGTTCTTCTTTATTTTATTTTATTGAGACTGAGACTTGCTCTGTCACCCACACTGGAGTGCAGTAGTGCAATCCCACTGCAACCTCCGCCTCCCGACTTCAAGTGCGTCTCCTGAGTAGCTAGGATTACAAGCACACACTACCACGCCCAGCTAATTTTTGCATTTTTAGTAGAGATGGAGTTTTACCATCTTGTCCAAACTGGTCTTGAACTCCTGACCTCTGGTGATCCATCTGCCTTGGCCTCTCAAAGTGCTGGGATTACAGGCGTGAGCCACTGTGCCCAGCCTGTTCCTCTTTATCTTTATAGATGTTTTTCATTTTGTTTTGTTTTTGGTCTTTAACCAAACAGCAGTCCTTAAGAATTAAGCTCTAGAAGGGCTCTATCCAACAGAAATATCATGCAAGATACATATGTAATTTGAAATGGCCTGGTAGATTTATCAAAACAAATAAAATGAAATAGGTAAACACATTTTAATACATTTCACTTAATATAGCTGAAATATTAATTCCATGTGAAATCAATATAAAAATCATTGAGGTAATTCATGTGCTTCTGTTCACACAAAGCCTTTAATTCCCAGTCTCTATTTTGCGTTGACAACGCATCTTAGTTCAGGCTAGCCATGTTTCAAGTGCTCAGTTGCCACATGTGGCTTGCGGCTACTATACTGAGCACTACAGTCAGCTCCAAACCACCTAGTCCAGCTACATACAGCCATACAGCTCCACCACTTCTTAGCTGCGCTAGCTCAGGTAAACAACCTCTCTGTGCTTCAGTTTCCCCATCTGTCGAAAGGTAATAACGATAGAACACAACTCGTAAGATTCTTATGAGAATTTAGTGAGAAGGCACAATTCCTGGAACAGAATAAAATTTTAATAAATGTCAGCTGTTATTATCAAACATTTATTTTGCTATTTCTTCTCCCAATACTACTATCCATTTTCCCAACTTTTTATTGAATATACAAAAGAACAAGTATCACCATATCAAGAAAATTCTCTCTCTAGAAACTAATTTCCTAGCCACTGCTTTTTCTCAGTTGGAGAAATAATTACCTACAAACTAGATGATACCTTTCTAGCCTAAACAGACCAAAGGTAACACAAAAGTAAATTTAGCCAACCATAGCCCAAGTACAGGGACACGGAGAAGTACAATTTTTATTTACCGATTGTCTAAATCTTTATTTACCATAGAGCTATTTTTTTAAAAAAGTATCTTCATTTACGTAAGCAACTTCAATCTCTGTGCCTGAATTCCAGCCAGTATTTCATGAAGTTTCAGCCAGAGAAAACCATTCGTTATAATTTACCCTCCCAAATATTACGGAATGTTACTTATGAGGCCTTTAAGCAGGTGACATATCCATCCTCAACCATGGCTTCTTTCAACCATGAAGAATAGCAGATGCACCATGTTTCCCCAAATTCCTTTAAAAACAATCTTGGCCGGGCGCAGTGGCTCACGCCTGTAATCCCAGCACTTTGGGAGGCCGAGGCTGGATCACAAGGTCAAGAGCTTGAGACCATCCTGGTCAACATGGTGAAACCCCGTCTCTACTAAAAATACAAAAAATAGCTGGCCATGGTGGTGCGTGCCTGTAATCCCAGCTACTCAGGAGGCTGAGGCAGGAGAATTGCCTGAACCCAGGAGGCAGAGGTTGCGGTGAGCCGAGATGGCGCCATTGCACTCTAGCCTGGGTAACAAGAGCGAAACTCCGTCTCAAAAAAAATAAATAAATAAATAAATAAATAAAAACAATCTTGTAGCTTCCAAAAGAAATGGGAACATCAATGACTGGAGAGTTGGGAATTAAAGGCTGGAGGTAGATAGTAGAAAGGGAACGTAAAGAATCCAGTCCTATGAAGAGCCAAATTCTTAACAGAGAACAAGGATTTATAACATTATATGGCAGGAGAATTTACAAAGATGAAAGTCAAATGTCAAGAGTCAGAAATGATCTAGGAACAAAAATATTTGCAGAGCTAGGTAGTATGATATTACTTGTGGAAAAAAATATGGATTCTTTTCAGGGCGCAGAAAAGGTATTGTAAGGGCAGATTTTGTCCAAAAAAAATGCCCTTACAGAGGTGTTTGCATATTAAGTGGCATGGTTTATGAAACTTGCATAAAAGGAGAAAAAATGTGGATGCAATTTTGTAGATGTAGCATGAAACTATATTTTATTTTTCTTAAGGATAAGTATTTTCCGACCACAGGTGTAGACCAATATTTCAGCAGGACACTCAACAGAGATTCTTATGTAATTCTGGTAGAAAAAAAATTGAGAAATAACAGAGAGAGAGATCCCTGGTAGATAGTCAAAGGAAATCTGCCGAGTCCTGTTTTAATCATCACTTTAATCAATAACTTGGAGAAGAATATTTATACTAATTTTTTAAATATGCACATGGCCAGATGGCAGAAAAAAATAACAAAGGTGTCAGAATCAAACTTCAAAATGTATGAGCAGGCTAGAAAGCTGAGATCAACATAATCGAATAATATTCATTTGGGTTAAATGTGAAACCAACTCCATAAAGAACACAGGAGAAAGCCTGGCTTACTTTGAATCATTGTAAATTTGGGAAACCCAGCTATCAAAACAGCTACTACGACCTTAAACTACTTAATAGAAAGACAGCATACCAAACAAGGGAGATGATAATTCTATTGTATTTGACTGTAAGCAGAACACACAGATAAACTGATCAGTGGTAGCCTGATCAAGTTTCCAGCATGAAATATCTAAAACATCATTTAATTTGAAAAATAGCTGAAAATTTTTAGGCTGCTTAGTTTGAAGAAGAAAACTCAGAGACATCCTGAGATGTATAATATACCCAAAGGCAATCACCTGAAAAAAATTGTTAAAAATAACCCCAAAGAGTAGAATATAACCCCCAAAATGCCAATGTTAGCACAGTAGATTTTTGTCTCAATGTAAGGAAAATCTCTCACAATCTGAATGGAATGGATTCTCCTCGTCATACAAGTAAGTTCTCTGCCACAAAAAAATGTGCAAAGAAAAAAAGTCCTGGGTCAACTGTCAGGATTCCTTCACTCAGTGAGATGTTGAACTAAATGACCTTTAAGATTCCTTCTAAGACTCTTAATATGGTATTTATGTAGTACAATTATGAGTCAGTTCTGTGTGATACGATAATATGAATGTGAGGCTATTACATACACAGCCCCATCACAGAGTATATGTGTGATTACTAGAGACAAACCTTAGCTCTTCTTTGTCTATAGATCAATTATGTCAACAGAGTTATGGGCTAGACTTTGAGCTAGTGAGGTTGAATGTAAAACAGTGTCAGACTGTATTCAAGTTGATGTTATAGGCTTCACTTTTTCCATAATTAGAAAGCGTATGTCAGTCAGCAGGTAGGCTACAGAGAAAAATGAATAGTTTTCAGCTCTCCTGACTAGGTGGGTCACACAGGGGAAAGGAAAAAAGGGGGACACTCAGGATATGTACACACACACACACACACACACACACACACACACACATGCACGCATACTCTCTCTGTCTATATATCTACGTGTGTGTGTATATATATGTGTATGTGTGCATGTGTGTGTGTGTGCATGTGTGTGTGTGTGTGTGTGTGTGTGTGTGTGTGTGTATCTTCTGCTAGCAGCCCAAGACCAGGTTTCTGTGACTCTCAACATTTCTCAGCTGCTTGTGAGCAAACCTTCCTCTTTTATATCCAGATGATCTTTGCCACTGAGGTTAAGAACAGTATTATAGGCCGGGCATGGTGGCTCACGCCTGTAATCCCAGCACTTTGGGAGGCCGAGGCGGGTGGATCACGAGGTCAAGAGATCGAGACCATCCTGGTCAACATGGTGAAACCCCGTCTCTACTAAAAATACAAAAAATCAGCTGGGCATGGTGGCGCATGCCTGTAATCCCAGCTACTCAGGAGGCTGAGGCAGGAGAATTGCCTGAACCCAAGAGGCGGAGGTTGCGGTGAGCCGAGATGGCGCCATTGCACTCCAGCCTGGGCAACAAGAGCGAAACTCCGTCTCAAAAAAAAAAAAAAAAAAAAGAACAGTATTATACTTTTGCTCTTCTCAAGGGACAAATGTCTCAGATTGTAAGATATCATGCTTGTCTTTGAGTTGAAACTATGATAAAACACAGAAAGAATTCTAGATTATCTCTCAGCTCTTCTTGTTTTAAGATCAATGATTCAACATGGTTTTTTTTTTTTCTGACAGTAATATAATGAGACAGGTTTCTTGCAGATTTGAGAAAATAACTCTCACTACTTTATAGTTCTGCTATGTACATCCCTCTTAAGCTGTCTTTCACTTTGGCAAATCAAACTTTGAGGGGCTCTTTGCTCTAAACCCAGCTCACCTATATATTTTTATCTGCCCATCACACTCCTTGCCTCATCTTACCTCTGCACTAACGGTCCAAGCTGTAGCCCAGCAGTGGGCCAGGAACTCTGAAAGTACAGATACGGAAAGAGTCCACCACCCACTAGCCTATGCAGATGGGGAAAACGGATCCATCCAGTCTTCATGGGAATGGGGGCACACTGCAAGCACCTGTAGCTCTCCCACATTTAGAGGATGCCAGTGATTTAAAGTCCCTGTCCTTCCACCCAAAAAACCTAGACTTTCCAAAGACTGGGAGATTTTTTAAATATTAGTATTAAAAACTGTAATTTGTATACTTAATGTCAAATTTAAATAATATAAAGGTCAAACAATTTTATAATATACTATAAAATAATAAAAACTTCACTTTACTCAATGTCTTTACTGAAAATTTATTCAAGTCTCTTCCAGATGGATTAATCTCTTTTCCACCCCAATCACCAAAGGGCAGGACACTGAAAAGACCAAAAAAAAAAAAAAAACCTCACACACCAGGGATAAAGAAAAGAATAAGTGATTCCATGTACAATACCTACTTTCTGCTTATAGGCATCAGGATTCCCTATGTAATGAGTTACAGAAATTCTATTGATCTCTAAAATATAGGATAAGACAAGAAAAATCATTTTTCGTTTGTTTGTTTAGAAAACTACAGATAGGCAGTAGGGTGAAACACTACCTTGTAGCAATAGGCAGAGTTAGGTGGGTGTTAACAGAGAAATATTTCAAAAGCTAAAACACTGTAGCAGTAAGGCACAATGATCTTGGCATAAGAATCTGGACACATGGACAAAGAGAATTGACTGAAGTCTGTGAATACCCAGAGAAACTGATGAAGGTCTCTGGGCTCTTCAGTGAGACAAAAGTATGTTTCATTGTAATGAAGGAAAAGGAAAGGAAAATGATCACTGGAAAAGAGTGTGATGAAATTCTTTTAAACAAAGAGGCCCACTCCAAGCAGCAGAATTCTAAAATCTACCTGCTGGCCAGACTTGGTGTAGATTAGCTGAGGAACTAGGGAATGCTGAGCCTGAGAGTTCAATCTTCCCTTTCCCTGACCTGCTACACTGATTTTCAGAATTTGTACCTTAGCAAGTCATGGAAAGGCAAAACTGAATGTATATCTAACAAAAAAAACATATCGCTTTGTTGTCATAGCTATCTATGTAGGTGTCTGGCCCCTACTAAATAGGAAGCTTCCTGAAGTCAGGAAAGACCTAGAGTAGTGACTAAAATATGTCAAGTCCTAAATATGTGTTTGTTATGTGGGCATAGCAACTCAGTTTGAGGAGATCCTACATGACAATTTGACCTGTCACCAGGTGATAGCCATCCCACTAATGATGGCCTCCCTGAATCCACCTTTTTGCAATGTGACTTCACTGTCTCCCCATAGAGAGCTATAGTCAATTTCCACCGCCCTTCCCCCTTGAAATGAGGTGGTCTAATGACTCGTCTTGGCCAATATGATGTAATAGAAATGTCATTGTGCTAGTTTCAAGCTTAGGCCTCCAGAGGCTTTGCACACTTCTGCTTTCTCCCTTGGAAGCCTGCCATGATAGAGTCTGGCTAGCCTGCTGGAGAAGAGACCACATAGCTAAGAGCCCAGCTGTCCCAACTGAGGTTATCCTGGACCAGCCGGTAACCAGCCAACACTGAAACATGAGGGAACCCAACCAGGATGAGCAAAGAAGCCTACCAACCAAAGGTGACCACAGATGCAAGAGTGAGTCCGGCTGAGACTAGAGGAACTATCCAGTTGATGCTAGCCTTATGAACAATACTCATGGTTGCTATTTTAAGCCAGTTAAGTTTTGCATATTTCATCACATAACAATAACAAACTGACACATCCCACAAAATGTTGCTCTTATGTTTTATGTTCTTCATTATTGACCTTCTTTTAAATTATTATGATCTGTTTTTGCTTCTAATAATTCAATCAAAAGAAAAAGCAAAAGGCATCCTTATCATTAACTCAATTATACCATACATCTGCATGTGTCATTTCCCGTTCCCTCTACTTGTCACTACTTAATAAATTCCTCATTTATTTCTTAATTTTTCCATTAAAATCCATCCCTAGATGGTCCTCTGGCATCCATCCTTGTTTTAACCCCATCTGCATAATATGTCAGGGTTATCTTGATAAAACATGAGTGTGATCATATCACTCCCCTCCTTAAAAAGCTTAGAGCATTCCTATCATGTACAGAATGAAGTGTGAACTATTCAGCCAATCCCATTTCTGACATTTTTGCCCAAACACCCTTTTCCACGCTGGTCTAACACCACCACTCCCACATGCCGTATGTCTCAGCCACCCCAGTCTGCCTCCATGTCTCCTTCTCTCCCACTTCATATTTTTCTTCAACTTGTTTCATGTGCTGGCAATCTCCCACCAATCAAAGTCCCATTCAAAGCCTCCCATTCTGAAAAGGTATCTTAATACTCCACTGTATCTTCATGTAATGAAAAGAATGTAGTAATAACACCAATGACAATATTAAGTGTGTACTATGAGCTATTGCTCTGTTAAGTACTCTATGTGCATTAACTTTAACAATCACATCAGTCCTGTGATATAACAAATATAGCAACAAATAGAATAACAAAATAGTTATGCTTACTACTTTCCATATACAATAGATGAGCAAACTGAGACCCAAATGGCTAACTAATCCATTGTCAAATATCTACCATGTGGCAGAGCTAAAATTTGAATCTAGGACTCTAGGAGCCAAGCTGCTGTGCTAAATCATGTTTTTATTGGAACTTTCCATATTTGTAGAAATAAACTAAACCACAAAGTAGTTAAATGACTTGCCCAAGGTCGCAGAGTCACCAGCAGCACTACATCATGAATCAAAATATTTTTATTCCCTCAATCGTATGCTAATTTTCTGCTGCCCAGGAAAGCATAACTGCTGACTGGTCTCAGCTGCAAAGCTTGAGAGTTTTGCCTTTGCCCACGTTTTCAGTCAAGAACGCCTAAACTCAACTAAGCAGGTAAAGTTCATTTTCTCCTATTGCTTTAATCATCCATAGTTATTCAGCCAGGGTCCCAAGGCTAGAGGGAGAAATTAAGCCTAAAACCAAATTAAAATAATTTGGGGTTTCATTTAAGTGTCAGAAAAATTCCAACCAGTAACCCTGTTAATACACAACCAAACTAAATGTCCTACATACCCAATTGTGTTCCATTCTGCTGGGACCACCGATGCCTTCCACATGCTAATCTCATTCTATCCTGCTTTATGCACTTATCTCTCAAACAGTGCCACATAGCTGAACTTACTTGCTTTTCAAGAACTGGAAGCCATTTTAATTACATAAAATGTCAACCAAGGCAGTCCAGAGATGGGGTGTAAGTCCTGGTGTAAGTCCACTTACACATCTAAGAAAGCAGACCTACCACTGGCTGTGGTGATTAGGGTGCAGAAGCTAGGGGCTGAGGAAGACCTGGTGAACCAGGAATAGACCAGATTTTACCAACAGGTATCAGGGCTGAGGAGGGAGAAAAAGGAAAAGAAAAAAATCCCTGGTTGAATTGAAACCCAGGTGAGCCATGTAAGCTTGGAAATAGCGCTTTTACAAACTCAAAGGGGAAGACGGAAAACTGACACAGCCTGTGTTGTCGCTGTGCCTGTCATCCATTCCCTTGCTTTGTCCTTGCAGGCTGCGCAGCAGGTGGGAGCTGAGAGGGAGCAGGAGAAAGGGCCTGTTCAAGAGCGCTTAGTCCTCCTGGTTTGAGACTTGCCACAAAAGAGGGACAATAAATACAGGCTTCAAAGAAGAAAAAAAAATATGTAGCGCAATCCACTTCCTTCAAGGAGCCTTTGATAGACAGTTCTTACCTGCTGCTTTCTGTTCAGCTTCTACCTCCCAAAACTCCAAGTCATTTAAGAAGTGTCTTTAAAAAATTGTTTTTTTCAGGCCTATTAAAATAGGCATAACTGTTAACTAGATGAAATGCAGGATCATGTCTAACCTAGGCTAGGAGAAGTGGCCCCTGAGTATTATTGGAAAAGTTGTCTTAAGTTTACGAGAAGCCCCTGCATAAAAGAAGACAGATAAACTTCAGTGGAATTCCCCAACTCTTCAGCCATTCACTGCTTATCTGACACGTATCATCAGAAAAGGTGAAGATACTGTTTTATAGTCTGTGAGAGAGGGAAAAAAAAAAGTACAATGGGACTTGGCTGCTACCAATGCTCTGAAATAGAAAAAGTAATATTCAAATTCTAGGACTATACCTGCCAGAAACATCTGCATTACTTCAGGTGACTTAACCCGCAGTGCCTCTCCCTGGGCAATGGTATAGCTTATTAGCACTTCTGCAAAAGGGCAAGCAGTACCAGAGAATTGAAACACAAAGAATAGCAGGTTCAGCTAGAAAAAGATCTCATGGGGGAAAAAAGTAAGGAATATGAGTGTTCAGAAAACATTCAAATTATCTTAGGATTTCATATATGCTATTATCCTTGTTTAGTCCTGTAACTAAGACTCCAACACATGTCACGGACTCACAGACAAATGTGAAGATACAATTTAAGCTAGTGGGAGCAGTCTTTCACGAATGCACATTTTTAAGAATAAAGATCTCAACTTCTTTATCTCATTGATTAGGCTGATCAATCCCCAATCCATAAACACATTACATTCCCGAAATTCATCCTTAAGCTAGTTATTTAGAAATCCAAAAGCATTCTCCCATTGATCCAATGTAATAAATGGGGATTGCAACCCCAGACCAGCCTGCAACCACTTACCTCAAATACACCAGGAAGATTCTTCATAGCAGCCCCAAGCCTCTCTGCGCCATAAGCCAATGGAGACCTCATGAATCTTAAGACCTTTTGGGACAGATATCCTGTCATCCCAGAGGCAAGGGAGGAGAAAGGAAGGATAAAATAAAATATCAGGTTCCATCTGGATAGCTTCTGTTTCAGGTAGGCAGAGGCTCAAGTGGGAGAGGTAGAAAGATGTAATTTTTCTCCCAAAGTCAAGTAGATATTAGAAGAGAGATGATGTGTGATGAAGCTTTTCACTTTATTCCCAAGACACTGAATTGCGGGGACAGAACTGGACTCTTGGAACATTAGAGGGGCCACTATAGGGAACACATATAGTTTTTAACAATGGACTAAGTTTCCAGCAAATAGAACCATAAAAATAACACTTTTCTCTCATTTCTATTGGTTATAACCATTACTAATACTAATGTCAATCAGATAAAAATTCTAAAAATCTAGGCATAAAGACCTTACTAATATATTCAACTCTTGCCAAGCATTTGCTAGAACCAAAGAATGCTTGCTCATAAGACAGCCTTGGAAGTCAGCCACCCAACCTCGTTTTAAAAACGAAATTACCAAGGGAAGGAAAAATTAAGTGGTTTCCTGTTACTCAGACACAGAAATCACGTGGTACCTGTTGGAAAACTATTTCCTATGCCTCTTACATAAACTTTAGTTCCTTTTTGGAGGAACCCTTCTTCTCTGTATTGATAGGTCAAGTGAGAGTTAAACCTGCTCAGAGCCAGAATGGTTGTTTTTCTAAGGAAAGGTTTCAACTCAAGCATCTCCCTTTGAACCCTGAGGACTCTGGTAGAACTATCTTTGCTGCTAAGAGAGACCACTCCCCTTTTCCTCCAAGGAAGACCTTCCTCGGCCTGAGCATCAGAACCTCCCTCTGCACTTGCTGACGGCAAGCAAGTGGAACATGAAGCTGGCAATGGAGACATAAAGCTCCAGCAAATGTCGATCTCACTTAACTTGCTGACCACCTGATCAATGGCTGGTCTCCAGATTTCAAGTCAGCTCTAGCTAAACTTCTGGAGCTTCTTGCCAAAGGCTTCTTAAAGAGTCCGCGTTTCTTTTCTTTTTTTTTTTTTCTTATACACACTTAAAAACCTCATTAAACAAGAGAGAATGTTTTTAAAACAGTCAAATAGTGTTTTATCCATAACCTTGCATGTCAGAGGTTATAAACTCTTATATTCAACAACAGCCTCTGTAGGATCTATGCCAGAGTATCAGAATAACATGAAAAACCACTGGCAACAGTGCAATAATGGCATCCCATTAACAATTGAGATCTTAAGAGGCAATAACTGCAAAAACATGTTACCATTAAACTAAGTGCATGTGCCTTCCACATTCCAGTGAAAAGGTTTCAGAAGATGGCCGCAGCTTAAAGGACTTGGATGAGGGCAAAGGATGCTCTAGCTTAGGATGCCCTGCTTCCCGGCATCCCCTAGGAAAGTTCTGCTTAAATCACAAGAGACCCTAAAAGGAAGAATAGTTTGATAGCAAATACCCTAGTGTAAGACCTGTCAGTCCAAGATCAGTTTATTTTAGTCACTCTGAATATTTGGAGAAATTGTCTAAGCACTACTAGTCTTAGTTTGCTCAACTATAAAGTGGTGGTAACAATTATGCTTGCATAAGAATTGTTGGAAGCATTAAGTGATTTAGGGCTATGTATCAGAGTTGGGTAAAGTGAGGAGTACACGTGAGTGCTCAATATATGTTACTTGCTATTTTTTTAAAAAGAAAATCGAATCAAACAAAATGTCTTGCAGAGTCCCCTATCACCACTGGTATCAATTGAAATTAACTTGCCATTACTATCACCCAGAAGTAAAATCGGGAAACACTGAGTGGGAGAAGCAATCTTTTGCTCCTCTAGCATCCTCTTTCCCTCTTAAGGCCACAGAACTTTGGATGCAATGCATATTTGCACAACTAGTCTTTACTAAAATGTGCAAGGCCCACAGAACATCCACGACTATAGAGGTGAGGTGAATTGGAAGTAGAGTTTTATGTTACTTAGCTTGGTATGAGATGAAAGCATCCTCACTCTTCCTACATAGCCCCTGACACTTGATGTATCATCTGAGAACTCCTCCTCCTTTGAGACAACTGCCCACTTTCTCAGTTCTGAGCTCCCATGGAACTGGAGGATGCAAATATCCTTCAGTACAGGCCTGAATCTGTCCTCTCTTCTCCTGACCACCTACCTATCCACCACAGATACAGTCCCTTTGTAGCAAATCTCTAAGCCTTCAGCCTGCAAGACCTTGGTCCCTCTTGCAATATCCCTGTAGGAGCCTCCCTCCTTCACAGCACCCCATCTTTCTGCACTGACGTTCCACTCTCCTGTGTCCTCTCATCCCCTTCACCCTGGCTCTTCAGACCTTCCTATCCCACCCATTCCCAAGCCCTTCCAATCCGAGTCACCTCTTATTATTTCTACTTTCCTTGAATGTGTAGACACATTTAATAGACATAAACAAGCAAAAGGCCTTAATTAAAAAAAAAAAAACCCATTGTTCTCTAATAATAAATTCACCTGACCCAGATGAAAATGTTTTTGTTTCCCCTTTTGAGGGACCCAAATAGATATGTAAGTTAAACACAGTGACGTGAGGTCTGCAGAGGTCCCTCATTATATTTTCCATAATTTTGGGGGTAATTGCATTTAATAATGGTCATCTCCCATGAATCTTCTGTGGAGAATCATTTCTCTTCTTTCAGTTGTTTTGGAGGGGCAGGATCGCTGCCATTGGTGCTGAGCAGTGATTTTATAAAATACACAGTAGGAACTTCAGAACTAGAGAGGAGGCCCCCTCTTATTGTTGAAGCTGTTAAAGTGAAATTAGGATCAGTATGAAGACCTATGCCAGGACTGAAAACAAGACCTAAGGAAGGCAGTTTGGTTTGGGCAAGACTGAAGTTGACATAAGGACCCAGAGAGGGGGGCCAGGAGTGAGAGGCAGAACAAGTCCAGAGGCTGGTGTTCCAGTGGGAGTGATGAGGCTGGAACCCTGCCCTGTAGATACAGAACTAGGGTCCAAAAGGGACACAGCAGTCAGAGTCTGTGCTTGGCATCAGAGAGAGCAGAAGGTGGTTATGGGCAGCCCTCAGGGTGGCCTTCACCTAATTCAGCATAGGTCATAATATCATAGCTACAGAAAAAAAAAAAAAAGTGACAGTGCAGAGAGAATTAAGCGGCTAAAGCAGAATCTGCTCATGACAACAGGGTTAACATTTCATGTTGTGTGAAAGGCTCACAGAATTTTTAATGACAGAAACAGCCACAGATTGCACCATGGAGCGTATATTGCACTCGGTTCTCATTGGGGTGCCTACAATTTTCCTACAAAACATTCTGAATTAACCACATGAATAAACACTTCTGTTAGCTTTTTCATTTCCTCAATAGGCTTATGAGGTAGGAATTTTTAAATTAACTAAATAATGAATTCTTTGTTGGTACATATTATATGTTCATATTTTAGAGATACATGTGATACATTCATATAATGAAATCAAGGTAATTAGTATATCCATCACATTTAATATTTATCTCTTCTTTAAGCTAGGAACATTTAAATTATTGCCTTCTAGTTATTTTGAAATCTGCAAATGGTTAGTGTTAACTATAGCCATGCTGTTGATATATCAAACATCAGGTCTCTCTTCTTTTTAATTATATATTTGTACCCAATAATTATCTTCGCTATATACCCCCTCTGCCCTACCCTTCCCAGCCTCTGGCCACCACCAATCTATTCTCTAGCTTCATGAAATCCACTTTTTAACTCCCAGAGATGGGTGAGAACATGCCATATTTGTCTTTTTGTGCTTGGCTTGTTTTACTTAACACAATCATGAGGAATTTTTAATTCAAATGTATAGAAGAGAAAACTATAAACTCAGAGACACTAACGGACTTGCCCAAAGCTACAGAGCTAGTGGGTACCAAAGTCAGGATTGATGTGTGTGTTCTCACTCCGTACCAGTGTTCTTCTCAGTAAGCCTCAACTGTCTGCCATGACTGATGGCACCGTCTCACTACCTCAAGAGCGGCCACTGGCCTTGAACCCATGAAGGGCATGCCCCAGCATAAGCCAGTGCCAGCATTTTGAGTACTTGGGTATATCTTAGAAACTAAAGGGATGCGCTCTACAGAAGTCTATTTTCATGAGAAACAGTGAACCGAGATTGCTCCACTACACTACAAAAAGTTATTCAACTCACAAATCCTTAGTTCTCAAGAAAATTTCAGGACATGCTTATCTTCTAACCAAAGATGTGTTCAGCACCCTCCCTCCTTTCTGAACAGAATGAAGTCAGCCCTAATGGCCACGCCAATTGTGGTTCTGTTTTTCTCCCATTCTTCTTTGGCCTGTGATTCCTAACTTGAATCTACTCCTCATCAGTTCCGCAGGGGCTGTAGTAACCTATCCTTAGTACTTTTCCCACTGGCTACAGGTTAGAAAAGCCTTCCAGGCTATTGCTATCCCAGCTGTATTCTCCATGTTTTGAGCCCTTATCTGAACGGTGTGCTCCGAGGGGGGTTCTTCACATTCTATCTTAGCCTCTGAGCACAATGAGTAAGTCATCTCTTCACAACCAGACTTTTTGGAAGAAGTAAGTGGGAGAGGGTTATATTTTTAAATCCTTTAAAATTTTCAAGTGCTTGTGTCTTCAAGTCCTTCATGAAAGTGGAAAAAAAGGCCTGGTGTGGTGGCTCACACCTGTAATCCCAGCACTTTGGGTGGCTGAGACAGGCAGATTGCTTGAGCTCAGGAGTTTGAGACCAGCCTGGGCAACATGGCCAAATCCTATCTCTACAAAAATAAAAATTAGCCAAGTGTGGTGGCATGTGCCTGTGGGAGGCTGAGGCAGGAGTATCGATTGAGCCTGGGAGGCAGAGGCTGCAGTGAGCTGAGATCACGTCACTGCACTCCAGCCTGGGTGATACAGCAAGACTCTGTCTCAAAAAGAAAAGAAAAGAAAAAGGAAAAGAAAAAAAAGAAAGAAAGAAGAGAGAGAACAGAGAAGAAAAGAAAAAAAAGAAAAAGAAAACATAAAAAAAGTTAAAGCAAAAGAAAGCAGAGTAGTTTCCCCACATCTACATTCTTGAGTCAGAACCACCTCCATGCCTATGGCAAGATGCCAGTATTCTACAGCAGCAGATCCATTTCAGTGTATTTGCAAAGGCACCGCTCTACTAAATTAAATGTCCAACTAGAATGAGCTATCACCAGAACACACTATCATGCCTCAGCTACTTCCATTACTGTGACCCATTCCCCAATAACCGCCCCCCCCCCAAAAATACCCAAGAGGTCACAAAGATTTAGTGGCATCCAAGAAAATAAAATATTTTTGCATCAATATATCTCCAGCAAGAAATCCCTCTATAGTTGTCTGATAGAGACATCATTTTTCTCATGAACTTGTTTGAGACAATTGAGTAATCAGAAGAAATGAGACTAAAAATAAGTCACGTTAGCCATGGAGTGGGAAGATGTAACTCAGCAAAATACTGGCAAGTGCTTCTCTACTTGCCAAGCCTCAGAATGCACAATGCCCCTTTCCGTTCAGTCATGACAGTCTAATTCAGGTTTTGTCCTCCCAGGAGGTGATCACTGGGTCCAGATGGACACCAAGCTACTTCATTGTCCTGGGCATCAAAGCCAGACTGCACTCCAGGTGTGTGCTGAAATTCAGTTCCATTTTTCTATTGCCAGCAAGGCTCACCATGAGAGGAGCTGCTGCATGCCTACAGCCAGCTCCTGTGATGGCTGGACAAGGCCAGAGCCCTATGATTCTTTGGGCCATTCTAATGTTTTGGGACTTAAAGGAGCAATTAAAGCCCAGCTCTGCTCACTCATCAGAATTCAGAATGACTAGAATACATAACCATGACATAATTAGAACGAAACAAAAAAAGTTTAACAAGAACAAATGAGCTTAGTAAAGATAAGCTGTGTCTATATATATTGAGTAGAGAAAAAATATCTAATAACATTTAGTGGACAATAAAGTAACTGAGTTAAAGCTATAATAAGATAGAAAAAAAGTTAACATGTTAGGGTACCTAAATTTCAGGGGGCAAGGTAGATGTAAAACGACAGTTATTAAAACATGGCTAAGATCTTTTCTAGAGAATGAAGTAAGGTTGACGCACTGGCAAAAAAAAAAAAAAAAGAGAGAAAAGAAAAACATAGGTTTTACATTTGGAAGAACTGAATTTGATCTTGCCATGTACTTCCACTATGTTGCTTGGCATTAAACTCTCTGAACTTCTGTTTTCTCATCTATAAGATGGGCATATTGATAATGCATAAATGTATTGTCACATATGTTGTAAGAATTCAATGAGTTAATGCACAAAAACAGCTTTCCAGTATATGGCATGCAATAAGAGTTCAATACACATTGGCTATGAATGGAACATCTATTTCTGATATAACCAAAGAAACATGAATTAAAATGCAGAAGGTTTTTGGAGAACACCACACATTTTTAATCTTGTAAAATATGGCATCTCCTGAAAACTTGAGCAACTGCAGATCCACAAAGCTGATGATCAGACCCTCTGATTTGGGGACCCCACGCCGGTCTTTGAGGCTCCACCTGGGTCATCAGTCAGACTCCTTGGATATCTTTCTCTTTAACCTCACTTTGTGAGTGGAGGGAAGAAGGTCAAAGGGCATCATAATTGTGACCACAAGGCACAGGCATGATCAACTATAGCTTGGGTTTACAAATCACCAGACAAGCCCTTCCCCAGTTCAGAGAAGATTTTAGGGCCGTTCGAAATGGAAATATCCATTAACCTTGAAAGCAGACAATTAGTAATGCAAATATTAAACCATCTTATAAAGGAAAAAAAATCATCAACTAATTCTAAAAAACCTTTGTGAGATAAACAGACTTTATGCAGCATATCTAGTGTCTTCTAACTGGCCAGCAAAACCTTTCCATCTACCACTCTAACACTTGATTTGCCATTCCCCTGCAGGTTTGGGAGCATTAACTGAAATATCTTAAAGTCCATCCAATCCAAACTTCTCATTTTGACAGATGGGAAATTGAGACCTAAAGAAATAAGGTATTTTCTAAGAACACAAATTTGGTGGCAAAACTGGTACCAGATCCTAGTTTTCCTAATTACCTGTCATGCCTGCCTTGTTCATTCTCACCTCAAATACTTTATTATGACAAGAAATATTATTCCTTTATCTCTTTCTATTTAGATTGAGAGCCCATAAAGCAGGATAAAACATCCAGCTTTTTTATTTCTCACTCAAAGCAATAAATAGATGATTAAAAATACTGTTTTAGTCTATTCAAGCTGCTATAACAAAATACCTATTGACTGGGTAACTTACAAGGAACAGAAATTTATTTCTCACAGCTCTGGAGGCTTGAAGTCCAAGATTAAAGTACTGGAAGAATCAGTGTCTGGTGAGAGCCCATTTCCTGGCTTACAGATGGTGCCTTCCTCATATGATGGAGGGGGCAAAGGGTCTCTATTGGATCTGTTTTATAAGGGTCCCATTCATGAAGACTCTGCCCCTATGACCTAATCACCTCCCAAAGGCCCCCCTCACAATATACCGTCACCTTGGGGGTTAGGATTTCGAGATATGAATTTTGAAGGCCACAAACATTCAGACAATAGCAAATACTATAAGTTTCACTTTTACTAAAATGATAGTGGAAAGTAGAGAAATCTGTTCCCTTTTGGGCAGGGACTGATGTATTCTGTTTCACTCACATTAGACCTGCTTACAGTTTTGAGGAATTCCCAGTGGTTCTCAGAATGTGGGTAGGACCTGCTTTGCCATTTTCAAATAGGTCTACTTTCATGCAAATAGGTAGAAAAAAACTATATACTGTTTTGACTAGTGTAACAATCAACTGGTCTCCATTTCCTTATAGGATTAAAAGCTTTTCAATAAACAAAATTCAACAAGAGTTTCATGATCTATGAGGTGAAAGTAATATTCTTATTTAATGGACTTAAAACTCTATAAACAGACTTCACATAATCTTTATCCTTAGAAATCTTACAAAAGAATATTGTCTAACTTGGATGGTTCAGCTGTTCTCCCACATAAAAACACAGATAGAAGTCCTCCTGTGATCCTTTCTGTCCCCACTTACTTTCTGCTGTCTTATTACAGTGACATTCTAGCAATATTTAATTCTTTAGTATCACACATCTCCTACCTATAATCACTTGCAGATTCCAGTTTGTAAGAAGCCTTCCTACCTACTTAATCAAAGTCAACCTTTAAGTCACAACTATGATTCTGAAGGTCTGGAGTAAAGCCTAAGATTCTGTATTTCTAACAAGTCCCGCATAACATTGATGCTGCTGGCCCTTAGAGCACATTTTGAATAGCACAACTCTAGAATGTATCCCATGATCTACTATACAGATCCATTAGAGCCATTCCTGGCTCATTCTCCTTCCTCAGTAACCTCTCTACTAAAATACCAAAATGTTTAAAATGGCTGTGTGTTTCTTTAAAAATGAATATATGATCGCAGTGTTATGAAAAAAAGCAAATGGCATCATTCATTCATTTGCCAAAAAAAAAGTCAATGTTACAATGCATCATACTAGCCCCTAGGAATTCAAGTCTGAATAACACACAATCATATTTGGAGTTAGATGTCTTCGTCCCACAACTCACTAGCTCATTAACTTTGGAAAAACCACCTAATCAGTTTCTGCTAATTTTTTTTCATATAAAATGAAGATAACAATGTTCACCATATCGGGTAGTATGAATACAATATAGAATTATATGTGTAAACTTAGAACATAATCCAAAATATACCATAAAATGTTTGATATATCATATATACTTATTTTCTGTTCAGTTTCCTCTGTTATATTGTAATCTGCCTTAAGATAACAAATGATACCATCTGTATCCCTTCCATCAAAAACTAAACATTTAAAATAATTCTTTACACTCTACAGAATTTAAATTATTTTTCATTAAATGTCTGATCTCTTTTATTCCCATGCTTGGACAATCAGTTCATCCTAGAACATTTCTACAGAAAAAAAGCCAAACTAGATGGATCTTAGAACATATTCTCATGAGGATCTCTGTTCTGAAGTGTCTGTCATTCCAGCACTGAAGGTCTCCTTACATTCAAAAAGGTGCCTCATTTCCCTGTTGCTGTTTACTTCCGTTGATCTAAGAGCATTTCCCCCCACCACTGGTATTCTATATATATTCATTGAATGAATTAACTAATGTTAGTGTTACATTTGTTAAATCCAAGAAAATATTGACAAGTTTGGGGCTAGGGCTACAATTTATAGTCACTGTGTTCCTTCACAAACAATTTTATTGCTCTGGATTAGAGCAACCACCCACTGCATCCCCTGGAAGCTGTTCTGAGGCCTTCATTTTGTGGCTGAGAAGTGCTTATTATTTGTGCACCTGTTCAAGAATTGTGGCCACTGATGTAACTGACACTACTTAGCCCTTCCCCCTTCAGGCCCCCACACAGGGCCAAAGGCTAAATAGGACCAAACACATTCTGACTCTTAGAGTGGCTACGAATGAGTGACATGTTATGGCAGAGGTGGGGAGGAATTTCAAACTTTCCCTGCGGTTCCCTGAGTCTCTTTTGCCCTGCTATTACACTGTGCTTACATTTCTAGGGACTGTAAACCTGGCACCAAATCCACTTAAGGCTGAAGCACAGTCACCCATGAGGCTGAGTCCAAACACTTTCAGATCACAGGACACCTGAAAGATTGCCAGACCTGATCTCAGGGTAGAACCCCAGGGCATCTCTTGCCCATTGCCTTCTTCTCCAGGTGCTGTTCCTGCTGCCACCACAGATAAGATTAACAAGAAGGTTATATTTAAACTTCCAAGAGGCACTGCTGTGCCATTATGGGTCTATTTAAAATCCTCCGGGCAGCTGCAGTACATAATAACAAATCAGCAGGAGGGAGGGGGGAAAAGGAGGAGCAGAGAAAGAGGGGGGGTGGTCAGGAGCATCGTGGATTGTTTCTGTAAAAAATTGACTGTCAAAAGATAGTAGGGGGTACAGGCAACTTAAGGATGCCACCTGGGGTGAGAGTGAGGGAGAGAATGCAAACGGAGAATGTGCTAGGCAGGGCCTGGGAGAGAACTCAGGGTCCTAGTATGAAGATCTGCCAGATCTAAAACGTTGCTGCCTGCCTGGAAGATGTCACCGCTCCATATTACTCTGTTTCTCCTGGGGGATCCTACTGAACAATACCAGCCATTCTTCAGTGTTGATGAAAGATCAGCAACAGAATAGAAGGAGCTCTAATAATGGGAATACAAAGTGGTTCCCTCAAACCCAACAAATATGTGCCATTTTCCTCCTGGAATCACCGATAATTCACCCAGTGGGAGGTCTATGTCACATTTCCTTAAAGACCATTCTCTAGTGGAGTAGCCTTAGAACCAGATGACTTACCTACAGCTGTGCTCAATTTTGACCTTGAGGACCTATCCCAGTTTCTGGTGTCTTTGCTAGGTTTTAATATAGTGTTTCTTAGCCTCTACTTGCCTTCTATCAAACTCCTGTGGGTACTCTGGAACATTTACAATGTTCCCTCAGTTGTACAGCACAATCACATTCATTTTCATCTCCCAGCCCCTTCTTCACTGACAGTATTTGTTAAACCTAGTTTAACTGGCATTATCCAAATTCTTCACCATTTTTATCACTCTTTGCTAAAGTGGCTTCATATTTATTAATGTCTCTTCTGATTTTTTTCTGCATGCACAAATTTACTTAAATTTGGTTATTAACCATGGTTTAAATCTCCATTAATTGTCTAAACTATCACCCCTGGGGCTTCCATATAGTGTCAGTATCTTTGAACTCACAAGCACAGAAATTATGATACAAACATGGCACCCCTGTACAGCATAAGGTTCATGTTATAATGGAAATAATAGTCTTGCATTGCCTGATTAATTTTGCTTCTATGGAGAACCAAACTAGATGTGACAGGCTAACACATTTACTGTGAATGAAGTCATGACTTGGATGTTCACAATGATATAATTAACTAAATACATATCAAAAACTCACTTTCTATTGCATAGACCTGTCTTAAATGTCATGCTATATTCTGAGGTAAGTACATAAGAAAATGATATAAATGATGTAAGATGCTAGGTCTATATATGTTATTTACCTGAAAAAGAAGATTTTCGTAGATCAGCAAGTGTTAACAAATTAAGAATAAATTCCTCAAAGGGATTTATTTATCTTCTCTTTCTTTTGTTTCAGGTTGAATGCCTAATACAAAAAAGATTTATAAAACTGTCTGTCCCTATCGCAGGAACAGTAGGCAAACAATACATACGATTTGCAATAAACTAAAACCTGCCATATCAACATATACTTATTGATTGTAAACACTGACTTAGAATTAAGTTCTCTCTAATGAGAACAGTACGTGATCATTAAGCACACTATGTGGAATGCATTGCGCAAATGTTACCAACATACACGTGCTGTGTGAAACACTCCGCAACATGTTCAGATCACAATTTGTGACCCCAATATAAAAAACTGATCAATGATTTATTACCTAGTATCAATGCCCTTCCTTCTTTTCATCCCTATATTAGGAGCTCAAAAGATATGAATTTTCAAGAAAGAGAGCAAAAAGTCAAGAGGGTACATCTAGGATGTACACCACCACAGGCCCCGCCTCCCAAATGATTGAGAGGACAGAGAAACTTGTACTGTCCCCATGGGGCCTGTGGAAATGGCTTCACCATTCAATATGAAAACAAATAGTCTTGGCCAAACAAAAACGGCCTTCTCAATAAGAAACACAGCAAGGATCCTCCATACTCCAAAGAATTTCTTCTGGCTGAGGTGATAAATGAGGAAATCAGATGTAATGATTCTAAGGTGTCACTCAGGACAAATCTTGACAAAACAAAAGAAAAGCAGCCCTGTGCCACAGAGCTATCCTGCATTCGGCCTTCATCTGAACTTTTGGAGACCATTCAGCTCATTTCTGTCTCCATTTACTCACTCCCTTACATGTCATCCACCTCTTGATGGACTAAGCACTTCAGTCTGGTCCCTGGGAACTGCTCTGAGCTCTACACACTTGGTTTAGACAAGACAAGTTACCTAAACTCCAGTGACTTCACCATCTGGGTGAGCAGACAGGGACATTTACCTTGGTTCACCCTTCCTTCTATTAGTTTGGTACCCCTCCATTCACACACCCACTAAATGCTTACAGAGTCCTTTTGTGCTTGGGCGCTCAGGATACAAAACAGAATAATATATAATCCTGCCATGAAGGAGTCTAAAGTCTAGCCAAAGAAACAAGTGTGAACAAAGAATAATACTCTACTAAATGAAATCATGAAGATAGACACAGGGGAAAAGACAGCTTCCATTTTAAAGTACCAGCCAGAATAACATACCATTCACAAAGGCAAAATTAAAATCAAGTGGCTAGTAAGCATATTAGAAATGTTCAATTTCACTAGTAAATCAACTAAATAGAAACTTACACACAAAGATTTATTTTTCCATTATTGCAAAGGTGGGGGAAGTGGATATTCTCATATACTATTGATAAACACACGTACTAGTTTAAAATTTCTGGAGAGTAATTTGGTAATAAATATTCAAGGTCTCAAAATGTTGATACTATTTGACCAAGTAAGTCCAGTTCTGCAAATTTATGCTAAAGAAATAATTTAAGATAGACAAAAAGATTTATCTACAAGGAGGTCCATCATCTTATTTGTAAAATCTCCCAATTTAAAAATAATATAAAATACTGAATAGAGAATTTGTTAAATTGCAGAATTCTACGCAGCCATTAGAAATTATGCAGAAAGATGTTTCTTAGTGAAAAAGGATAATCATGTATGAATACAAATAAAAGTTTTTATATAAATAGAAAAGGACTAATACAAAACAGTATGTGCAATATGACTTCATTTTTATTTTATATAATGCACATTGATAGATGCTCAGAATGCTAACTACTATCTGGTGAGATTAACTATCTGGTTAATTTTTTCCTTGTATTCTAGTTTTTCTCAAATGTTCAGGCATTGCTTTTGTTTTGTGTTTAATTTTTTATTGTACTTTAGATTCTGGGGTACATGTGCAGATCATGCAGGATTGTTGCACAGGTACACACATGGCAATGTGGTTTGCTGTCTCCATCTCCCTATCACCTACATCTGGCATTTCTCCCCATGTTATCCCTCCCCGACCTCCCCACCCCCTGCTGTCCCTCCTTTGGCCACCCAACAACAGACCACAGTGTGTGATGCTCCCCTCCCTGTGTCCATGTGTTCTCATTGTTCATCACCCACCTATAAGTGAGAACATGCAGTGTTTTTCTGTTCTTGTGTCAGTTTGCTGAGAATTATGGTTTCCAGATTCATCCATGTCCCTACAAAGGACACAAACTCATCGATTTTTATGGCTGCATAGTATTCCATGGTGTATATGTGCCACATTTTCCTTGTCCAGTCTATCATCAATGGGCATTTGGATTGGTTCCAGGTCTTTGCTATTGTAAAGAGTGCCGCTATGAACATACGTGTGCAAGTGTCTTTATAATAGAATGATTTGTAATCCTTTGGGTATATACCCAGTAATGGAATTGCTGGGTCAAATGGAATTTCCACACTGTCTTCCACAATAGTTGAGCTAGTTTACACTCACAGCAACAGTGTAAAAGTGTCCCTATTTCTCCACATCCTCTCCAGCATCTATTGTCTCCAGATTTTTTGTAATAATGATTAAAGTGATAACAGTTGACCCTGGAACACACAGGTTTGAACTGTGCAGGTCCACTTAAACACAGATTTTCTTCCACCTCTGCTACTCCTGAAATGACAAGAATGACCTCTTTTCTTCTTCCTCCTCCTCCTCAGTCTACTAAATTTGAATATGACATGATGAAGACCTCTGTGATGATCCACTTCCACTTAATGAATAGCAAATGTATTTTCTCTCCCTTATGATTTTCTTAATAACATTTTCTTTTCAGTAGCTTACTTTATTGTAGGAATGCAGCATAACAATACATGCAGCATACAAAATATGTTAATTGGTTGTTTATGTTATCAGAAAGTTTTCCAGTAAACAGTAGGTTATTAGTAATTAAGTTTCGGGGAGTCAAAAGTTACGCATGGATTTTTAAGGTGAGGGGGGCTGGCCCCCCAACCCTCACATTGTTCAAGGGTCAACTGTACTTAACTTTAACAGAAAATAAACTGCCTGTCACGTGCCAGGCACTGGGCTGAGTTCTGTGCATGCAAGATCTCTGTTATTCACAGCACTGCCAAGTACTACTGAGATGAAATGACTCAGCTTGTCCAGACAACTAGTACCTATAGAGATTAAAAGTCACCTTTGAAACTTCTGTTCCCCTTGCCATCTAACTAGCCTATATTTGTTCCCTAGAATTTCATTTTTAAAAAATCTACGTTACTACGGTACTCAAAAAAAAAAAAGTTTTCCATATAAATCATACCCAAATACTTTTTAAACCAATGTAAAAACTATAATAAAATTCAGGAGATTGTGAATAGGCATAGATATACTTTTAAAAGGCTTCTTTCATGTTCTATTTGAACACACAGCAAAATACCCTAAACCCTACAGCGAGAGGGGTGGGGGATGGGGACAGTGAAGAGCCAAACATGAAGTAACACACATGTGGAACCGACAATTCACATGGAGTTACCCGCAGCCAAGTCTAAGCTGATGCAGTGAGTCAACCCAGATGGGCGTTTGCCTTTCTGCCGGAGAACCTGCAGTTCTGTTGGTCCCAACCAGCCATTTTATGCCCCTCTGTTTCTATTTAAAGTATAGGACAAGGAAAGATATTGTGCTCAATGTGAATTGTCACTTCACTAAGTGCTTTATTCACCATTTACCCATTTTCATCTTTCTCTGAACTTGCCAAATTACATCTTTTCACCAGCATATGCATTCCTGGGTGATCAAGTATAAACCTGCCAACTTTTGCCTCCCCTTTCTCATCTCACTGTATCTTGTCGTTTCTGCAGCTCTCTTTTCTTTTTGTGAGATATTATTTTTAGATAAGAAATCTCTTAAATGCTCCTTTAATCCTTGTGGATTGTTCTGTTTTTTTTTTCTTCACCCTTCACTGCATACATTTCATTAAATTGATTTTCTCTCTCTGCTCTTCTCACATCCCAGGGAGATCAGTGCTGTATTAGTGTTTTAGATTGCTATTCCTAACATTTTTACTTTTACATATTCTTATGCCTTTTAGGTTCTCCACAATCATTTAGGGTTCACTACGATCTACCCTGCCTATTTTTCAGTCCTGTCTCTTCCATCTGGTCAGTACAAATCCAAAAGTAAGATATCTGAACCCCTTCATTTTTAAAAATTAAAATGCTTTCATATTTGGTCATCCTGGTCCCTCCCCCTTGACTGCACCCCTCTTTGCCTTGTCAGTGCCCATGGGAATCTATGGAATTCAAATATCACCTTCTCCAGTGTGCTTTCTCTGGTCGTTCCTACTAATTAAAACTTCTCTCTGATTTCCTATATAAATAACACTTAGTTGTTACAGCTCCTGCAGTGTTCCTCACAGAGGTTTATGTTATATACACTGAGTTAGGTCTTGTGTTCTCCAATAAATTCGAAACTCCATGAAGTCTACAAGAGTGTCTTGTATCAACAATACCTTGCCCATAATAGACACTTAGTAAGTATGTTTTGAATGAATGAGCAAACGGACCAGCCAGGTTCTCTAACATCCTGGTCATAAGGGCTTGGATTAAGGTGAGCAGTGGCATCTCAATCCATGTGTACCTCACTGTGCTAACCCAGGGTTCATGGATTTACTGGTCATTAAGTTTTCCCTGTCATATTCCCAATACACATTCAGACACACACAAAGCCTTGCTGCTTTTACTATTAGTTTCAGTCTGGTCTAGCCTTGATTTTGTTTTCCCCATTTTATTTAGAAGTCAATTTATTTCATTTTTTAGTACTTATTTAGTACTTTGTGTTTGGAAAGAGCTTTGCCATCACTGATTATTCTTCTCTGAGGTAGATCCCTATGGTCATCTCCATTTTACAATTAAGAAACTGAAGCACAGAAAGGTGCAATGACTCACTGAGATTAAAGACAAAATTAATAATAAAATCTATAGCCACCTAGCTTCTTGCCTGCAGATTAACCTACCTCACCATATTTCCTACCAGAAACCAGAGTTCGTGGATCCACCTAAACAAAGTTGGATCAAGAAAAACCTGAGGGTCAAAATTTCAAAAAGTTATCCAAAACTACAAGATGTTTATTTTTTCCTTGAAAATAGTGTTCTTCAATACTAACTACAGCACATGAAAAAAAGATTCTTAAATACCCATGGTGAGGTGTTTGCTTTTCTAAAAAACAATAAGCTGGCAGACTATTATTTATTAAAAGTCTACAAATATTCAAATTATTTACACATATTTCTTCATTAAATGACAAGCAAAAATTGTATCTACTTATAGTGTACAACGTGATGTTTTGATATATGTTTACATTGTGGAACATCTAAATCAAGCTAATTAACATATACATTACCTCACATACTTATCATTTTTCTGTGTAGTGAAAACATTTAAAATCCACTCTCTTAGTAATTTTCAAGTATATATTAACTATAGTCACCATTTTGTACAGTAAATCTCCTGAATTTATTCACATGGTCTAACTGGAATTTTGTATCCTTTGATCAACATACCCCAATTCCTTTGACTCCCAACCCATGGTAACCACCATCCTATTGCCTGCTTCTGTGAGTTCGACTGCTTTTAGATTTCATATATAAGTGAGATCATACAGTGTTTGTCGTTCTGTGTTTTGCTTACTTCACTTAGCAAAATGTCCTTTAGATTCATCCACATTGTTTTAAATGACACAACTTCCTTCTTTTTTAAGGCTGACTGGTATTCCATTGTATGTATACGCCACATTTTCTTTATCCATTCATCAACTGCTGGACACTTAGGCTGACTCCATATCATGGCTGTGGGGTATGAATTTCCATTGAGATGCCCAAAAGCGGGATGGCAGGGGTCATTTGGGAATTCTATTCTTAGTTTTTTGAGGAACTTCCATACTGTTTTCCATAATGGTGGTAATAACTTACATTCTCACCCACAGTGTGCAAGTTATGTTCTCATCCATCGCCTCGTCAACACTTGTTATCTCTCGTATTTTTCATAATAGCCATTTGACAGGTGTGAGGTGATATCACATTGTGATTTTGATTTGCATTTCCCCGATATCAGTGATGTTGAGCATTTTTTCCATACACCTATTGGCTCTTTGTATGTCTTCCTTTGAGAAATGTCTTTTCAGATCTGTTGCCCATTTTTAAGTCAGGATATTTGCTTTCCTGCTATTGAGTTGCCTGACTTCTTTATGTATTTTGAATGTTAACCCTTATCAGAGTTATGATTTGCAAATATTTTCTCAGATTCTGTAGGTTTGTCTCTTCACTCTGTTGCTTGTTTCCTTTGCTGTGCAGATACATTCTAGTTTAATGCAATCCCATTTGTCTGTTTTGACTTGTGTTGTCCGTGCTGTCGGGATCATATTCTAAAAAAATCTTTGCGCAAATCAATATTATAAAGCTCTTCCCCTTGTTTTTTTCTAGTAGTTTTACAAATTCTGGTCTTATATTTAAGTCTTTATCCACTTGATTTCTGTAAATAAGGGTTAAAAATCCATTTAAATTCTAATTTGAGTAATACAGTCTGACACTTGAAATTACTCAAAGTGCCCTGTAAATTATAACACTTTATACAAACATAAGGTCCATCACAATGTTACTGTTTATTTTCCTGCAAATCTCATTAGATTGCTTAGCCTTCTTGCCTGTCTTGAAATTTTGCTTGGTGTTAATGAACAAGGTGCAAGTTCTTTAATGTTTTTGAAAATGCTTTATGAAAAAATGTAGTTGGGTTAGACGATTTCTATGGTGCCCTTCTGCCCAAACATGCCACAGTTGTATGAGTGTAAGTGACAATCATGCTCCAATTCTCCTGATTGGAAGCATTTCAGGACTGTGAGTAGTGGCTGTGTGGACAATTGCATAAAGTCCTTCACACCACTTCACATAAGAAGGACTAGAAAAATTCCCGTGACTTTGTGCATTAGCTCACTCATTCGCACTTCACTTCACATAATGCCCTTTTCCTTCTCACCTCCCTGCATCTCTCTGACCACATTCACCTTGTCTCCCCTCTTCTAGTATCAGTAATCTTTCCTAGGCAAAGACAGAATCTCACCACAGTGAAATTTGCCTCAATTTCAATCAGCAACAGAGAGGGAAAAACTGTCCAAATTAAGCTGCTTGATTACGGAAATTAATCTTGTCATTTAGCGTCGCTGTTCTGCAGAACAGGGCCTTTGATTAGCCTCCTTGTTTCAGAATATTACAAGCAGACGTTTATTAAGCAGAAGGCATTTTTTTTTTTTTTTTTGTAGTCAGGCAAGTCAGAGAAAAAGTAAAGGTAGCAAGAGGCTTCTTAAAAAGGGGCACCAAGTCAAGGACTATCAGTGTGCTTCTGAGTCTGTCTCATAGAGCAGGACTGTCATAGAATCAGGACCTCAACCAACCCACCCAGCTTTGGACAGTTCCTCTGATGAGAAGTTTAAGCGGTAGAAAGATAATCCACAATCTGTTATGCTGTTAGTAATGGAATGAGCCTTTTGACCTAGAGACAAATGAAGATTCCAGATGACATGCACCGTAAAGTTAAATGCAAATGTGTGGGGCATCTGCTGCCTAAGGCCATATACTCTGGTAGCTCTGAATTATTATGTGAGTGTCTAGATTGAGAAAGCCATAAAGATTGTGTGAGTGCTCTTGGGGGTGGGGGACAGCAAGGGGCATTCTCTCTTTCCCATCAGTGTGCATCAGCATTTTTAAACATTGAAGGTGTACTAACTGATGGGCAACTTGCTTCCTAGCCTGTGTTCTAAACCTCAGAGCTTCCAGGGTGACTTTGAGTTTGCTGGTACGAATGGGGTTAAGTACGACCTGATCCCAATTCACACAATTTTCTGGTAGAAGGGCTTTTCCAGTGCTAATAGCCCAACTTACACCAGTCCATAGGAAACACAGCACAGAGCAATGATCCCCAGCACATGATCATAATGGCTCAGAAAGGCTGAGGGGCTCCCGAGCCCTAGAGTTCAGAGTTCAGGCTGCCTTCAGCCAATAGATAAAGCAATGCTGGGAGAAAAATCAGTCATGACAAAAACGAAACAAAACCAAAAACAGCTTAATAACAGATTCTATCCTCTTTAGTTGGACCCAAACATCAGCTTAGAACAAGAGCAAAGAAACAATCAGGATGACGACCTAGAGCACAGTGGAGACGTAACAGAATTTCTCAACCTTGGCACTATCAACACTTTGGGCAAGACAATTGTTTGACGTAGGGGCCTGTCCTGTGCATCGTAAGATGTTTAGCAGCATCCCTGACCTCTACCCTATAGATGCCAGTATCAACCCCAACCCAAGTTGCCAAATGTCTTCTGGGAGCAAAGTTACCTCACCGAGAACCACTGCTCTTGAATATTACCAGTCTCAGAAAAAGCAATTTGTTAATTTTCCAAATAAGCTTTACTATACACTTCAGCTGTTTATGAGACAGCAAGGTGTGGTAGGACAACCCGGAGGTTTAGAGGCCAAGAGACCTATGAGAAGTCTCAGCCGCTTTGTACTAAGCGTGTGGCCATGAATAAGGCAGTTCATCTCTGTGAGATTTCATGTCCTTGTTTGTAAAATGAGAATAATAACCCCATTGCTGGACTTTTATGAGGATTAAAGGAGATAATAATATATGTCTGGTGTTGCTTATAGAGCAGATTTTTAAATAGTGGTTGTTGTATTACTCAAAATCCTAAAATGCTAATCTAAGAACCACTCGCCAAATATAGAACTCATAAAGTAAAATATTAACCTGAGAGATGGTCACCATGCAGATTTCTCTTAAAAGGGTTTAAGGAGGGAAAAAAAAAAAAAACAGAGAAATTGGCAACACCCACTAAAAGATAAGTTCCTTAAAGGCAGGAACAAGTTATAACTAGCAGTACTAAATGAATACTGAATAAATGGATAAGCCTATCTAAATTGGCCTTTGGTCCCACTTTTGTACCCCCAACCCCGCTATCTAATCTTCATCCAGCACTCAGAGTGCTCTTTTGTAAATAGAAGGCTTTCAGTTTTGTTCTGCACACTTAGAACATGGCCCAGAAGTGTTAGTCTGATCTGTGGGGCCCCGTCTGCCTCCCTGACTTCAGCTTGTGTCCCTCTCCCCAGTCTCTCTGCTCTGCTCCTAGTCAGGTGGTCTTCTTGCTCTTGCTTGAACTTCCAGAATGATTCCTGCTCAGGGCTTCTCTGCTTATTGTTCTGAACCTAGAGAGCTCCCATTCTTTCCCACCCTTCAAGTTTCTGCTCAGACACCATCGCTTCTGAGAGACCTTCCCTACCATCCTGTTGAAATGATGTTCATCCCCAACCTGCATTATTTTTTATCCTGTTACAGTATTTACTTTCTTCAAAATACTTAATTCTGTCTCAAATTTTTTTTTTTTTTCTTTTTTGAGACAGAGTCTTGCTCTATTGCCCAGGCTGGAGTGCAATGGTGCAATCTCGGCTCACTGCAATCTCTGACTCCCAGGTTCAAGTGATTCTTGTGCCTCAGCCTCCTGAGTAACTGGGATATTTTTGTGTGTGTGCATTTGGCTTTCCACCTGTCTCCTCTACTAAAAAGTTTCATTAAAGCAGGGTTTCTACTGTGTCTACACAGTAGCTTCAAGGTCTATCTTTTTAGTAAATGAGAATTCCTCCTTTAATGAATGGGCACTCAGTAAATATTTGTTGATTGAATGTAGTTGTGTGAATACACTCATGACCATGTGGTCATTCTAAAGGGTTTTATTGTTGGTGAGCAGAGCCTGTATATATTTTTAGCAGCCTGCCTCCCTTCATACAGGTCCCTGAGAAATGAAATAATCCAATTACTAGTGATATATCAGTTTGTATATCTATATCCCACTCCAAACTGAACCCAAAATTCTCTGCCTTCCTTCTTAATGATTTTTGCACTTCTAATGCCTATACAGTGTCTGGCAAAAAATGTTGATTTCTCTTAACTGTCAGATGAGTCATGGGAACAAGAAATAATACTCTTTGCTACTGTCAACACATTCAAATCCTGGGCCAGTTACTCATACTGTATCAGGAGAGGGTCACAGAAAACCTGTCTTCTCCTCCTTCCAAATCCCTAATACATCTAAATAACCGTCTACCACCTAGTCTCAAAGTCTTACTCTCTGAATTCAATTTAGGTGCCAATGAGCAATAAAACATTAGCTATATGTCACATGGAGAAGGGTTAATGTATTGGGTCCAGTAGTGAGATTCATTTATCTGATCATTAGCCACTGCCATCTATGGCAACTGGCCAAAAACAGAGGCCTAACTCCAGTGAAATGGACACCGTACACGTATAAGTGCTCAGGAAAGGGATAATGAGAAAAATGCCAAAATAGAGTCAGCGGTATGAAAACCAAACACTCTCTATCACCATTTGGTAAGGGTCAAGCTTATTAAGAAATGACCTAGTGGTCACTCAGTTGAGCATGGTGGCTCATGCCTATAATCCCAGTACTTTGGGAAGCTGAGCCAGAAGGATTGCTTGAGCCCAAGAGTTAAAGACCAGCATGTGCAACTTAGGGAGACATCGTCTCTTTGAAATAAAAAATTAGCTGGGCATGGTGGCATGTATCTGCAGTTTCAGCTACTTGGGAGGCTGAGGCAGGAGGATCATTTGAGCCTAGAAGGTCAAGGTTGCAGTGAGCCATTAGAGCACCACTGCACTCAGCCTGGGTAACAGAGTGAGACCCTGTCTTTTAAATAAATAAATATGGTCACTATTGCCATAGAAATACCAAGAAGGGTACTCCCTATACCAGTACGATGACATTCTGGGTTCTATTACTTATCTGAGGACTGCAACAGGCATTTCCTGTATTTCCCTTCATAAGGTAGAACATTCCAGGCTTAATATATGAAGTTGTGGGATCAGGCAACTAACACACTAGCCCGACTGGAGAGCAGAGAGTGGAGGGTAGAGAGTGATAAAAGGCTTCTGGTTTTGAATTAGGCACATAGGTCATTTTTTAATGGAGATAAAGAATGGAGGAGACATTAAGGGAAATGTATGAATGTGTAGTAAACATACAAAGCTTGGGTGTTTATGAAGGGGCCTCAAGAGATCCTTGAATTCCCTGAAACTGCATGCAGTATTTGGTAAGTGGATGCTTTTCCAGAAAAGGGGTCTACAGTTTTCATTAGATTCTCAAAGGGCTCCATGACTCATGGCCAATCTTTTATAGACGTCTCAAAAGAAAAAAGGTAATATGTTCTATATGTCTTCAGAATATAGAACATATATTCTGAAGACATATAGAACATATTACCTTTTTTCTTTTGAGACGTCTATAAAAGTGTTCACAGGCAGGGTTAAAGTTTTGAGCTAATCAACCACTCCGACCTCCATAAAAATCGATTGAACAAATATGTACTAAGCCCCAAACTATATAAAAGACACCATGAAGCCCGACTTTTAGGTGTATGCCCAACACAAGAAACTGCAAAAACAAGTTAGGATTCTTTTCTTCTACATGGGAACAAAATTCTTAGCAAAATGTTGACTGAAATAACTTCTGGGATTACGGGCATGAGCCACCGCAACCAGCCCTGAAATAACTTCTGGGATCAAGCATTTGGACTGATTTTATTTGCCTATCACATTATCATTTCCCACTATGTATTCTCTCTGATCTCTGTTTTCATCTGTATATATATTTTTTTCTTTTTCATTTTTCCCCTTCTCATGTTCAGCTAAACCTATTTCAACTTTAGACATTTTCCATGAGCAAAATTCTGCAGCACTACTTGGCATTCGCCAAAGAAATACTAGTACAATATTCAACAAATGAACACTGCAAATGAAATAAATTAAGAATCAGTTTTTTAAAATCTATTAAGTCTGAG
Organism: Sapajus apella; assembly: GCF_009761245.1. Classification (NCBI taxonomy): domain Eukaryota; kingdom Metazoa; phylum Chordata; class Mammalia; order Primates; family Cebidae; genus Sapajus; species Sapajus apella. Next base: position 2,263,738 of record NW_022437024.1, read on the forward strand.
GAAGCTGCAAGAGATTAGATCATAACATCTGAAATAAATGGAAGTGAGGAAGATAACTAAGAAAATTAACAGTAAGGTCAGATATGTTGATTCAGGGTGTTTATTATAGACACAAGGTATTTAAAACCATGAAACTGGTTGCATTGAAAATGGAGAGATAATGGACTTGTCCTTAAAGTGACAATTGTAGATATCTGTAGGGGCATTTCATGAATTATGACAAATTGGTAACCAGACATTGTTACCTGCAGCAAGGTAAGTAATTGGGAAGTTTTGGAAATTTTATATAAAACTAGAAATCAAAAAAGTAAAGACCAAGCAGTAAAGCTATTTAGAGTCATCCATTTGAATGCTAAATATCAGAATTATGCTATAAGAGCAGAATAAGAGTGAGGCAAAAATGGGAACCAGATGGCAAAGGAAGTATGTGAATATGTTGTAAATCCCAAACATTACTACACTCCTGGGTCTCTGGGTACTAAGAATTGGAAAGAGGATGAGGAGAGAATGTTTGGTGGCAGCAATAACAACAAAAGCAGTGCAGGAGCATCCAAATAACAGTAATAATAGCAGCTAGCATGAATGAGCCCTTACTATGCTCCAGTGCCTTACACGTATTCTCATTGCATCCTAATGGCCACTCTACAAGATTCTACAGCAGATGAGGAAGCTGAAACCAGAAAGATGAAGGCACTTGCCAAAGGTCGTTTATATAGGACTTAGACCTAAGCCTGCCTAATGCCAAAATGCTAATTCATTCAATATGATATAGGCTAAAAGTAGTGAACAAATTCAAATTTATTCCTTTTTTGAAGTGAGTTCATACTCGTCAATAGGGTGTGTCCAATCTCACAAAACAAGTAAGAAAATTACCCGTCTTGAGTTGTTTTCTTTTTTCTTGCCTTTAATTAAGTTGAACAGCCTTGCCTTTGGAGATATTTGAAAATCACAAGGCTAATAGTCTGTATGCTTCTGTGCACATGTGTTCTCATGCATCATCAGTGGATTCTTCAGATCAACATGGGCAATGACTCACAGGTGAAAATGATAAATGTCTCACCACTTTAGGATTCCCCAAAAGGATTCCTTTTGGAGGAACTAGGAAAGTTACCATACACAAAAAGTCATCAGGAAGGAAGAAGCAGCAAAGATCTAGAGTTGGGATTAAATGTACAGGTTTCCTTGGAAAGTGTTTCAATTTAGGAACTTAATGCGTAATGTACAAAATTCTTTCAAAGGTGTGAAGACTGGCAGATGATCACTTCCCTTGTTAGAATATTCTTCAGTGTGCACTAATTCTCAGCTAGAGGGACCATGAAGAGAGCCAAGACTCAGGCCAGATCTCGCATGCTATGTTTAGACATTAGGGTTGGCTGGATGACTAATAAAGGAGACAATCGTTAAAAAGCAAGGGGTTGTTTGTTTTAGCGTAATGCTTATTTTATATGTTTTGGGACTTAAGACAAATTTCACTGGGCCACTAACAGTTACAAAACAGCCTACAAATCAGCTCAGTACCTAAGAAGAAAACCAGTGAATTTTAGTGAATAATGCGACTTGCCTCCAAGTAACAAAACATTTTTTCTACCATTACAGATTTTCACAAGGAAATCTAAGTTCCTTTAACCTATTTTTTTTTCCCTCCATGATCAAGTTATGGACATGAACAGCTTTGCCATGCTGTCCAACAGAGCTTCCAGTGGTGACAGAAATGTTTTGCATCTGTGCTGTCCAATATGATAGACAAAAGTCCCATGTGGCTACAGAGCATTTGAAATGAAGCTCATACTACTAAGAATTTAAATTTAAATATATTGACTAATTTTGACTAATTTAAATCAAAATCTAAATAGCCACATGTGGCTACTGGCTACTATACTGGTCACCATAGGAACTTCAGAGCACTGACAGGGCCTAGATTCTTATTTTCTAGTTCTTCTTATCTATGACTGTTATTTTCAACTCTTAAGTTTCATCTCGTTGATTTTTTAAACCTATCTTTACATGTCAATCTCGTTTTTCTACATTTTGTTTATACTGTATCTTCGTCTTAGATTAAAATATCTAAAATTAATCTTTTACAGGTCAAAAGAGTACAATACCTGCAATCTTATATGAATCAATTTTATATAATGTATCTTAGGCTTCTTCAGTATAATCTAGATGGAGCACAATGCTATACACATAGGAACCATCTGTGGTCGAATAAACAAAAGAATAGATGGCTAAATATTGGTTGAATAAATGAGTGACAAAGTCAGATAGGCAGCAAACGTTTGAGCAGTACTCAAGGTACTTTTCCTCAGATCAATCCAATTTATTGGACTTGAGATTCAGCCATGAGGGAAAAACCTCTTTTAATATGTTTCAGTCCTGAATTCAGTAAAGGCATCATTCAGAACAGACAAGGAAAAAAAAAAAAAAAAAAAAAGATGTGTAGGATCTTCTGACAATATAACAATTAAACAATCACAGAGTATCCAGAAATTCACAAATTCCTTGAGCAGAAAATGATTTAAAATAATAAAGGATACGTTATTTAATGAGTAAGGAAATGGAATCATTAGAGAAGGGAGAGTTGGAGATATGTGCTAGAAAAACTTGAAGAGACTATAGAAAAGGTATATATACATTCTAATAAAGGACTTTGGGGACTGTTTCTGTATGAGAATCAGAGAAGTTTAAAAAAAAAAAAAAAAAAAGATTGCCGGTTTTTAGTCTAACAAAATAAGCTGTTGCTACAAAACAACCTAGCCTGGTGTTGTTCATGGTAGTCTATTATGCCTAACTTTGAAGTGAAAAGGTGGGGTTAAAATACTCGTGTATTTTCTTTCTCCCATTCTAAAAATGTGCTTGTATACTTTCACATTTTTTCTTCTTGTACTTATATTCATGGTCTTCATTTGACGTCATTCCTTACACAACAATCTTTCCATTAAAAGAACACAAGTAGGTGACAACTTTAAGTGTAAAGCAACATCTCATGTCAAGAGACCCAAACACAGGCACACATGCACACACACTTCCTCAGTCCCTCAGGTATGAAATGATGCCACAAACCCACTGCTAGCAAGGCATATACTTGAGAGGCATTTGCAGAGTAAAACCTAATTTACAGTGATTCATCTGTGACCTTTCTTCTGGTCCCCATGTGTGGAAAACAGCATATGTGGGCAAGTCATATGAAGTGTGAGACCACCCTGTGTAGCTAGATATAAGAGGTGACAGGTCTCTAAACGGACAGATCTTGCACCTCTAGTTAAAGAGATTTAAAAATAGGTACAAGGACCTACAGTACTATGAGACTTAATGCTATCAAATGGAACCTAGAATAGTAGATGGGTATGGAAGTAACAATTGATAAGACAATAAATAAAACTCACATTCTTCCCATCTTCTGGAAAATGTCCAGAAAATCTAAGGTTCAGACTTTCTACCAGTGTCCTGAGCTAGGGTCCTTTTTTTCTCCCATTTCCCCCTACTTATAAGAGGCCAGAATAATAGGTTACAATGAGATTTCAATGATAAAGTCACAGTTTGAATAAGATACCAGCAGGCTTTTTTGGAGCCCATGCTATAAGAAGCATGGAAATTCCACTCTGGGAAGGAGTGAGCGGCAGACCTGGTTTCCATAGCACTGCCATGGAAACAGCTCTCTGTGACTCTGTACCTCCAGGCCTTCTGAAACTAAAGCATCGCTCCAACACCCACCTCCATATCACATGCCCCCCAGCCCCCTCACAAATGATTAAAGAGTGCCTTGAGAAAGTGGGGCCCTAAGCGGATAATATACATTACATGTGTTAAGGATGTGCACATTATGTGTGTTAAGGATGTGTAAAACCTCCTTCAAAGAAGGTTTTAAAATTCAGATGTTTCTTCCTCTTTTATTGGGGAATGGGCTGGTAAAGAAGAGAAAAATAAAAACCTAAGCAACCTCAACCTAAGTCAAAACCCTACACTTGAAATTGGAAAAATACAAATCTTGCCAAGCAGGATATGAAAGAGATGGGCCTACTAATCCCATGCATTGGGTTCTTTTACCTTCTTTTGTCTTCCTGGAATGCCAACATACAAATACAAAGGACTTAATTAACTGTTAGAGCCAATGAGGGGTTTTTCCCTATCTTTATCATTGAGGTTTGGTGTAGGACTTTTTTTCCTCAATTTCTATCCCTTGGTGAAAAACAGCACACGTGGGAAAGTCATAATTTTGCAAGAAGAATAAAAGTTTGGAAACTGTCTTCTAGAATCAGAAAAGTCCAACAGAAGGAAGCACGGCCTCTTTAGCTAGCTTTGTAGCCCTCGTGCCTCCTTCTCTGATGTCTCCCATGGGGTAAATGACAGTCAGCCAGTGGTGCAGTGGTCCAGAATCTGGCTCCACCACGTGTACTCTAGCCAGGCTGGAGCAATGCCCACTGACCGGGAGCAAACCAAAGGTCAGGAAGCCTGTTAGTCAGCAGATGCTTGGGAACTTGACAGGGCATATCAGAAAGGCTCTTGGCCCAGCAGCACAGTCCACAAACCAGCCACGGGATTGTAGCTAGGACCCTTGAAATCCTATTCCTGCTCTCAACTCTTCCTCCATCTGATAAAATGAACTTGGGACATTAATTCTAGCACATGTGAAATGCAAAAATGCACAAAAGCATTATACCTGAGAAAAACCTGTTGCTACAGTTGCTGGTCAAATTGTTGAGAGGAAACTTAACAAAAGGAAGCTTTCAAAAATTTGCTGATTAGAGAATGGTTATTTTTGTTTTAATGTCCTCAGAATAATCTAATGGTGAGTAAAGACTAAGAAGAGCCCACACATATAGGCAAAGACATTTCAAGTCAGGCCACGGGTTTCCAACAGCTCAGGAATGGTTCTTCTGGGTCAAACAACTAAAATGCTCTGTCATTATTTGTATACCTGAAAATTCCCCTCTGTCTACCTCACTGAGTGCTGTGAAATGGAAAGCAAAGCTGGGATCAGTCAGAATTAGACAACGAGGAGTAAAATAAGACAGGAGTTCTGAATTATTCATTTTTATTTATGTATTGTAGTGGCAATTGTTATAGTTTTTTTTTGTTTCTCCTACATGGTGAGATTGTAAAAAGATGACTGAATAATTCAGCATGACTCAAGAAATCACAAATAGAGTGCTGTCCGGGCAGTGAATGCCTACGAAATAGGCTCATTTTATTGTTATTCTTAACATTGTATGATACATTGATTTATAATCGAATAGCAACCTATGATGGCACTAATGAATGCAGTAATATTTGCAAGGTATTTCAATATTCTAAACGTGAAAAGGACTGAGTCGCCCTTCTCCCTTTATTTTTGCCAAAGGGCAGGAAGGAGCCAGCAAGCCAGTGGGAAAGAAAAGGGGACATACTGGAACCAAAGACGTTCCAGGAAGAAGTCAGAACCCACACATGCCAGAGGCACATTTCTGGGTGCTAATTCATGCCCTGGTTGTTTGAGCACTTGTGCTACGCTCTGCATGCGGTTTTATTTCATACCACTGCAAGCCTAGAGGCAAGGCAGGATTTATTGTTAAAAAGGGGTGTTATTTCAGTCTAAGAGGCACAGGTTAGTTGGGGAAACACAGAAAGTACATAGTTCTCATTATTCTTAGAGACTGAGAAGCCAAAGCTCCAAGCCAAACTTCATATAATTAAATCTATGTGTTCATTATACCTGTTTCACCAAGGGCAGAGATGCTGCTTGAGAGAACCAACTAAAATTGAGTAAAGAAGATAGAACAGAAAGTAGTTTTAAGAAGAGAACAACCATTCTCTTAAGATTACTAGCCCTCCCCAGCTACTCAGGAGGCTGAGGCAGGAGAATTGCCTGAACCCAGGAGGCGGAGGTTGCGGTGAGACGAGATTGCGCCATTGCACTCCAGCCTGGGTAACAAGAGCGAAACTCCGTCTTGAAAAAAAAAAAAAAAAAAAAAAAAAGATTACTAGCCCTCAACTTTCCATCAAAGACAGAAACATCACGACAGAGCCTATCCTAGGGACTGGTCCAAGCCTTTCTTTGGAGCCTTCATGAGTGTTTCACACCAGAGATGTTAATGGCCTTTCGTGGCAGACAAATCTCCATCATATATGACTTTTTCATACTAAAAGCTGTTTAGAAACCCTAGCCCTGCCCATGCAGAGAGAGTAATAATCTATAGCCACATACCTCTGAAGAATACATTCACACATTTCCAATACCTATGAGAGCTTTATAAGCTCAACTGTGTCCCTCCAAAGTTTCTATGTTGAAGGCCTAACCACCAGGATCTAAGAATGTGACTGTATTTGAAGATAGAGTCTTTAGGGAGTGATTAAGTTAAAGTGAGGCTGTTAATCCTAATCCAATCTGACAGGTGTCTTTATAAAAAGAGGAAATTGGGACACACAAGAAGACACTAGGACATAGCCATTTAGAAGAAAGACCATGTGAGGACACAGAGAGAAAGTGGCTATCTACAAGCCAAGGAGAGGCTTCAGGAGAAACCAAACCTGCAGACACCTTGATCTTGTATTTCTAGCCTTCCGAACTTTGAGCAAAAACACTCCTGTTGTTTATACCACCAAGTTTGTGGTATTTTGTTACCAGAGCCCTAGAAAACTAAAACAGGGACAATACCACCTGAAACTGAGAACCAAAACAAGGTTCTATGCATCAAGACTCAGCTATACTCATCTTGTCCAAAAACCCTTACTAATCCCTAAAAGAAAATATATAACAAAACCCTACTTCTTTATTTAAGATCCTAGAAAAAGGATGTGTTTCCTAGTTCAAAAAATTTCAGATTTTAAAAATGTAATAGGGTATACTTACCAAACACTTCCTAGCACTATCCTAGGGGTATCTAGAGCAAGACCCTATAATCAAAGACATAAATGTTTCTCCCACAAATCACAAAAATATGAGCACTTTTAAGATTAAATTAAGACTACAGTTTCACATCACTGTATGTCAGATTTTGCCACCAAATTAATTCACGTTAGTTGGCATCTTAGTGCTAAAAAACTACCAAAAAAATGCTTTGCTTTTCAGAACTTGTTGGATTTCAGAGTGGCAATTAAGAGACTGTAGATTTGGTCAACTTCCCTTAGTAAAATGAAATCCAGAAGGCCCAGGGTCCACACAAAAATGGAGATTTACAGTGAACAGGATCAATCAACAACCTAAACATCCTGCACTGAGGTTTCACCTTCCTCAGAGGATTCTCCCACTTGGTTCCTGACCCAGCGTGGGTCTTACTCTCCTTGAATCTCTGACCCAAGTTTGGACAGAACCTCTGCCTTAGTTTCCCTTATCTCTGATCAACTAAGCTAAGATTTTCCAAAAGATTGTACCAAATTCCAAGAAATGTCAAAGAGGACACAAACACGGCCATGCTGACCCTACACTTGCTAGTTAACTCTCAGAGGCTCACAGTCCCTATGGAGCCCACATGAGCCCTCAAGAGAAAAGAGACTAGATCAATAGCCAAATACCAATGTCATCCTAATCTCCACCATCTAGGGACACAATCCTATGTATTTGATACTTCTCTGGTCTACAGTAAAGTGGAGAAGAAGTTGTCATTTCTCTGACCATACATAGCCACCTACCCAAGCTCATATATTTATTTAATAAATATTTATTAAGCACCTATTAGTTTCCCAAAATCAACGAAGAACTAGAGATACAACAGTGAGTAAAACATTGAATTCGCCTTCATGGAGCTTCCTGGACATTGTTTTTCTCTTTATTCTGACAGCACGCATTGTTCACCCCTGTTATAGTACTCAATTCATTTTAATTGTTAAGTGCCAGCTTTCCTTACTAAACTTCAAGCTTGTTATGGGAAGGAACCATGTTCTATTTATTTTTCAAGCATATAGCACAATGCTTGACCTACATTAGGGAGCTAGATAAATGCTGATTGAATTAATGAATAAATGAACCTGGTTGCTAAATGCTATCCATTTTCTCTTTTAACTATCTGAAAGGTAAGTCTTCCTCCTTTTCCCCACTGCTGAGCCTTTTCTAACTCTTGGCTGAATTGCTTTAACAGCCTGGTAACTAGTCTCCCTGCCCACAAAATCCACCCTCCACACTGCTACCAAGAAGAGCTTTCTATAATAGGAATTTGATTCTTCCCCCTTTTAAATTCTACTGCCCACAGAATGAAGATCAAACTCCTTTGAATAACATACACAGCCCTTTACAGTCTGCCCCAACTTGTTTTTTTCTTATTTTCCAATTTCCTTCTACTTGCTACCACACAAAGTTTGCCCCAGTTACCGAAAACTACTCAATGTGCCTAAAATACCCCTGCTCTTCCATCTCTGTACTTCTGCTCATGCTGTTCCATTTGTCCCTAATGCTTTCCTACTATTTCTCTCTTCCCACTCTGTCCCCTACCCTAAATCACCTCCCAACCTGAAAAACTCAAGTATTGTTCAGGGCCCAGCTCAAGTGTCATTTTTTACATAGAGCTTCTCTCACTCCTCAGACAGTCATCCTCATCTTCCAAAACAAAGCAACAAAGTAAAGGTGGATCCCAGGACAGAGGGCTCTATTCAGCCATCACATACACTTACACACACCATACAGCTCAGAGGAGGTAATTCTTGGCCCCAAATCTCAACTGCGAAATGCATCCCTCTGCCTTTAAGAGGTAGTTGCTATAATGCAAATGTCTGAAAGATGCCTCATATGTAAAGGCTAACCTGAAGATCCCTTCCATCTTATTAGTATTTAGTTAATGGCCAGGTGAAAAATAGAATGGAATTGGTGCTTGGAAGAACGCAGAAGACAGAAAGGAAGAAAAGTGCTACATAAAAAGTGGTACCATAAAACAAACTTTCCTTATTTTACCACTAGTTTAGGATCAATCCTGGCTCTGTGAAGTAACCTTGATCATTTGGTCATTTAGAAAAAAATGTAGCACCAGGCACTGTACAATGTTCCTTTAGAGCCATATATGATTGACGACGGTATGTCCACTATTCTCAAACAGCTTATAATCTAGTGAACTGTTGAATTCACAAGAATTTCAAGTCCATCATCCTATCCAGGGCCAGATTTTCTTTTACCAATCAAACTTAAAATGAAGAAAATATATTCATTGAAGTATTTCAGACTTCTAAACATTCTCTATCACACAAAATAAATATGGGAGGCAATGAAGCAGTAAGAAGCTTGCAATAAATATCCTCAATTTCAGCCATGAAATATGTCCTAATTTTACTATACATAAGGTACTATGCCAAATCAAAATCAGGAAATAATGTTGAAGACAACTTAATTTCCTCTGCTTTACTATTCTGCCTTCTGAACTATAAGTATTTCCTAAAGGGCTGTACCTAAAACCTAATGGAATTTTTAGCACAAGAGCTTCAAAGGGAATTTGGATGTGCAAAAAGAGAAGAAAACAATACCTCTATGAAGAAATGATGGAATCACACTTTTAACTTATTTGGTTAAAAACAATGTTACCACCCTTATAATATATTTGGTCAAGAGAAGCTGAACAATCTAACAGATTCTGAAAGGTATCTGTAAGGTACATCCACCCTCTCAGTTAGGCAGTAGTCAAAGATCTAAACAATCAGTCCCACAATGGAATGTAGCTGAGAGGGTTAGAAGTACCAAAAACAGTCTATACTCTTATAATCTATTTGGTAAGATGCAGTGTGCCAACGAAGAACGGTAAATGTGATAGAATGAAATAAAAGGTAAAGAGATGATAAACAGTTAAGAAATGAAGGTATGGGGTAGTACTAAAAACTGCTTATTGAGAAGATTCTACATGCCAAGCCCTTTACGACACCTCTGTTAAGTCTTGTAAAACCATGTAAAAACACAATGATAAAAGTTAATCTTACCTGCCAAGATCAGGACAAACAAGAAACCTTGGTTAAGCAAGGAATATTTACTCTTTACACATTTTAAGTCAAAACATATAAATGCGCATACATTTGCCAATCTTTTGATACAGGAACAAAGCCTTCTTTTGATCATTGATTTGATGACTGGAGTTCCAATCTTTCTTATATAAGTGACAGCCAATCCTGGCTGTAATTCCTTAAAGATACTTCTAAGGGTTGAGGATCATTTCTTTATTCTATATGGGTAGCCAAATCTTTCAATATCATTTATTGAAAAGTCTTCTTTTTTCATTAAATTACCCTGACATTTTTATTGAAAATCAATTGAACTTATAAGTATAGGTCCATTTCTTAGCCCCATTCTGTTCCATTGATTTGTATATCTATTCTTATGCCAATACCACCTTGTCCTTCATAGCAAGTTTCAAAGTAATGTAAGTCCCCCAACTTTGTTCTTTTTAAAAATTGTATTAACTATTCTAGGTCCTTTGTATTTCCATAAATTTTTTGTAATACTATCAATTTCCACCCCCACCCTCAAAAAGCCCCACTGGGCTTTTTACTAGGATGGAGATGAATCTAAAGATGAAGGTAAAGAGAACTGAAATCTTAAAATACTGATTCTTTTGATTCATAAGCACAGTATAGCTTTCCATTTATTTAAGTCTTTAATTTTTCTCAGCAATGCTTCATAGTTTTCAGTGTAGAGGTCTTGGATGTGTTGTATTTTACATATATACATATATATAGACATACATATATGCACATATATATGTATATATGTGTATATATGTATATATACACACATATATTTGTGTGTGTATATATATACATATATATGCATACATACACATACATATATATATTTCATGGTTTTGATGCTATTGTAAATAGTATTTTATTTAAATTTTTAAGTGATAATTCTCCACTAGCATATAACAATTGATTTTTTGTATATTAGCTTTGTCTTGTAATCTTCCTAAATTCATCTAAGCTCTAGTGATTTTATGTAAATTCCTTAGAATTTTCTGCATACATCATGTCATATGTGAAGGAAGATGGTTTTACTCTTTCCTTTCTCATCAATATTCTATTTCTTTTTCATACTTTATTCCATATGCTACAACCCTTTGTATAAGGCTGAGAAAAAGCAGGAAAGGCAGACATCCTTGCCTTTTACCAATCTTGGGAAAAAGTTATTCACTTTTTCACTATTAAGTCTGATGTCAGCTGTAGGTTTTCCATACATATCTTTATCAGGTTGAGGAAGCTCTTCTACATTTAGTTTATTGAGAATTCTTACCATGAATGATTGTTCAACTTTTTCAAACCGTTTCCTGCATTACTGAAGTGATCATACATATTTTTTCATATTCATATAATTACATTAATTTTCAAATGTTAAATCAATGTAGTTTTGCTGGGATAAACACCTCTTAGACATGATGTATTATCCTTTTTTTTTCTTGCTGGATTTCCATTAACTAATGTTTTTTGAAGATTTTTGCTCCTATGTTCATGAGAAATATTAGTATATAGTTTTCTTGTAGTATCTTGTCACTTATTGGTACCAAAGAGAAAATGTTCTCTCCCCTTCTATTTCCTGGAAGAGTTTGTGTAGAATTGATATTGTTCTTTCCTTATGTGTTTGGTAGAATTCATTAGTGAAGCCAACTGGGCTTGGCATTATCTTTGCAAGAAAGATTCTACCTAGGAATTCCATTTCTTTGATATATAATGATGTATTATTTTTTTCTTCTTGAACTTTGGTAGTTTTGTATCTTTCAAGGAGTTTGTCTATTTACCCAAGTTGTCAAATTTATTGACATAAAGATGGTTATAATATTCTTTTATTAGACTTTTAATTTCTATATGATCTATATTGATGTCCCCCTTTCTTGTTTGAGTTTGATAATTTATGTTTTGTCTCTTCAGCTCTTACCCAGTCTTGCTAGAGATCTATCAATCTTATTGATCTTTTCAAAATTCCAGCTTTAGGCTTTACTGATTTTCTCTTTCATTTGTCTATATTCTATTTCACTTGTTTCCCCTCTTCCTTTTTTTTCCTTCTGTTTATTCTGTGTTTACATTGTTCTTCTCTTTCTAGATTCCTAATGTAGAAGCTTAAGATCATTGTACATTTTTCTTTTCTAATATAATCATTTAATTTTACAAATGTCCCTTGAAGCACTGCATTAGCCATATTGTACAAATTTTAATATGTTGCTTTTTTAATTCAATCCAAAATATATCCTGAAGGCTTTTGTGATTTCTTTTTTGACTCATGTATTACTTAGAAGTTTAATGTTTAATTTCAAAAATTTAGGTATTTTCTAGCCATAGTTCTGTTTAATTCTAAACTGGTCACAGAACACATTTTGTATAATTTCAATCAACTTATACTTTATAAGACGTATTTGATAGAATATTGTCTATGTTGGTAAATATAACATATGAACTAGAAAAGAATGTATATTCTCTCTCCTGTTGTTTGATGGAATATTCTAGAAAGGTCCATTTGGTCAAGTTGGGAGATTATATTATTTAAGTCATTTATATCTTTAATATGTTTGGACATATTTATTCTATAAATTATTGAAAAATAGTGTTAAAATCTCCAACTTTAAATGTAGTTTTGTTTCGCTTTTCCATAGTGGTCTATGAGCTCTCTCAGTGTTTGCTTGAATCTTTGTAGTTAGGTGTACACATATTTAAGATTGTTACATCTTCTTGAAAAACTGGCCTACTTTTCATTATGAAATGTTCCTCCTCATACCTTGTAATATTCCTTATTCTGAAGTCTATTTTGCCTGATGTTAACACAGCCTATTCAGGTTTCTTTTGCTTAACACTTTTACAGTATCTTAATTTCTTTACTTTTAACCTGTCGAAGTATTTATATTTCTCATGGGTTTCTTGAAGGTGTATAGTTTGGTCTTACTTTGTATCCAGTCTGTCAATATATGCCTTTTGGTTGTATATTTAGGCTATTTACATTTAATATCATTATTAATATGTTTGGCTCTAAATCATTTTGCTATCTGTTTTCTTTTTTAATCTATTCTGACTTTTTTTCTTTCTTGCCTTTTCTTGAATTGACTGTTTTTTTAGGGTTCTGTATCATTTCTACCATCATTAGCTATACTCTTTGCCATTGTTTTGATGGTTTCTCTAGGACTAACGTGCATCTTGAACCTGCTACACTCCTTCTTCAAATGATATTACACCACTACACAGATAGTACAGGACACTTCCAACGGTAAATTTCACCCCTTCCCTCATCCTTAGAGATACTGTTATCTCATGTTTTACTTCAATATACATCATAAACCCCACTATACATTGTTGATATTTTTTTGTTTTTGTTTTGTTTTGCTTTACATGGCCAGTTATTTTTTAAGGATATTTAATGTTTATGAATTCCCACCAATTTACTATGTCTGATGCTTTTTATTCTATTTTGTAGATCTAAATTTGTGTCTGATACTATTTTTCTTTTTCCCCAGAAAGTAACCTTGTCCACACATGGAGTTTCACCTATAACATGCACAGATTGAACAAAAACTCAAAAGGAACCCAGTGCATATTACTGGAGTTCCTTCTCACTTTAGGAATTCTGTCACACGAACTCTCAAGCCTTATCCTCCCCAAATGCTGATCTCTGTCTCCTCAACTTAGTGAAATTGCTGAAATCTGCTTGGGTTACCCCTCTTTGTACCTCAGTGCTGGAATTATCTCCAGGTAAACAGCCTAGAAAAACCTTAATTTTCTTTTCCCAGGAATAATAATCCTGTGCCACCCACTGTCCAATGTCTTTCAAAAGTAGCCATTTCCTTTTACCCCTCTTCCAATTTTCTAGTTATTCATGGTGGGAGGGTAATTCCAGATTGCCACACACCCTCAGGTCTGGAAGTGAAAGTATTATAATTTTTGTTTTTAATGTTCAAATCAGATCATATCATTCCTGCTTGTAAACCTTCAATGGCTTCATATGACACATGAAATTAAATCCAAAGTCTTTACTATGGCCACTAAAGATGTACATTATTGGGTGCCTGTCTTTTTCTCTGACCTTGATTCCTACCAATCTTCCCTTGCTCACTATATTCCAGCCACATTTTCCTTCTTGCTGTTCTACAGTTCCATACTGGAACCCTTCACCTTGCTGTTAACCCTTCCTAGGGTACTTCTACCATGGAAGAATTCATCACATAGGGGGCCTCCTTTTGTCATTTAACCTCAGTTCAAACTTTAACTTCTCAGTAATGGCTACACTGAGCACACAATACAAACTAGCTACTCATCCAGTCACCTTTCACTAAAAGATCCCATTTTGTTTTCTTAATATAAATTACTACTACCTGAAATTATTGCTTATTGATGTATTATCTGACTACTCACAGAGCAGGAGATGTAAGTTCTATTAGATCTAAGGTATGTCTATTTACCCCGAATATCCATCACCTAGAAGAGTGTCTGCATATATTAAGTACTCGATATTTGTTGAATTACATATTATTTATTTTTAATGAAAACTCAGAACACAGAGATAGGCTTGTGACCTAGATTGACAAGATAAGATGGTGTGGGAATTGAGCCCTTAACTCTGCTGCTGGCCTTTCTAATTGTTCTCTCTTTGCTCCCACTCCTGCTTTATCACCTGCAGTCCTAATTTGAGAAGACCCAATGATAATGCAGGTTTACCAAATCTTGGTTGAGTATTTGGGATTTATCTTTATCCAAATTAAAAGTGGAATCCTCTTCATTGTCCATTTCTAAGAGGGTGATGTGGGAAGAAGGGAAGTCCTGGGAAGTCCACCTGTCTGGGTTCGGAAAACCTTTCTTTTTCTTTCTCAGATGAAGATATTTCTGAGTTCAGAGGGAAGGACAGAAAGATTACTTCTATCAAAGCAGTTGTTCCATGCTCACACTATGGAGTTCCTGTGACAGCTCTCTGGCTTAAAGAAAGGAGCCACCTCAAAGAGTCTTCTTCTTCTTCCCAGTATGTTGTGGGAAGGTAAAGGAATGAAGTGGTAAAATGAGCTGGCGGGTAAGAGTGGGGGTATGAGGGGCTGAAAGGATGGGAGGAGAATCTGTGTGGCAGTTCTAACCTACTCTTTAAAGCACCTGGGACCCACTATCTGGCAGGCAGAGATAGCAAGTCTGTCACTGTGTCATCAAAAATGAGTCCTGTCAACAAGCTGAATCCTTTGAGACTCCCATATACGAGAAATTTGACAAAACAGGGAACTCTAAAAAAAATGTATCTAAGGTCAGGGGTTATAACTTGGGGAGCAGCCCAAAACAAGTGCAGGGCACAGTTAGTAAACTCATACTTTTTGTTATGATTGAATAATATTATTTCTGTGAATTGTATTATAAACCATTAGTACATAGACTCTTTCAGATAAGAAAATTATCAGTACTGCAAAACTGAAATAAGGTTAACGTACTCATGCTTCTACTTTGACAAATAAGTCTTTCTCAACACATGATTTCTAGATTTATGATCCCGTGGAAATACCCAGAGATACCATTTCTTTCATTTCTTAACAAACATGAGATTCATAGAGAAACTATAGCAAATACAGTAGGAGAAAAAAACAAAACATCCTAATATTATCTGGCACAAACATAAGCATTAGCTTTTCTTTCAGACATATTAGCTTATCTTTAAAGGATCTTATCGGAGGAAGAAGGCCAAATGTATGTGTGTATATATATTCACATACAAAATATGTATATGTTCTAATTACAGTTTATATATATATGCATAGCCTCCCCGGCTAAGAAACTAAGCCACAGGATAGCATCAGGCATACAGATCAAAAGCCCTGTTACAGCAGGCTTAATTCATAAGCAACATTTCTGCCTGAATATTCCTTCTTAAAGAATCATTTTTCTGTAAGAGAAGGGGAAATAAGGCCTAGCAGGAAAATCTCAATGCATGTAACATCGTGGTCATCAGCCCTGCCTTATCACAGCTATATATGGAAAAATCCAGGTGCTATAGTTTGGCCCACTGAACTTTATGTTGAAATTATCCCCAGCATTGGAGGTGGGGCCTAATGGAAGGTGTTTGGGTCATAGGGTGAATCTCTCCTGAATAGCTTGATGCCCTCCTCAAGGCAATGAGTGTGTTCTCAATCTACTAGCCCCTCTAAGAGTCCCCCTAAGAGCTGGTTGTTAAAAAGAGTCTTGCGCTTTCCTGCTTCCACTCTCCCACCTCATGGTCTCTGCACACACCAGCTCCCCTTCACGTCCTGCCTTAAGAGGAAACCGCATGAAGCCCTCACTAGAAGCAGATGCCAGCACCATGCTTCTTGTACAGACTGCAGAAGGGTAAATCAAATAATCCTCTTTTCTTAATTACTCAGCCTCAGATATTCCTTTATAGCAACATAAATGAACTAAGACAGCAGGCAAGTTAATTTTCTGATTCTCCACAGAACCAGTACAAGTAAATTTTAAGTTGCCCCAAATGGCAAAGACAGAGCTGGGAGAATTTTCAGCATTTAATTCTGATGATCTTCTCTTCTAGATCAGGAGCCAACACCACCCTTTCTGGCCACCAGAGAAGCCAGCTCAGGCCCAACAGGCATGGAGTCCCAGGAGAGGTTACTAAAACGAAGGGCTATGGAGAGCGAGATCAGCATAAAGCCGGGCCAAGCAATACTCAATAAATGTGATGGACTGAAAGGGACTGAAATTGAGTAGGAGAAAGGAAACACGTCAGGAATAGGCAAGGACAGGAAAAGGAGAAAAAGAAGCTCCTGTGAGGGAACCCAGTGACTGCTACCCACAATTCCCCCTAGATCAATGTCATAGGCCCCTTGCCTGCACTAGACCAGGCCTGGCTGCCTCCTTGGTGAAAGGTTTTCAGTCTCTTTTCTTATTCGGCCTTATAAACACCATGTGCTGACATATCCAGAAACAAAAATTAATCGGAATGCTCTTAAGAGAAACAAATCAACAGGCCTCAAATAAATACAAAAACCAGTACTCTGTGCTTCATTAGTGTTCTATAATCTTTTCAAGGGAACATGTCTTTAGAAGAAACACTTTTATGTATCTGTTCCAAAATACAGGCTTCCACATATAGATGAGCTTTTCTTTCTTCCCCTGGTAGTAAAGGGCAGTTGGGGGCAGGACAGTATGTTTTTTAAGCTTATTTTTATTTATTAGTGCTGGCCAATAGAAGTAGAGGGATATATTTAAAGAAAGGTGGTGTCCACAAATGGAAATAGAATCCATGAAAATTTAGCAACTTCTTAAGAACTATGTCTCTTCTTTTACATATGTATTCTTATTATAAGAACATTATAAAGCATGCTAATTGTGGGAAATCAAAGAATTATTAAAAAGATAAAGAATATTTACATCATCAGTGCTACTTTTCATTCAGATATAACATGATTTTGGTGTCTATATGTAATCTGCTTTAAATGCTCATATCTTCAAACATGTATCCCTCCTCATCTCACTCCCATCCTCTGAAATATACCACATTGAACATAGTCTTCCAGTCTTCCAGAGTGTACACCCTCCACATCACTACTGGACAAAACCTCCCAGAGTATAGACCCCTCATGCCCACTGGCTGTGAGTCTGGAGTCTAGGGTCTGTCTGCCTAATCTGCCACTCTATTCTGTGTCCAGTATAGTGTCCTGAGTACAGCAGATGCTCAATAAATATTTGTTGATTGTAATTTTAACCTGCCTTTTTCATGTATTTAGAGAAATGACATTTTCCTATTTCATTAAATATTCTTCTCTAACACAATTTTTTTTATTGTACTTTAGGTTCTGGGGTACATGTGCAGATCATGTAGGATTGTTGCATAGGTACACACATGGCAATGTGGTTTGCTGCCTCCATCACCCCGTCACCTACATCTGGCATTTCTCCCCATGTTATCCCTCCCTAACCTCCCCATCCCCCCTGCTGTCCCTCCCTTGGCCCCCCACAACAGACCCCAGTGTGTGATGCACCCCTCCCTGTGTCCATGTGTTCTCACTGTTCATCAACCACCTATGAGTGAGAACATGTGGTGTTTGATTTTCTGTTCTTATATAACACGATTCTTAATGGTTGCTTATCATTCCTACCATAATTTAATTTAACCAGCCCTTCATCATCAAACATGTAAAATGTTTCAAATTGCTCACTGTGATAACTAATGCTATGATGACCACCTTTTGAGTAAATATTTTTGCACTGTCATACGATCAATTTCTGTAAGTTGAATAGCTATAATGAGTATACAAATTTTTCAGGCTTTTATTGACAAACTATCTTCCACAAAGGTCACCCCAGTTTACATGTTTACCATAAAATTATGAAAGTCTGTTTCCCTGCACTCACACCAACACTACATATTTTAATTTTTTAAAAAAAATAATTGTCATTCTGATGGATAAAATATATGATGAATAAATAGTATGGAGGAACGAAAGGGGATCCTGTAAAAATGGCTCTGTATACCGGATGGCACATACATGTTTATTGTGAAAGTAGTTATCACTGTGGTTGTAAGCTTCTTGAGAATAATGTCTAGCACAGTGCATGACATATGATATGGTATTAAAAATTATCATCCCCTGCATTGAAACTAGACAGAGGATATAGACCTGTAATTAACCCATGAGCATATCATCAATCTGAACTAGAAAGATGCCTGATTACTAAAACATCTCACAATTTCAGTACTTCCATTCAGAGAGCTGTAGGTACTCAAGCAGGAGAATTGCTAGGTCTGTTGTCTAGCCCTGGTCCTGACAAAGAGATGAACACCCTAGAAACTGGCTTAGGACAGTCACGATGGGCCTTTCTTCCTATCTCCTCAGCATCTTGGCCTTTTTCTTATTCTGGTTTTGCTCTCTAGCCTTTCCCTGACTCCTAAGTCTGGTTCTTTAAGTTAACTGAGAATGTGTTCTGTTACCAATTCAGTTGTATTCTCATTCGTTTTCCCAAATGACCTCTGAGCCCAAGATACTCCACATTTGGAATTCCTATCATCTGGCTTATCTCTCACCCTGTTCTAAGAGGAGGCTGTCAACACATTGCCACCTGATAGGCAACTTTCAACAAACAGCAGGCATAAACACGGGACTGATAGAAACAGAAAACATCCTCGCAGCCGAAGGGGCCTCAGCAGCTACCCCACTTCTTTCCCATTCCCCCTCCAATTTACAGATGCAGAAATGAGGTCCCCAGAGCACAAGGGACTTTTCCACAGTACCACGGGTCACTAATGGCAAAGCAGGAATCACAAGTCCTTCCTACTACCGCAAGATTCCTCCCTAAGCAAGATTATAGATGAAAAAATGAAGGTCATTCCAGTGATGCTTTTTGAATGTGGTCAAAAGAGTATCATTCGAAAGTTTGCTACCTCTTGCTGTACTCATGCCTGCTGCCTACAGAAAAGGCGCAAGGTGAAAACGCAATTGCCTTCTTGCTAACTTCTAGAACAAGAAGAGGCCCTCCACAGGAAGTTCCACCATCAGCTTTATGTCAAGCTCCAACAGGAAATCAAAGGGCCGCATCCAGTTTCACTTACAACGCAGGGTGCCATCTTCGACCTATGCGTGACTGCACCAGCATTATTTCCCACTCTGGGCCTACACCTTAGCAGCCCTCACGCTGCCTGGGTTCCCATCTTGTCACCAACTGGCTCTCAGCGGACGATGACCCAGTGGACCTCGGCCCTGGGTCGGCTCTCGTCTTGTTTACCTGGCTAATTGTTTTGGTGCTCTCCCTTCAGTCCTTTCACAGGTTAAAGATCAGTCATGTTTCCCGCGTCCAGACTATGACCTTGCACTTCCTAAAAGCGATATGCAAGGAACAGAGGGGAAAGTTTGAATGAACTAAATCTGAGAATTTTGTGCCTTTAGTCCAAGGATTTCAGAGACAGCCTCTTTATAGCCAAACATTTGGAAGCCATGATTTCTGTCTTCCAAAAGCAATCACCATCGAAAGCCAGTAAATCTCAACTTCTGTTGTATGTTAGAATCAACTGGAGACCATTTAAAAATAATTCTAGTGCCCAAGCTGCACCCTGAAACAATGACATCAGACTTTCCATGGGGGTGAATAATAAATAGTATAAACAGAATAAAAAATACAGGCATCTGTATTTTTTAAATTCCCCGGCAATTCCAAAGTGCCACCAGGTTTGCGCATCTCTGCTCTAAGTGTGGGCCAAGGAACCTTTTCTAATTGGCCTTCGTGTGCCAAGGACAGAGCACCAGCAATTAAAATAAGAAACAGGAGAGTTAAATCGGTCTTGCTTTTCTCATTCTCTTTCTTTCCCTGTTTTTATAAAAGACTGTAATTCAACTGGCTCAAAGAGCTATCTACAATCTATGGAGCAGAAATAATCCTGAAGGAAAGAAACGCCTCCATCCCACAGCCTTCTCTTTTTCTTTTTTTAAAACATTGACCAGTTTTTGTCCTTACCCTCAGATTACAGAGATTTCTTGATTTGAAGTTCATATTTTCCTGGGATCCTAAAATGAGTTGTACAGAAAAAGCCAACGCGCACGCACCCTCATTTATCCTGAATCCTGTCTATCTTGTGAGTGTCCCCCAAAGGGAGCATGTGCTTGGGAAGAAGTTTCTGGAAAATAATATCTAAAATCCAAGCCATAGCTGGCTCTTCCTTACCTCTTTCCATTCACAAAAGGGTTTTATGTAAAACAGAAATTCATTTGCTACCAGCCCAGCCCAGAAAAACACAGGCATCAGAAGCAAATCTCAAAGAAAGGGCTCTCCAAAGGCCACTGAAATGGCAGACCTACAGACACAGACCCACATGCAATGGGGTTAAGGATGAGCTTGGAGAGAACATCAGGAAGGCACACCCCCCCAACCTTAGCCTCAGACCTCTCCAGTTCTGGGGACAGGTACTTAAATTAGCATTCTTGAGGAGAAAGGCAGGAAAAGATGTAAAGAGGCAAAGGAGTTGTATGAGAGAGAAAACATAGCACATTAAAAAAAAAAAAAAAAAAAGGCAGCAGGAATATGTCCTAATTTGGAGAAACAGGCCACATTGCCATGGCAACTCTGAATCTCCACAAGGCAGCCAGGCATGCCTTTAAACATCATGTTAAATAGTTCAACTATGAAGAAGAAGAAAGAAAAGAGTGTAGGGGGGGTTGAGAGAGAAAGAAGAGCCCTGAAGCCTGCCGAGAGCCAGAGGGAGAGGCTACCCAACGCCCGGCCATTCTTCAAGAGAAATTTCACAGTGAAGCTGCAAGTCCTGAAATGGATCTTTTCTCTCTGATCTGGGCAGGTTGGAGATTGCATTTGTATGTAGTTCACTTGTATCTTCACAAAGATTCTCCCAAAGCCACACAGCTGCCAGCCCAGTACTCCTCAACCTCTTTTCCAGGACTGTCCTCAGGGCTGCCAGCCCCACAGCAAACCCGCCTGCCGTGCTCAGGCCTTTCCCAGGAGACTTGACAGGAAAGTGATCTTGTGCCATTGGGGAAGCAAACCCAGCAGTCCTGAAGGCTGAGCACACCAATAATCCGACCACACCTGTAACCATTCATGGAACACCGGTTAGGAATTCTAAGGGGGAAGGAAAAACATTTTATTTATTCAAAAAAAGGTAGGGCTGGGAGCGGTGGCTCACGCCTGTAATCCCAGCACTTTTGGGAGGCTGAGGCAGGTGGATCACGAGGTCAAGAGATCCAGACCATCCTGGTCAACATGGTGAAACCCCGTCTCTACTAAAAATACAAAAAATTAGCTGGGCATGGTGGTGCGTGCCTGTAATCCCAGCTACTCAGGAGGCTGAGGCAGGAGAATTGCCTGAACCCAGGAGGCAGAGGTTGCGGTGAGCCGAGATCGCGCCACTGCACTCCAGCCTGGGTAACAAGAGCGAAACTCCGTCTCAAAAAAAAAAAAAAAAAAAAAGCCACCTGGAAACCATGCCTAAAATGAAGTTATACCGTGTGTGGACCTTTGGGATCAAGCCAGTGATGCCGGCATTTCAGGAAAGAGTTTTCTGAGTAGCTCTGAACCTTTGGAAAATAGGAATAAGAATATAAAACTGTTCTCCCATCTGGAACATTACTTACTCAAATTATGCACTTAATGTTCAGCATTCATTTCACCTTCCAGCTAGTTCTCAACCACATTGCCTTCCACGTTAATTGGTCTCTTTTCCATTTCAGAAGCCTCTCCTCTGTCCTTCTGGCCTGTTTCCCTGCTCTGCCTTTCTCCCTTTCTCTACCATTAAGGCCTGGAGATCTACTGACATGCCCTGGGAGCTGAGCAGCTCCAGCAGGTGAGGGTCAGGCCAGAAGCTGAGAAGGAGAAGCAAATGGTCCCATGCCTCGTGGCGCACTCAGATGCCACTGCAAGGAATAGTGTATGTCATAGGTGTCCGGGCAACCTGATGAGCCCCCTAAGGCACGAGGAATGCAGAATGCATTCTCCTCTTAGCCTAACAACAACAATCATAATAGAAGCAGATGGGTGCACTGCTATCCCCGGGTTCTCTCTCTCTCTTTTTGTTCATTGGCTTACATCAAATCATTTTCTCTATAGATTTATTCTTAGCACACCAAACTGAAATTTCCACTTGCTCTGCTGTGCTCTCTCTGAAACTTTCCATTCCATAAACATCCCATAGCCCAGAATGAGTCCATCTTGTGTGTCTCATATGGCCCTGCCTGAAGGCTGAGGCCTCAAGGCCTTTGGGAGGCTTCACTAAATCCCCAGCTAAAGGAAATCACACATCTCCCACAAAAAACACCCTCTCTTGCCCCTGTCTCCTACAACCAAGAGCAGATCTTTCTCTGCGACTCGTCCTCCTCCACCACTTCACACATGCATGGCCTGGTCCAAACCGCAGTCCCCCCGAGTCCTGTATTTCTGCACTTGTACAACAATCTCCACCTCACAGGATTGTTGGAAGGAGTGCATAAAATATCTGTTGGGGAAGGAGGCACAGTGCCCGACCCATCTGCAGGCTGGGAATGAGAAGGGTGCCCTTCCCAGTCAAGCACTGGAAAGTGTTTAGTGACGTAAGGCACTTTCTATGTTAACCATACATGGCTGGCATTATTTCTCTGATTTAACAGTGAGGAGTCTGAAGTTCCAAAAAGTTAAGTCATTGCCTAAGTTCAAACAGGTAGGAGCCAGCAAAACCGATTTTGACTTTCAGATTCACTGTCCTTAACCATGGCTTTCCTCTTGATGGTGGTGCAGGATGTACACAGAGAGGGGCTTGGGGTTGGCGATGTGTTTGGAGCGCAGGGCTCAGCAGCTGTGCTGAGGCTGCACCACAAAGCAAACACGTCTACATTCAACGTGTGTATTTATTTGGGATGGCTGCTATGGTGCGGGGAGAGGAAGCGGGTATAGCTGATGGGAATCTGTGAACAGCTAGAAGCTCCTACCCACCTGCCTCTCTAGGAGCTGCCATAGGCACACTGCCTCTCTAACAAATGCAAATAAATATTAAACATTTGTTTAACAGAAAACACCATGCATTCTTTGATTGCAGTTCTGCTTTTTCTCTAGTTGGATCTCCATGAATTGCCAAGGGATGTTAAGACTTAGAAGGGACTTACAAGAGGAAATGTGAAACCATCCATTTTTATCAAAATTAAATGTGTAAAATGCTACATATCAGAGGGACGAGGACAGGAAAGAATAAGAGGTAAATAGCAAATGGGAAAATGAGAAAGGAGAACAGGAAGTGTTTAACAAACTCTTCTTAAAATTCTCCTCAAGACAAAGCCTGAAGCACAGCTAGCCCCAGCCCAAAGCACCTGTGTGGTCCATTTTCCACCCTTAAAGCCCCTGATAATCCCTTAGATGCTTTTTTCTCTGAGGAAAAAACCCTAGTCTAAATCCATTTGATCCTGGAAAAAACCAACGTCCATATCTGAAGCACCCTAATCCCTCAGTGCAACCTTCTTACCTTCCTCGTTCTCTCTCCATTCCTCAGTTGAATAACCTGCATTGTAAAAATAATTGAATTATCCATGCATTGTTTCATCATATTACTTCCATGGCCTCTTCTGATTACAGTGCCAACCTTCTGGCCTCTACCTCCTGTAGTATCTTTCTCTTCCTGTCTGTCTTTTCTCCCCACTGCCCCCCGATATTACCTATTCCCTCTCCTGTCACCTCTTCAAGGATTAATACGGTCAAAACACTCATTCCCTCAGCAGTCACTGATCCTCAGGTGTGGCACAGGAGAATCTCTAACCTGGCCTGGAAGCAATCTAATAGGAAGGGTGAGGAAGGGGAGTGGATGGGAAGCCAGATGTCTTGCCCAAGAAATACCTGTATTTCAGGGTGTTATGTAGAGAAAACTGCCAACTTGTTCCCAGTGCCCTGCTGATGCGAAGCAGTATAAACCTGTCTCTTCCCCTCTTCCATATTATTCCAGGCACTCCAGCATTCACATATTCACCTTCATTGACAACGGCCCCTCTTAGAAACACTCCACTGGGGAGCTCATCAAATCAGCAGTCATTTAGCAAGGCCCCCAGTGCCTGAGCCACTTTTTTTGACAGCATATTCACCCATTTACTCTGCCAACACACGGCAAAGGAGGTGCCACCAAGGACTCTTCTGTTTATAACACCCACTGATCATACTCTGAGGTTAAGTCAGCTCTTCACTGTGAAGCATACATGTACAGAAAGGTGAATACAGTTGCAACAAAGAATCTGTGATCTCTATAGTAGCCTGGGAGGCTAGTTTTCTATCATCTAAAATTAATTAGAGGGCATAACATGCAGAGGCATCCAAGAACAAGGGAGACAGGTTGGATAAGGACTAAGAAATAACTGAATGAGGGTGATGGAGCCCAGAAGCGGCTTTTCTGTGATTACCTACACAGAGGAGATGTTGGGCTAGAATCTTTCCAGATGGAGAAAATTTGAAAGTAGTTCAATCAGTGAAATGTAACCACACATATAATCATCATGGTAAAAATCCCTGAGATGTTTTTCAGCTCCCTCTAGCCAGAATATGAATAATACCTAATGATTGTGCAGTGCTTATAGCTTAACAAAGCATTCTCGTGTTATTTCATTTCAGTCATTACATCATCCATTATTTTATGGGCAAAGAAGCTTTGGCTCAGAGAGGTTCAGTGATCTGCCCAAGGTCATGCAGCTGGCAAGAGGCAGAGCCAAAAAGAAGCCCTGGGTGTCAGACAAAGGTCTTGTGACTGTACACCTCAGATTGATGCCACCGTGGTCCACAGTGCTCAAAGAAACAAGGACAGGAACAAGAAAGGCCCAAAGAACCAAGAAAAATGTGTGTACTAAAGCCATCCAATGGTATCAATTGACTATTAAAAATTCAGCTTCTTCAGTGACTCATAACCAGGTCAAAGCTTTGATTTTATTGAATGGTCCAGTACAGCTTATTCAATGGATATAAAAATCTCCATAATAGAAAATACGCATATGCATATATCTTTATCCTACATAGAAACCATGAGATATTTTTATACTTGAATCTTTTGGAATAAAATGTAATGTTTCTCCCCACCTAGCTAGAAGGAGAACAAGTGAGTTTATCTTAAAATGAAGAATCAAACCACTTGTAACTCAAAGAGCGGGGTGTGTTTCGCTCCATCTCTAGGAGGACATTATGCATGCCACCACAGTGTGTAACATTCTGCTCTGTTTTAGCCTGTGCCTCTCAGTTCTCCCCCACCCACCCCTCCATATCACTGGGGCCAACTTCACTCCCTCTGGATTTTGTTCATTCGGTACGAATCCAAGCATTCTAGAAACATGGAGCTGGAAAGGAATTCAAGGTCATTTTGTTGAAAAAAACATGCAGAATAAAATAGGAAAAAATTCAAAGGCTGAGAAAAGTGCCTTGGATGCTTACCATGCATTAAGAGATGGTAGTAAATGAATGTATCAGTGCTGGGGACCTTGTGATTTGTAGCCAAAGACACCTGATTCCGATCCTGGCTGCCCCTCTTACCTGCTAGGCAACTTTGACAACCATTCAACATCTCTGGGCCCCAGTTTTCTTCTATATACAATAGGAGTGATAATATTTACATCACATGATTATAGAAAATGAAAACAAGATCATTAATGTCATATGTTAATATAATACAATTAAATAATATGGCCAGTGTAATCAAAAGTAAAGTACACAGCAAAGTACCTGATCAGTCCCAGTTAGATTACTTTCTACCTTTCATACGTCTAAAAATCTCTAGATGTTTCTTTATTGGTTGGTTCCAAAAATAATACTGCATTGCTTGCTGACTTTTATCTTTCATATGGTACATTCTCTGGGTTTTGTTGTTATTGTTCTCTCTGAGCCTTGAATTGTTTGTCCTATCGTTTTTTACATATTTCTAAAAATATAAGAACTTCAGCCCCAGTCTCCAGAGGGCAGAAACAAGAAGAAAAATCATTCCTCATTATGGGTATGAATAATGCCCTATAGCCATGTGTTTATTAAGTAATCATAGTTTTCCTCTTTTTACAAATATATATTGGAGCAGCATGAGATTCCTGCACATCAATGAGCTGACATAATATTAACTCAGAGCAAAGAAACTTTTTTTTTTCTGCCCAAGCAGCCTAGTTGTAGATAAATGTAAAGTTATGTTGGGTTTTATAACACTGAAGATAGCTTGATGAGCCCCAGGGAATGCAATTCTTATTGTATGATGAAGAGGCTGAGACCTAATGAATGAAGTGATTTGTCCAAGGTCACACAGCTAGCTATTCCAGATCCTAAACTCTAACCTAGCATTTCTAACTCTCAGATAAGCCCTCTTACCTCTGTACCGCACTTTCAAAACAACCTTCCAACCAGAAAGTTGTGTAGATCCTATTTTCTCAGATTATTGATGAATATGTCACACAGGACAGAAATAAAAGGGTTGCTAAAGTCAAGACACAGTACATTGATCACTCCCCCGCCTCCACCAATCCCAGAACCTCATCAGTCTGTCACTACTGGAGATGATGATATCCCATAGGACGTCAGTGCCACACTCTTCGTTGTGCTGTAATTTCTGTCAGAGAAACAAGATACAAGCAGAGACCCTACCTGTCAGGCTCTAGCCTAGCAGTTCAGGGGACGCATCTGGATTCACAGCTCTTGGAAATAATTTCCTTGGAAACGCTGCCTCTAGCAACAATATCTACACCAGTGCTTCCCAAACTCTAGCCCATAGATCAATGCCAATCCATGATAAAGTTATCATTGGCCCACAGAAAAATGAGAAAAATAAGACCAATGGAGCGAGCTGTTGACACAGCTAGATGTCTTCAATTTAAAGAACTGTACTTTATTCTGAGACCATATATTTCTTAGTTTTGTGTGCAGTTTCCATAACCTTTCTTTTTTAAAAAAAAATGTGGTATAGGACTATTTTTTAAAAATTTAATTGGAAAAATAAAGATTCATTATGCTACATCATGCCACCATTGCCACTTTCATTATAAAATAATTAGTCTGCAAATTAAGAAATCAGAAACCTCTCCCCTAAGCAACTGGCAACAGAGGCTGTGTGCCTGGAAGGAGCAAAGTCCCACCAAGACTGGTTCCCTCCTGGCCAAAAAGGAGGCTTGACGAAGGGATTGTCACTACCAGTATGGGTTACGGGACTTCAGGGAGCTTCTTACAAATATATTCCAAGATGACGTTCTCCACTCAAGCATCTTCTGAATTCAGCCACATAGGGGTTTCATTATGTTATAGCTGAGGCTTTTGTTTTCTTTGCTTTCATTTTTCACTTCAGTTAACATCCATGGGTAACCACTAAATTATGTTAACATAAAAGA
Organism: Sapajus apella; assembly: GCF_009761245.1. Classification (NCBI taxonomy): domain Eukaryota; kingdom Metazoa; phylum Chordata; class Mammalia; order Primates; family Cebidae; genus Sapajus; species Sapajus apella. The sequence goes on from NW_022437024.1 coordinate 2,291,409, forward strand.
TGTCAACATCACCAGCAGTTTTGATATGCATTATTTTTCTTAGCCCTATGAGATAAGCCTTTAAAATATCCAAGGTATACTATGCCTGGCTTTTGTAGCTCACTGCTGCAAACTTTTCATGATCGTCTCCCAGATCTCGGTTGCTCAAATTCAATCTTCCTCATCTAATGTATGTGACATTTTCTCCTTTAGTGATACATTCTGCATACCACTACTGATTAAAACACTATGCATGTTCATCTATTTCTCCAACTTCATTATACCCTCAGTGATTTGCACCGTATCTAACATATAATAGATGTTCTGAATGAGTAAACTAACCCTAGACCACTTTCCAAGAAGGTAATTATTAGATAATTTGATGAAATTATCAAAATGTTGACTTGTGTAAAAATAAACCTGAAAAGAAGGCTAACTTCTACAGTTCATTATAGAAATGGGGTGAAAATGAGGTCTAGCGAAGTGATGGCAAAATTAATTAGGAGAATTGTAATGAGATAATTCATATAAAGCTCTTATCATAGCAAGGGCCCCATACATAATAATGTTCCTTTCCAACTCCTCTTCTAATGAGTTGCTCATTGGAATGTTCAGGAGATTCAGATTTGTGTTCTTTATTGTTTAGAAACACTACTGCCTTTTAAAATTTCGTGGTTTTTCTTTCTTTTTTTTTTTTTTGCTTTATTTATTTTTTCTTTAAGTTCCAGGATACATGCTCAGCATATGTAGGCTTGTTACATTGGTAAACAAAAATACTGCTTTTTAAAAACAATAATATCAACACTGGGTCCAGGAAAATCACCTCAAAAACACCATTCTGGCTTTTGTTGTGTTTTCCTGAATCCCCATACACACCACACACAGACACAGACACAGACACACACACACACACACAAAATTTCTAAATTTTGCTTGACATCCAATTTCTGATTACTATGAGTGTGATCCTCCAGACAACTGTGTCTGCACCAATACCTCTAAGGGCCATTCACATTTGATTCTGTGTTAATATTTAGATAACTTTTGTATTATATTTTTATAATATTTTAATAAAATTTCATAACTTTTTATGAGGCCAAATCAAAAGCTTCTTCAAAGTAAAGATTAAATATACCTTTTTTTCTTAAAATGCCTGCACCTTCAGGCAGGATATTAAATCAGTGTGACAGTACTTTTAGGAGCATAGGTAAGCTACTAGAAGGTGAGCACAATTTAATTCCAAGAACACCTGGTAGTTGATAAATAATCAGCCAGAAGACTATTTAGGGCTAAAAGTACCAACATGCTAAGAGTCATGTATGATTATGTCTGTTTTTGAAAGAGGCATTTTACAAAATATTAGGGGCCAGGCGTGGTGGCTCATGCCTGTAATCCCAGCTCTTTGGGAGGCTGAGGCGGGTGGATAATGAGGTCAGAAGTTCAAGACCAGCCTGGCCAAGATGGTGAAACCCCATCTCTACTAAAAATACAAAAATTAGCTGGGCACGGTGGCAGGCACCTGTAATACCAGCCACTCGGGAGGCTGAGCCAGAAGAATCGCTTGAACCCAGGCAGCAGAGGTTGCAGTGAGCCAAGATGGTGCCACTGTACTCCAGCCTGGGCAATAGAGTGAGACTCCATCTCAAAAAAAAAAAAAAAAAATTAGGTACACATTGCAAATCTATCAAGAGCCCATCATTTGTGAATTCCAACATGACTCAGATTTTAATAATTTGTTTACAGCCAATCACCAGATCTCTTTGAAATGTGTAATGTTGCATTGGCATGCATGTCTCTCACTGTTTGTGCCTATGTCTTTTATTTACACCATCCAGGGTAAAGTGATGTTTAATACTCATTTTAATACCAGTGTTGCCAAAATATATTTTAGCCTACATTCAACAGCTCTACAGTAGGCCAAAACCTTATCTCCTCATTATCACCTTGGTGAGAGTCCCTTGCCAGGATCTGGCCAGGAGGCTTATATCTGACAAAGCTTAATGAAGTGTTAATGAAGGGAAACCATCCCAGCCCATTTAGAGCTTTGTTCAGAACAGACTTAAGAGTGCCCCGTAAAAAGCTTTAATACTGGCTCTTTTTCTCCCCAGGAGGAGACAGATAAGGTGAGAGGCTGTAGACTTAACTTTGTCACGTTTGGCTTGAATGATTTTGCCTTTTGTTCACTAAACTGAGGTTTTGCCTTTTGTTCACTAAACTAAACTTGTCCTTACTTTAAAATTTCTCTGTATGGGCCTATCCCTATGAGTTCCTCATTCTAGATGCCTACCCAACCTTTCCAATCACTGTCTGGGCCCTTAAGCATGCACTCTTAACATACCAAGAGCTTCTTTTTCTTCCCTTTAAGTAACTTCCTCATCCTCTCTAGTCCCATCAAAGCTCTTCATTTAAGAGAAAACCATAAGCCAAGGTCTACAAAGAATTCCGTGCCCAAATCCTCTGCTTGCCATGACTCCCCTGTGCTGACAGGACACCCACCACTCATCATTCATAGCCATTCAGCACTCTTCAGTGTAGCTTACATGGTTCTCTTCCATTGCAGCCACTCAGGGGTCAGAAGACCTGCATTCTAGTCCCAGCCCTGCCACTTAACGATTCCTCCATCTTTGACATATCATTTAACTTTTCAGAGACTTATGGGGATGATGGGGGTAGTGACAATAGCTATCTTCACTTTTCGGAGAGACAATTTTGAGACACAGCTTCCCATACTGCACAATTGTTATGAGTATCAAATTAAGATAACGTATATAAATTTACTTTGCAAACTGTAAAACATCATGAAATATAAGATTTTGCTATTTTTGTCTCCTCCCCCTGCCACATGTAGCGTAGCATTTCTTCCTGATCCTCTTCTGATTTTCCTCTCCTTTCTGGAAGACTCCCTGGATTTTCAGTATGAATATTCTGTTGGACACAAATTTCTCTGCATACTTGAGCCCATCTTTCCTAAGTAACTCCTTAGAATAATGCTTCAAGATGAGGAGGGAAATGGCTAACCTCGGGGTACCACGTTTGAAGAAAAGAAAAGAGCTATCTATGGCCTGTGAGTAGTTGGGACACACCAGTTTCTTTGATCATTAAAGAGTTTCACCCAAATTGAATTTACTTTATCCAAATTTGCTTTCCATCTGTCTGCCTATGATTATCATAAGTTCATATAATCCCTAATATATAGGTTTTCTACTACATACGGCCCCAAACATTATTAATACTTTTATCAATATCAATATATTTTATTAATATACTTTTAATCAATTATCTCAAACTACATTAAAATATCATATCTTCCCTCCCTACCCTAGTCCTAATTTCTATTTGCCCTTGTCTTCACCTCTAACCAGGAGAGAGAAGAGATAGCAATTCATTATACTATATTATCTGTAGACTGTGAACTACTAGAGAGGATTGGTATTTTGGTGACAAAGTTCTCTCAGAACTGAACTGGTAATCTGGAAAAGTAGGCCAGCTCCAGGAGAGAATTGAGATGTGGCCTCAGGCAAGTCACTTATCTTTCCTGGCCTCAGTGTCCTCTACTGTAAAACAAGGGCGTGAAACTCATCTCTAAGATCCCTTCCAACCTTGATGGTCTTTGATACTATGTAGCAAGATGACATGTTCGTCTGGATTTCTGCGGAGGGGTGAGGAATAGAGTGGGGTGGGTATGAAAATAGAGTCTCAGGAATTCCCTTTCCTTTCCCTACTGCATGTAAAGAGCTTCAACACTCTCTTTGCAACTTTTTAGGTGCCAAATCTTAAAATCTGTTAGCAAGGATTCATTTTCAAAACTCACAATTTGGGCCAGGCAGCGGGTGGCTCACGCCTATAATCGCAGCATTTTGGGAGGCCGAGGTGGGCAGATCACCTGATCAAGACCAGCCTCACCAACATGGCGAAACCCCATCTCTACTGAAAATGCAAAAATTAGCCAGTCATGATAGCATGCACCTGTAATCCCAGCCACTCGGGAGGCTGAGGCAGGAGACTCACTGGAACCCAAGAGGCGGAGGCTGCAGTGAGCTGAGACTGCACCACTGCACTCCAGCCTGGGCAACAGAGCAAGACTCCATCTCAAAAATAAAATAAAATAAACCTCATAATTTGATCACACATGTTCAGATTTTGCCACCATTTCTCATTTCCTTTGTTTACTTTTAATCTACTAACCCTGAACACTGTGCATTTTTGGTGGCTTTCCCCCTATTTATTTGCTCACCTTTCCTTCACTCAACATTCTCTTCTCATGGACATACCAGAAACTTCTTGAATAGATTGTAAATCCCAACCCCTTTATTTTCAGATAAAGAAAAAAAGCCGGAGAGATTAAAGGGCCTGCCGAGAGTCAAACAGCTATATGGATTATAAAGCAAAGATGAGAACCAGCTCTCTTGATTTGGCAGCTTAGTTTAGGTTCTTTCCACTCTTGAAATGAATGAAATGAAATTATTATTCACGATGAAATGAATATTTCTATTCAACCCTATAGAGTACCCCAAAGAAGAATACAGCTGTAAAAACCAAGTAGCACCATTCCATCTGCTACATTGCCCATAAGACTTAAATCGGTTTTAAAAATAATAATTAGTTCTACTCTCTTTCCCTCTAATTCAAATACTGGTGACATACACCTTCCATTTTATATAATCCTAGCTGTGAATAATTGCCTATTTTTTCCAGTTGCTTTGACAAATGAGATTGAAATTTCTGTAGACTTTATTGCTGCATCTCTTCCTCAAATCCACCCAAACCAATCTTTTTCTTGTATCGAGACTGCCTGCTCATATTCCCCGACGCCACCACCATTTAGCTCAGTCGATGCTGTAGGATCTATGTGAAAAAGTAATTAAATCATTTCTGTAATTATTCTCCTATGCTTATAAATAATTAAGAGTTACACATTCCGCCGGAAGCCACGAAGGGTCCAGAAACAGTGAATGACAGGGGGAAATGAATGAGAAAACATACTTGCGAAGGCAGTAAAAATTCAGTGAGGGGTGAGAAATGAGAACGCTGGAGAGTGAAAATAAGAAAATGGTTGAGAAGAACATGGAAAGAGCAGCACAAAATTGGGAGAATGAAAGGGAGGATTCCTAGGAACATTGGTAAAAATAAAAAACAATTAAGAAGGAAAGCAGTATAACTAAACAGACCCAGGAGTGCGAGAGGAAGAGAAAGGAGTGCAGGCAGAGGAAGGCTAAAAGAGGCTAAACACGCGTCACAGTTGATATTGTTTTCCTTATTGCAAAGCTAAGGAAACTGAGGCACAGAAGAGTTAAGTAGGCTAAGAACACAGAACTAACAAGGAAGAGCCACAATCAGTCCAGGTCTGCCTGGGCCTGAATTTTATCTATTATATTGAGCTCAAACTCTTTTTCAACTTTTAAAATTATAAAATGTGAATCTACGATGGTCTCAAAACAAAATGTTTAATCTAAAAAATTGTATTATTATTCCTGATATATCTTATCAATAAATTAGCCACAGCTTGTCACCCAGACCCCCACTGTGACCAAGGGTATGAACGGAGAAGGCAGCTGCTAGAGGGCATCTCTGATGTGGGATGGACGAACGCTTACAAGGTCCCACAGAGATAGGACATATGTCCTTGGGTGGCCTCATTACAGGCTAAGTTCTAACCAACTGAACCAACTGGCCTCAGATGATGAAGCTAATGTTTGACAGCTCCAAAAATCAAGAGCAGACCACCTGGGAACTTTTAACTATGCCAGGTCCAAAGGTAGGCCAAGGAGGGGCCTCGGCACTGACAGGATGAAGAACAGGACGATGGCTGTGTGTACCACATAAGGTAGAAGCCGCGTGGAACAGTGGGTCACAGGAGACGGGGGAGAGGACAAGGTGGGAGAAGGGCAGAGAGCCATGAACCAGAGATGAAATGATGAGGAGCAGAGCAAGTCGGGAAAGGAGGACAGAGAGAAGCATCGATCAGAGAAGCCAAGAGGGGAAGAACCAAAGAAGAATGCACGCACAGGCAGGCTGAGATGAGTTCACGAGGGCAGCGAAAGGTAGCCGAGGGTTTTTAGTGCAGAAAGTAGGGTTTAGCCCTCTCTGCAGTGCGGACGGTTAAAACAGTCTAGAAACCATCACAGTTCACGAATTTATGTGGACTTCCCTCCTCTGCCTGATTCTCTTCTGCTTCCCAGAAGCAGGTCCTGAAGTCCTTCTGCCTTAATAGACAAAACGCTCTCCAGGCTCCAGAGCAGGTCTGGACTGTCCCCTGCTCAGCTGAGGACAACTGACACCCTCCTCCAGCAGCTGCCCTTCAGGGTTTCTGTTCACAGCAAGGTGTCCCAGCAGAGTCACCCCTCGTGCTAGGATTGGCGAGGTGCCCCACAAATGATGGGATCTGTGGCCATCAGGAAAGTACCTTCAGTTTAAAACACGTATTTCCCTAATGGTCCAACAGGGTTTCTGAAATTCCACTATTACAAACTTCTTCCACTGAATTAGAATACAAATGCTCCTAGGGTGGGAAACCCATTAGTTGCTCTTGTCTATTTGGACCCTGGCAAGGACTTAGGAGTTATACACTGTAAGGAGAAAATTCTGGAGCCACATGGAGGACAGACCCATGACTGAATCGAACAGTACTTCTTGGAGAAGCCCCAGCAGTGCCAGGAGCAGGAGGAAGCAGGAAGATAGTCCTCTGGGCAGCCAAAGGGCAGAAAGAAGGCACTGGAGGACTAGAGGTAGGAGCTGTCAAAGGAGGGAAAAGAACATAAACAAGAAAGGAAAAAAAAAATGATTAAAAGTACATTCTCTTCCAATTGCCTAACTTTTCCCTGAACTGATCATCAAGATCAAGATGATAAAGTATACATGGCTGCTACTTAGAAGTTCCAGAAACACAGAAGAGAACCCTTTTCAGGCCCTAATTCTTCTTCCCGCAGACAAAAAAACAAAAAACGAAAAACAGTTGCAGATACTTACACCTCTTAACAACATCAGAAGCCCCAACTACGATGACTAGTTAGCTTCTTTCTTGAATACAACAGAGCACAAGAGTGGAGAGAAAGTGCCCTTCTCCCAGAGCATCTAGAAAGCTGAACGGTGCCCTTATCCCCCTCTCTGCTTTGCTGAGTAGTTTTCATAACAACCACTGAACTGGTTTCCCTTCTGGAAGAACTGAAATGACACCAGTAACTACTCACAGGATTCACTGACCAGTGAGACCTCCCCCTGGGCACAGAAACTGCAGGATCAAACAGGAGATGTTCCATAACCCCAAATAGTACTTTCCTCGGTAAAATTAGTCACCAGTTTGTTCTGGGAAAACAACAGTGATGACACACCAGGGCATTCACAAGAAAAGCATCCCTATCTTTTAGCCTCTTCTGATACAGACGGGCTGGTGAGATGTCTGGGAAAAAGACATGGCAGGCAGGCAAGCAGGACGAGAAGTAGGACTCTGGCCACTGCTCTCTTTCTACCCTGCACAGCAGCCCTGTCCTGAGTCCTGCTGCTCGGCCAGTCCCTGTATCTGGCCTGAGCAAAGCTTTCGTGGCCTACATGAGTGTAACTGGACCTACTGTTGTCACAGCCATTAGGCAACGTCAGGTGATGCTGGTCTGAGCCATCCATTCCCCCCTTCTCTCCTGCTTGGTTCCGGGAATTATCACGCTCACACTTCTTGCCCCAGTTCCTCGATTCCTGGGCTCTGACTCCAGGTTTCAGACTTTAATTCCTGTTTTGAGTATCACCTCTGGCTTCTAGAGCCATTCATCCAGAGGAGAAGACCCTCTATGATCTCCATTTAGAGGGGCAGTTGGGGAAAGGTTCTAACAGAGACTCCAGGCAAGCAGCCAGCCAGGGCCTAGGGGAAGATAATTATTCACAGGATCACAGATGTTAGCGATGAAAAGAACTTGCAAAAACACATCTCACTCATCCATCCCACCTTGTAATGCAGGCCCTTTTCCAAGAGCATATGGCCTGTTCCCATCTGATTTCAAAGAATCTATCATTACCGACAAATACATACCGAGCACACCTCATGTTCTCTGTGTTGTCCCAATCATGAGGGGTGGAAACCAAGGGGCTCTTTTCCTCTGGAAAGGGCTTGCACACTGTGTGATGAATTTACCTCCCTCATGCATTGCCTGAGCCCGCCTACCTATCTGTCCCATCATGCTCACACAGATATGTTCCAAACACCTGAATACCCCACTTGCAGATAAGCAAGCCTCTGATTATCACGGAAAAATAACAGGCACAGTAGATGCTGAAGGCCCAGCAACGGGAGGCACTGTGGGAGGGTGCTGAGGGGGACAATGGAAGCAGCCTTTGGGCACCACCCCCAGTGACTGGTAAGGATTTTGGTCTGAAGTAAAAGCAATCACAGCTGATTCTCTAAGACCGTTCAAGAAGTAAGAAGGAAAAGGTTGCTCTGAGACCTATCACCATCTAGGACAGTGAGGCAGAGACACTCACTTCCTTGTCAACTTCTCATTTACTGAGATGGAATTTTAGACTTAGGCTGATGTGCGTTCGATTTCATTTTCTCCTCACACACACCAAGGCAGAGAAAAAACATTCCCCTAATCCCACTATTAGCGAAGAGTTTCATCCGATCCAGGATCAAATCCTGGGGCATCCAGTTGAAAGTGTTCTGGGCCTGAAGGTCTCAGGTCCACTCTTGACCAGAGTCTAGAGTTTGGAAATAATTGGAGCTCCCACGCAGCTGTAGTCACAGGCCCCATCAGACTGGGGGTGGACCTAACAGTTTTGCCCACCCCTCCATCCTTTCTCCTTTCATTCTCTCTTCCTTTCTACGTCTTGTCTTTCATCCCACTCTTATCTCTCTCTTGGCTCTTATTTTGAATATTTAGGTCTTAATCAAGGTCAGCTGGGTAAGGGAAGAAACCAACTTTGCCAGACTCCAGTTAGTCCCTGTTGGGATAGCTAGGATACCCTACTGCTACAAAGCTAAATGCTTCATGTCCCATGCAGGCTGAATAAATAAAAGGGTTCAAAGTAAAGTGAAGTATACTGGTGAAACTCATAGTCTTCACTGTCATTTAGATAAGCGTTCTAGTTTCCATACTGTCATTAATAGTGTGGGCCAGCTGCTTTCCTTTCTGATTTTATTTCTTCATTTACAAAAGAAGGAGAATACTACTACTGCCTTACCCCCCTTTGAAAGTTAAATTGGCTCAAAGCATCATTTCATATAAAGAGCAGCACCAGAAATGCAATAGGCACTTGGTTTCCTAAAGGGGGAATAAAATGAAGCGGACTTCTTCTGAAACTCCAAATTTGGCCCATCCCACTCTCCTCCCAACCAGGGCAAATCCAGGATTCAAAACGTATCTTAAAGAGTATGTTAATCAATTCTAGGTTAAGACCCTTAAGAGCCTGCGCTCCAACTGAATATCAGAGACAAGGGAGTTGCTGAACTGACATCTGATGGCGGATTTCATCATCTCTAATTCCACTGACTCTCTTTGTCATTCCCTTCTGTTTTCCTTTCCTTTCCTCATCTCATTTAGCTTCTTTTCATTTTTCTCCAACTCTTCTTTCTCCTTCTTAATCTTTAGTAAGCATTCACTCAACTACATTGCACTGGAAACGATGATGAGAAAGCTCAAGAGCCTGACCTGTCAGAGACTTTCAAGAGCCTAGCCTAAACAACATGACATGTTCTATTCACCAGTGGTTCTCAAACTGGGAAGTTTATAAAAACAGTAATTAGGAGGGCTTTGCTCCAAACCTATTAAATCAGAGTCCTCGGGTATGAGGCCAGATAATCCACATTAAAATAACAATAATAAAATAAAATCTCCCCTGTTGATTTCAAACTCCAATCTGTTTAACAACCACTACCATACACTAAAATCAACTATAAATTCTACCAAGCTCCTTTCTCTTTCTTGCTATTTTTTTAACTCCTTCATTCTCACCATCCTCTGATTATGTCAAACTGTTTTACTTTTTGAGAATTTACAATATCTGCTTTGATATAGGCAATGAGAATACAGGAATGGTAAGTATAAAAGGCAAAGAGGTTGGAAGGAGATAGAAAGAGTATGCAGACAGTGGATCCATGAAGGCAAAAGAAGTGGAGCAATGCAGATGGAAGACAGCGGAAATAAGAGTGGGGCGGGGGGGGGTGGTGGAAGCAGCATGCAGAAACCACAGTGCAGCCTGGCTTCCCAGGAAGCCTGTTGCCTAGCAACGTGATGCTGAAAGGTTAAAGGCTGCTGCTCTCTACAACTCTGGACTACATGTTGCCAAGGCAACAGAAGGCATCCAAGACGCGCGGTGGCAGACCATGAGGACTTGGGGGTGTGCCAGGAATCCTCAGCTCAAGGCAGGCTACACTGGCTAGCTGCACCATTGTGCTATCTTCCACTCTCAACCCATACCTCAAAATCTCACCCCAGATGCAGCATTCCCTGTAATACTCTTCTCAATGCCATCACCCCACTTTGGGAAGACAGGAAATGATATCCGGCTGCAACTAGGTAGACACAAATCCAGGAATAGTCAAGGGACACTAGTGCATGGAAACTCCAAGAACTCAAAAGGAGACGCAGTCATTTCGTTAGAGGACAATCAGTCATAATGTATCTAACTTCCTCCATTGCTTTGCTAATCTGTTTGCAACTCTGTAAACAAATTTTGTAAAAACAACAAAACAAAACCAGCATAATGCATAAATCTATCAAAAGAAAAGGATGCCTTTTCTTTAAAGAGGAACTTATCCTTCAGTACTAGTAGATAACAGAAGCCATTTATTCAAAACCAGGTGTGTATCTGGCAGAGTAATGAGTGACTTAAAAGGTTATTTCATTTAATCTTCGTAATAGTTCTCTGTGGTGGAAGAGTATTGACAGATCAGAGAGATGAGAAAAAAAAAATCACAGCAATTGCACATGGTAAGAAGTCACCAGGCTCTGAAAGGTGGAACCAGAACTCAGAATGGCTCCATGGTATATGCTCCATCCACGATTCTACACTGTCACCATCTGAAAAGACACCGTTATCAGGTAACACAGCCCCTTTCATACACCCAGAATGAATAAAAAATAACACCATGCCAAGACCTTGGGTCCTATATCAGCCAACTCCAGAGCAGCTCCTCAGCCTCAGCTGTACGGGCCTTCCTATTACTCATCAAGAAACAACAGCAACGAAAAACACTTTCCCTCTTCAAGGCTGTTACACCTGCTGTTCTCTCTGCCAAAATGCTTCCCCTCAGCTTTTCACATGTTTGGTCCTTCTCATCATGCAAATCTTAAGGGCTACCTCCTCTGCAGCCTTCCCCGACAACCCTGACTGAAATAGCTCACAATAACTCTTCCTGCTATTTTCATTAAAGCATTCACCACTATCCAAAATAATATTGCTTAATTAATGTGTCTGTTTATTGTCAAGCTCCATGAGAATACGCCTCTCTTATTGACCACATCTCCAGGACCTCAAATAGTTCCCAAAACCCAGTAGATAAAAGATTTTTTGTGAACAAATAAATAATAACTGAGAAAGTATGTTGTTTGCTAGAAGAAGTTTGAAAATCTCTCGTCACTACCTTTGGGAACTTAATTGGGTGATATCTTGATGATGAGCACGTCATATGAATCGCATATGTTTATTTTCCAAAACTTTTAAAACTGCTTCTTTCTGCTTCCTCTTTTGAAAGAGCGTTAATCAAGTCAGGACTATCACTGGCACTTAAATATTCTGCATGATGAAACTCTTGCTCTGCTACCTCAGATGGCACCCCTAACCTGAAGCAGGCCTTCTGCCATGTCTGTCTGCTAAATAAAGCGGACACAAATGTGATAACTCCAGCTGCAAGTGCCAGGTTGCTGATTGCTGGTGTCTGGCCCTCATATCTGTGGGGAAGGGAAAGGTGATGGAGCCAGCAGCTCAGAGAAACGTAGGAACGTATTTGCCAGTAACCAGAGAGATTAACCTATCAGCCATTTTCATTTGTGTTTAAAATACTTTTCTCTTAATTGCAACTGACATTTGCTCCCCTGAAATAATTAATTCGTCCATATATTTAATAAATAGGTATTAAGGGCTTATTCTGTGCCAAGCTATATGCTAGGTTTTGGATATACAAAAATGATAAAGACCTAGTCCTTGCCCTTGTAAAGTCTGTAGCCTAGCAGGATAGAGAACTTAAAAAAAAAAATGACTACCATTACTTACAGTTGTGATATGGACTATAAAATGTATGAAATGAAAAGAAATAAAGGGCAAAGAAACAGGAGTTTTGAATTGAGGGCAGAGAAGAAAAAATATCTGGGGGCAGAAGTATAGCCCTGGATGAGATGTACCACCTGGGCCCTGGAAAGTAGGAAAATATCAGCACCACACTTAAACACACACATGCATATGCACATAAAACAAGAAGCAGGCTGGGTGCGGTGGCTCACGCCTGTAATCCCAGATCTATGTGAGGCTGACCAAGGCGGGCAGATCACGAGGTCAGAAGTTTGAGACCAGCCTGGCCAACATGGTAAAACCCCATCTCTACTAAAAATACAATAAATAGCTGGGCGTGATGGCAGGTGCCTATAATCCCAGATACTTGGGAGGCTGAGGCAGGAGAATTATTTGAACCCGGGAGGCAGAGATTGCAGTGAGCTGAGATTGTGCTTTGCACTTCAGCCTGCGCGACAGAGCAAGGCTCTGTCTCAAAAAAAAAAAAAAAAAAAAAAAAAAAAGCAGCAGAAACAAAACAGAGTGAGGAGTGCAGAAAGGGAAGTACTAGTGCTAAAAGACAAACTTCACTGTGCCAGTCCCACCAAGGGCCTCAGTAGTGGAACAGCTAAAGGAAACACTGACACTTCACCCTTCAGCATTGTCGCAGGCCTGGGGTGAACCCAAAAGAGCATCGCCTTTGAAGAGAACACCCCAACTAATTGTCCAATGACTGCAGAGCTAGGTGAGTTCAAGATCATACTGTTGATGGTCTGTGTTTCTGTTTATTTCATTCATTTATTCAATGGAGACTTACTGAATAACTCTCATAGACTCATACTTGCCGATTCCTACCATTTTCCAAACCTTTTCTAGGTACTTTGAACAACCTTACTTAATAATTTTAAGTAATAGGGTCTAGGCCAGGCACAGTGGCTCATGCCTGTAATTCCAGAACTTTGGAAGGCCAAGGTGGGTAGATCAGCTGAGGTCAAAAGTTTGAGACCTGCCTGGCCAATACAGTGAAACTTCATCTCTACTAAAAAAAAAAAAAAAAAAAGATACAAAAAACATGCAAAAAGTAGCCTTGCATGATGGCGCATGCCTGTAATCCCAGCTACTCAGGATGCTAAGGCAGGAGAATCACTTGAACCTGGGATGCAAATGTTTCGATGAGAGATCACGCCACTGCACTCCAGCCTGGGTGACAGAGTGAGACCCTGTCTCAAAATACAAAAATAAAAACAAAACCAGAAAAACAGAAAAAAATAGGGTCTATTTGTATTATTATTTTATAGATGAGGAAACTAAGGATTAGAGAAGTTAAGGTATTTTCCAAAGGTCACACAGTAATGGTGACAGAACCAGGAAACGGCTGAGGCGGTGAGACTCCAGAACTCGCTCACTTAACTGTGGCGTGTGTATTCATTTCCTAAGCCTGCAGAAGACTCCAGAGCTTAAAACAACAGAAATGTATTCTCTCACAGTTCTGAAGGCCAGAAACCTAAAACCCAGGTGCCGGGAGGGTCGCACTCTAGGGTTCTAGGGGAGATTCCTTCCTTGCCTCTTCCAGCTTCTGGTGGATTTCTTAGCTTGTAACTCAACAACTACCACCTCTGCCTCTCTTCACATGGGTTTCTCCTCTGCGTCTGTGTCTTCTCCTCTTCTGTCTCTTATAAGGACATTTGTCATTGAATTTAGGGCCCACCCAAATAATTCAAGATGATCTCACCATGAGATCCTTATGTTAATTACATCTGCAAAGAGCCTTTATCCAAATAAGGTCACATTTACGGTTCCAGGGATTAAGACATGGACCTATCTTCATGCTATCTACTGCAGTGTGTATAGAGTGCACAATTTAATAACTGTTGATTGTTTAATAAAGGTTAGCTGCTACTATGCACCTGACACTATGTGCTGAGAGGACAAAATTAGTAAAGCATAGCCCTGGCCCACAATGAGCCCACTCTACAGTGAGAGAGACAGATGTGTTAACAAGACAGGTTATAATAAAAGCATGAAGAGGGCACAGGTGAAGTGCAAGAAAAGAAATGGCAAATTAAATGAAGATGGGAGTCAGAAAAGGGTGCCCAGAAGAAATGGCAGGAATGCTCTGATAAAATGAATAGACATTTTGGGGTGGGCAAGGAAGAGGACTTCTAAGAAGAGGAGGTGGCACAGAAAAAAGTGTAGAGACGTAAAACAGTCAGAACCATTCGGGGAGCTGTAAATAATTTATGTGGCTTGACATTGCTGCTCAAGGGCAGGGAGGTTAAGAGAAATCCTGGAGAGGTATCCTGGGACCAGATTAAAGACGACAGTGCATTCCAAGCTGAAGGAAGCCAGGGCAGTTAAGCAAAAAAGTAATAATCAAATCTGAGTTGCTAAAGAATCACAGGTATGTTTCCATGTGGCAGCGCAGACAAGAGAGAATGAGTGCCAGCCCTTGGGTCACTGCAGTGTGCATGGAGTTGTGAGAACCAATTGAAGCTACTAAGAAGGTAGAACTAACAAGGCCCCATTACTGTTGGAGAAGAGAGGGCCCAGACTGAGAAATAACTCCCCTTTTAGAACCCTTGGTTTCTACAATGCCTCTCTTTCCTTGCTCTTCTTGTTCGTGTCTTATCTGTCTGATAATTTTGTCTTAGCTCCTTTATCATCTGTACCTTGCACCTCCCCTGGCCATCCCTCAAATGGTGGGGCAGCCAGGGTTCTGCCCTTGACCCACTTCTCTCCTCATTCCACTGTTCACTCTGAGCCATCTCATCTACTCTCATGGTTTTGGCTATCCTGTCCTTGCAAATGAGGCTCCTAGCTACATGTCCAGTCCAAATCATTCTCTCTACCTCCACGCCCAAATCCAAGTCCTTACTAGACATTTCCACCTATATGACCCACCCACATTCTTAAGTCTAAGCATTCTCATTGCTGCTGTCACCAAATCTGTGACAAATCTAATTGGTCTTGTCATCGTAATTTTTGTGACTAGCACTAAAAGGGTCAACAGTGTTCAGTGCTGCAGAAGGTCAAGAACAACTTGAAAAGTCCATTGGATTTGGCACTTTGGAGAAGTGAGAGATGAGGAAGTATAAAAGGCAATTTCAGACTACCCTTTAAGGAGATGAACTATGAAAAGAAGGAGACAAGGAGGAAGAATGAGCACTAAGGAAAGCTTTCATGTTTGTTTAATAAGATGAGAGTGATTTGAGCACATTTATGGGCCACAGTGATAATTGGTATTTTGGTTGCACAACTGATATTTTGGGTAAGACCATTCTTGACAGTGGGTGCTAACGCATATATTATAGGCCACTTAACATGCCTGTTCTCTGAGTTCTTAATGCCTGTGGCGCACGCACGCACACACACATGTTATTATGACCTCCAAAAATCACCCCCATACACTTCCAAACATCTTCCAAGAATCCCTAAAAGGGAAGATACCAGTAAAGAGGAATAAGTTGATAGTTAAGAAAAAAAGGAAATGACTGATGAACCAAGATCAGAGGTCTGGAGGACTTGTTGAGAAGACTGGACTAAGGACACAGAAGAGGATTTGGTGTGAGACAAGGGAGATGCAGGATGTTTGGGCTTTGACTCATACAGGCATTGGTTGAATTCCCAGGATGTTACTTCCTCTGAGACACATTGTCTGTAGACTACACTGTCTGTTGACTGGCCCCAAAGCCATTCCCACCCCTTCCCGCCTTGTCACCTCCACCAGGGAGACTTACAACACCCACAGGGTTGCCCATGTCACATTGTCTGGGCTCATGAAATCAAGGATGCGGGGAAGACTTTTTCTAATCCAATATCGACCCACTGCTTTTTCCTTCATTAAGTATGAGCATGATGGATGACTAAAGCTGGGGCAGCCACCTTCCAACCATGACAAAATGCCAGGAGAACCCCAGATGTCACCCCTGACATCACTGAGCCACTGCACCAGCCCCAGCAGCCTCTGTCTCCAGACTCTTTGTTCTGAGACACCCACAGACTCATTTGTTTAAGCTACTGTGAGCCAATCACTACCTAAAGGTCTTGGGCCACAGAGTTAACCTCTCTGATCTATAGTTTCCTCGTCTCTAAAATAGAGATAAAATATGTACTTCCTAAATTCAATGAAAACATGAAATGAGAAAACGTATATAAGATGACTAGCTCATATAAGGTGACTAGCTCAGAGTTTGACAAAAGTAAATGATCAATCATTATTAGTCTTTCTCATCATAACCTCGTAATTTACAATAATCAGATCTTTGTGGAAAACAGAATTATAGCAATAAACATTTATTGTACTCAGAAAGATAGAATAAAAATAACCACCTTTAGTGTTACTCTCCTGCATGCTGGACCCTTAAATTACAGAATCAAAATACAATTTTCAATAAAATGTAGATCTAACAATAAGAAAAAAAGAATCACAGAAGTCTCAGAAAGAGGAACGAGAATATACTCTTGGTATAGAAACCATAATTCAAGTTTTTTCAGCAACATCAATGTAATGTAAAATTGGTTGGCAACGTTTAGTAAATTTATATTTCCTGGTCTCTATAACATTTTACTACTTCTAACCTAGTACCATTAATATTTTCTTCAAGTAATAATTCACTTTTTTAAACATACCAACACTTCCAAATCTGAGTGACTCTGATTCAAACACTATTTTATTCTGCTGTTTTAAAAAATTGATCTTGACTTGTCTTCAACACTCATATCCTATGTGCACCGTTGGTTGAAATCATCTCATGTCTCTGCTTTGAAAATCCTGGTAAGTTCTGATCAAGTCACAATCAGCAATGGCATCACCAAGAAGCTACTGAGCTACTGCTTATCTACCGTGTCTAAATGGAAGCATGTTAACATCCCAAAATCTTCTCTTTCTGTTAATAGGAAAAATTAGAATCCACTTTCCTCAAATGATTTAGGACAAGTTTGGTTTTTAAAAATGCAAGATGGCATATACTGAGCATCAACTGTCTACCATGCAGTGGGCACACTGCATCATGAAGCTTGCTACCCTCTGTGAGCTGGGTGTTATTTTTGTTTCCACTTTACAGAAGGAGATTTTGAGATTCAGAGAGTCTGAAGAGTCCAACTAAGGTCACATGGCTGAGAATGGGTAGAGCTGAAGCCCATTGGCTCCAAAGTTTGCATTCTCTGCATGTGCTGCTGCCTTCTCTTACACACCAGCACGTCCCTGGAAAATGTATGACAAGTGATGGCTGGTATATTACTTTCCAAGACCAAGTGCCTGTATTTCTGTGAATGTCAAAACAATTTCTGGGCTTAATTGAACACTGCACCTAAAGAAAATCCTAGCTCCATTTTTTAAAGACAGGATGTGCTGGCCAACAAGAAATGCATTTCACAGAAGCGGGTGGAAAGAGCCAACCAGACACAGCTGTAGCACTGCCTACCCATCTTCCCCCGAAGTATAGTTCAAGGAAGTAGGGAACATTGAGAGAAGAAACTGAACTCCAGGTAATTTTATCCTCGCTCACTGTGTGGACTGGGAAAAAGTTTTAAAGTCAAGCACATCTGAATTCAGATTTCAGTCACACTGTTGTTCTAGATGTGTGACTTTGGTCAATGTACATAAACGATCTCCGATTTAGTTTCCCCATCAAGAGAGAAGAAATAATACTACTTCCCTCGTGAGACTGCATGAGAATTAAAATGCTCATTAACATCATGCCTGGTTCAAAGCTGACATATTATGTTAGTTTTTTTTCCTCTCACTTTTCCTACCTCTATATCTTAATACCCCTCATCCAAGAAATGCCATAACACTACAGTTTGCTCCCAAAGTATTCTGTCCCAGGGAATATCACAGACAACTAAAAGCAAAATAACAATCTAAGAGACATCAGAAATTAGTGAAGAAGCGTAGGGTAAGGTATGAGTAACATGTAGCAATCTTGGTTTCAAGATTATGTTGGATATGCAAATCCATATGAGCCAACGGAAGACAATAGTCTATTCCCAGTGTCACACACCACAGCTGGCCCATCTACTCTCTCCAAACTGTCATTAAGCAAGTAGGGGTAGAAGATGGGGAAGCGGGGAAGAAGATGAAGCCAAAAAGAATAGGGCCATCTTCCTAACCCCAATTAGATTGCAAAATGTGGCTTTCCATACAGAAGATGAGAATGCTACTGAAAGCATCCATTCCCAAAGAAGTAATTTATTATTTATTTATTTTTGTTTTTCTTTCTCTTTTGAGACAGAGTCTTGCTCTGTCACTCAGGCTGGAGTGTAGTGGCACGATCTTGGCTCACTGCAACCTCCGCCTCCCAGGTTCAAGCAATTTTCCTACCTCAGCCTCCAGAGTAGTTGTGATTATAGGTGTGCACCACCATACCTGGCTAATTTTTGTATTTTTAGTAGAGACGAGGTTTCACTATGTTGGCCAGGCTGGTCTCGAACTAACTTAAGGTGATCTGCCCACTTCAGCCTCCCAAAGTGCTGGGATTACAGGTGTGAGCCACCGCATCCGGCCCCCAAAGAAGCAATTTAGAAAGGAAAGAATCATAACAACAGACTCCACTGTAAGAATATTTTTGCATGTCCTCTAAGGAGGAGTAAGATAGAGAATGTAACGCACATTTCAGGTACCCTGCTATGCCCTGACCAATGCGTCCGTTTCCAGGCCCGGATTCTTCCCTCAGCATACCTTTTTCTTCCCCATTCTTGTAGTATTAGAGATTATATCTTGCATCCGTTCGCCTGCTCCTACTGCCACTTCTACCTTTCCGCGTTTCTTCCTACTTTCTGCCCAAGCCATTTTCATTAGTTCTAATGCCAAGAACAAAACAGTTGTCATTGACTCTATCACTGCCTATCACTACTCCTTATTTCCCTCGCCTACAATGTCTGTCTGCCACGGTACAGCTCTAAAATCTCCCACACACTTTATTTCATTTTATCTTCAAAATGTAAGGTGTATAAGGCAGAACGCAAAATTTATATCTCATAAACTATAAACTGAGCATCATGCAGTATAAGTAATGTGTTTGCCCACATTTTCAAAACTCATCAGAATGGAGACTCAAATTCAGGAAAGTATAATTCTTAGTTCAATGTTTTGTGAAGCAGAATTGTACAACAGAAAGCATGGGTTTCAAAATAGGTATTCCTGAGAATTGAATTCTAGTCCCATTGCTAATAGTGTGCTGTGATCTCCTGGATTAGTTACTTAACCTTTCTAAGCTAAAATCTCAAAGCCCAGGGAAGATTTCAGACAATCAGTAGAAAAACCTCCTAGAAAGAAATGGAAATATACATAGTTTCAGTTCATTATTCGGATTCAGATGGGCATCTTAAATCCTGGATCTCAGGGAGAATAAAAGCAATTATAACAAGGCAAAATAAAATAGGCTCTTTATACTCAGGTGGGGAACTGCCAAAAAGCACCTCATACATTTTTAAACATTCACGATTACTATTCTAAACACTCTTCTGTTACAAGCACCTAGGAATTCTTTCCAGGTTAGAGATTTTCTTTAAGGGACTATGCCCTTTGTGGCTTCAGCAGGCTTCCATACTACTTGTGAGCCTCAGTTTCCCTGGTGGGGTAAGACCAAGACTCCCAACCTCACGCTTCAGAGCCTTTCACCAGATTTTCACGTTTCAACCACATGCCCTTCTTGGGTGGTCTCCAATTTAGAGCTTTTCCTACCATTGTCCATAATGCTTTTCGATTCCCATTCTTTTCCTGCATCATGATACATACATCCTCACTTTCTTCAAACTGCTCCACACAGCCTTCAGCTTTACCTGCTGAATGTTATGCTGGACACTTTAGTGAAGCACTTGTGATGTATCACCTCATTTAATCCTCAACAATCCTGTAATGAATATATTATTATTCCCATTATACAGGCAAGGAAACCAAGGTCAAGAGTCAGGGACTGGTGACTTGTCCAGATTCCAACATTTAGGAAGTGATGCCTGAATCCAGCTTGGGCCTCTAAATTCTGATTTTTTAATAACCCTATGCTGCTAGTCCCCATGCTTCTTTCCACCATAGTATAAAGCTCATTTCCTCTTTGAGAAAGCAGACGGCTAATTAATGTTTTTACTGATTAATTGGCATATGCAAAAAAGTGAGCACATGCTATCTGACCAGGTGCTGAACCGCCAAACTGTATCTGTGCTGTTGTCAAAAGTTTTGGGAACAAAGCTCTTTCCCGCATCAAAAACTTCTTGATTACAAATTTTATCCCTGCAACGCAATCTTCCAGAAAAGCACTTACTAAGTGGGTTCCATTGGAAATAAACTAACAACAAAAACCTAAGTTTAAACAGACTGGCAATTACCTGTCTCTGAGAAGGAGCAAAATAGAAGGCTTATTGATCATTCTTCAGACGATTACTATAAGCCTTCAATGGCGCCAAGCACAATGTCTTAGACTTTCTGCATCAGTTCCACTTTCAAATGTTTTGTCCTATTCCCCTGTTGATTAATGGTTGTCCAACTGTGTGTCCCCAATTCTATGTTTGTGAAATATGGTTATGGTACTTAAAAATAAACTTCTATTAAAAAAAAAAAAAAAAAAAAAAAACACCTGCCCTTAGTTTTGAGGTGTTTTATTTTTGAAACTTGTCCCAAAGGCTTTTTTCTCTGAGATCTAGGGACTCTTTTTATTTGCCTTCATGCAAATCGTGAAGCCCCCAAACATTCCTCTGCATGGCTGCTGGGAAGTTTGCTGCTGACATGCTCTGTCCTGCCACCACCCATTCAGCATCAAACCCCTGGGTCTGAGCCTCCAACTTTCCAGGATCTCCATTATTAGAACATTTTTCTTTCTTCTTTTCCCTCTTGCTGCTTAGAAACCATTCTTTTCAGGTCAAAAGTCAGATATTTAGGCTATTTTAGAAAAGCATCTAAAAGTCATTGCCCACCTCCCCATGTATTCCAGACATGATGGAATATTCGGGTGTGGTAGCAGTGAAGGCAGGAGCAAGGGGAAAGAAAGTGACCAGAGAAGATCTCACTATAGTGACCTAGAAGAATTCACTTTACTGGTATCAGTTCTCCTATTCACTCCTAGAAGGACATAGCCAATGGGTCCTCTGTGAAATTGTGCTACACCCAAGGGCTCCACCATTTCATACCCTTGTTATGTTCTCTTGTAGTTAGATTCCAATATTGCCCGACGCTGAATCACATAATAGATCACTTTCAGTCAGAAGACATCCCCCACAATGCTATATAACAAGGGAGAAAGTGAAGGGCAGTGACATATACGAGACCACAACCAGTCATTTCCTTGAGAGGCAAGAGAGCACATAGCCTTTGGAGCTAGCAACCAATGTTAAAATCCTGGCTTCCACTTATGAGCTACAGCATTTTGGATATGTTATTTAACCTCTCTGAGTGTCAGTTTCCCCATCCGTAAGATAAAGATTAAACAATACCACTTAGGTCACGAGGTAGTTAAGAGTATTAAATAAAATAGTGCATATAAAGCCCTAAGCTCCCGGCATATAGGGAACATTCTCAGAGACCCTAGGATACATCAATGAACAAAAAGAGTTCAGTCTCTCTACATGCTCTGCATCTTACTTCATATTTGAACATTGATGTTGTGGATTTGTAAAAGGCACCAGAGAGAAGCAATCAGCTAGTTAGGCATAACCTTTTCTACTGGGGAGAATAGGTTGCACAATAGCCCACATGAGAAAAAAAAATCATTTTTACCTACTGTGCTCTCAGAGTAAGTATGCACTTATCCGATAATTTTAAAATTTGCTTTTATCCATATCAGAATTCTTTTGATGCAAAATTGTGCCCTCAAATTGCCACTGTTAAAGTAAAATTTTCTAAGGACAATCATGTTTAAAGAAAAATCTACCTGAAGTACAACTCAGTAGGTTATGCCTGTCAGTCTATATTTTCCATTTTGCTTATTTTTCCCACTTCCCTTAGCATGGGCCATTTGTGCTAGTGCCTGTTTTCTAACAGCTGTACCTGCACCCACGTAAATGGAAGAATATATTTCTCATATGATAATGGAATGTCTTTCCTCAACACTTTCAACTTGACCTTTCCTAAACTGAAGGGAAGCTCTGAAGCAGAAGCTAGGCATCTCTGCCTGCTGCCGACAGATGGCGGTAGCGGTCACACAAGGTTCAGTCTCAGCCAAGTCGCTCCACTGCGGTGGTTCTCAACTAGCCAGGTAGCATGCATGCGGTGTCTGTGCTAGGTTTTAAGGTGTTTATAAACATTATTAACCTGAAAGCATGTCTTCTAAGTACAAAACTAAAGGCGGTTTTGAGCGTGGTGATAAAAAGTATAAGATGACAATGACAATTGTAAAAACCCAAAGTGATGAAAAATGGTAAATATAGCACTTGTGGTGAAACAAATTATTCTAAGACATGAATGGCTGCAATGGACAGTGCATATGCACTAAGCGCTGTATCTAAGCAATGAACGATAATCAGTAAAGCAAGGAAAATAACTGAATAACTGATAATATGTAAAAATGAAACAACCCGAACCAGAATAAAACACTTTTTTATGCAGTTAGAAATTAAGCCCCAATGTCAAGTGGCAATTAGTTATATGACAATTAACGTAACATGAATGCAGGATAGGCTAGGATTTATTGGAGACTTTAGAGCAGGGGTTGTCCATCAATCTTAACTGCACTCTAGAATCACCTGAGGAGCTTTTACAAATCCTGACGCCCAGGCCAATAATCAGAATCCCTAAGTGTGGGACTCAGGCATCAGCAGTATTGAAAGCTCTTCAGGTGATTTGAATGTGCATCCAAGATTAAGAACCATTGCCTTCAAATCTAAGCATGGGGAAAATGAGGTTGCTACAGGTTCCATGGATTAAAATCTATTTGGATGTGCAGATCAATGTGTGTGATAAGCATTAATTCCTTGGCAAAAATTATTTCCCTGTAACATTTGTATCTTCAAGGAGAAAAATCAGGTGCCTCGAGAGATTTTTCTTTTTATAATCTTGAAAACAGTATGGGGGAGAACATGTATTGCCAAGGAAAAACAGAGTATGCCTTTCATATACCTATTTGAAGAAAATGTATCCCAGAGCTACAAGTGTCAACATCCCTTAGTCATTTCAGTGAGTCCATTTATAAACAAGTGGACACGTAAACCTTTCCAAAATGATTGCAGCTTCTAGACACCAGCACCTTTTCCTCACTTTCATCTTTAAAAGATTAATTACTGGCCTACCCACACTCTCAATGCAATCTGGTTACCTTTCATCATGAACGACCAAGTTTTATAGGAAAACAAATGTATGGTTTAGCCCTTAGTACAAGCCCCCAAGCCCTTCTCGCTGCAGCCCCTTTTTACCTTATCTGCCATTATCATAGAGGAGCCGCCGTGGATGCCCAGGATGGGGGTGAGAGTCTGTGCTGAAATGAAATCGAGGATCTGGGCGATGGCTTCCTGGTCTGTGTCATCAGCAAACACCACCCCCTGGATCTTCCTGTCAGACATGAGATCACAAATGCGGGTGATGATGCTCTTTGGGTCAGTCTCATTCATGGCTACCAGCTCCACCCGGGGCACCACGGAGAGATGGTGGAAATCATCTTTCTCGTGGGCATCCTTGATGGCCACCTCGTCGGAAGTGCCCACAAGGATGACAGCAATGCCAATGCTCGGGGGACTCTTCTGGGAACGAGCTCTGCTGCCCGACACGGCCAGGACAGCCAACACCAACCAGAACTTGGGAGAACAGCACTCTGCTCTGGGCTTCATCTTCAACTCGTCGACTCCCTGCAAACACAAAGAGACAGGGTGTTAACATAGGACCCACACCATGTAACCTGTCTTAGAAGAGGCTAGATAATGCAATTCAAGGACCTTATTTCCTTTCATTGAGTACCAAACCCAACTCCATCTACCAGCCTACTCTCTTATCTCTGGTATTTGCTCTGCAGAATGATAGAAAATGAAACTTTCGGAAACCTCAGAAATCCGTGAGCAAGGCAATAAAAGGTGCTATTGCTATAGTCATTGGCAGCTAGAGACAGAGACAGAAGAGGAAAAGAGGATGTGAGTGGTCCAGGTGGCCAGGCGAGTCCACACACACGAGTCTCCGGGCACTTGCTGTTGCTGCAGGACTCCTGGCCCTTCTGTTACAGCCACCCTTGAACTGTTCTTGGGCTGAGGGACGGCAACGCCAGGCCAAGTGAGCAGAAAAACGTGCTCAGCAGAGGTGAGCAACAGAACATGGGCTGGACAAACTGGATGTCGGGGCAACAGGTACACAAGCCCTGCATTCTTGCTGCCTCATCTTACATTTGCCTCAATGAGGACAACAGCCAGAAAAATTCTTTGGTAACCCTGTTAATATCTGGCTCTGAATACTAAATTGCAAAAACAACTGATACATGACTAGTATTTTTAAATCATTGTCTCAATTGATCCTTACAATAACCCAGCAGGGAATAAAATAAGAAAAACTTTATTATCCTCATTTTATAAATGTGGAAGCCAAGCCTCAAAGAAGCTAAGTGTTCTAAGACCATGAACCAATCAATTCAGTGAAATAAACCTGAACCCAGATCTTCTGACTTTTGTATTCCAATTTGTGTTCCATTACACTACATGGAACTGCCTCTCAGATTACCAATTATTATAAGGAATACATATTACTCCAGTCTGTTTATGCACCAAAATACAGAAACTTAAACAAACACTATTAGCAGCCGAAGTAATGTTAGAGTCACATCTGGAAAATGTTTCTTTTTTTTTTTTCCTGATGCCATCCTATAGCCGTGACTTCCCTAAAATAACTGACACCATCTTTTCATATAATTTATCAGCTTTTACCTACAAAGAACTCCTTCCTTTTTACTTCCACACATGACCCTAGATCTTACTTTATGCACCGGACTAAGGACACAACGTTCTACAGAATATAAGCCGTGGTCATCTCTCTTTATGCTTCTCCTCATTCTCTAAGAGCTCCTCTTATTTTAATATAACTAGTTCTGCTTATGTTGTTTTATTTTAAATAATGTTCACTATTCAGGTGATGGCTACACTGAAAAGCCCAGCTTCACCACTATACAATATATCCATGTAACAAAAGCACACATGTACTGCCCGAATCCAAACAAAAATTAAAAATTAAAATACATTATTTATTGTACATTTTTTATATGCTGTACACTATGTTAGACATTTCCTCATATATAATCTCTCTGATATTCATGGACACCCTATAAATTAGACATTTTATTCCCATTTCTCAAATAGAAAAACAGAAGCTCAACACAGTTATGTAATTATCCAAGGTCAATGGCATAACACCAGCATGCCAATACATAAACACAGCATTTTAATACTCCAAGGAAATATTCTACAAATTGTGCCAAGAACCAAAACCAGATTCTCATTCTTCTACAGAGAGAGAGAAAGCATGCAACTAAGGATGAAAATGCTGTTTCCGATCTTTTGCTTGTTTCAAATAAAAAGGTGAGATTAAAAATCTAAAAATGTTGCGAGTTTAGCTAATTTTTAAAAATCTTGAAGGTATTCAATAAAGATAAGGAAGTGTTTGAGATGAGCAGTTAGTCTTGACTGCAAAGGGCATTAATGATTTGGGAGTAAGATGCTTGGGACATTTTGCAGCTGAAGAAGCACAAAATCCAATCCAGTTCTTAGCAGAAAACATTTTGGAACTCTTACTGGTGTAGTCATCCTTCAACACTGCCAAGAAGGAGACCTGTATTGATTGCCTTGTCTCTCCCTCGCAAATAAGATGAGTAGCTCAGTGGTTCATGCCTGAGAAAAGTTTACTCCTGACAGTTTTCTGGTCTCCATGTCTCTATGAAAACAGGGAATGACTCCACGAGCCCTGGAAACATCTGCTGATGGGCTGTACCGAATTTAGCAGGAGAACCAGGGCCTGAATTCCTCCTCCTAGAACTTAAAGGAAAGCAACACTAGACAGACAATTGAGTAGTACTGATATATTCAGAGGAAGACAGAAGGGGTTTGCCACAAAGACCTGTGGACAAAATACAAACACACACACACACACACACACAGACATACACACTCACAATCTGTTCAATTCCAAGGACTGGTTCTCAAAAAAAGCCAAAAGATTTAGCATTTGTCACAACTATAGGCTAACTTCATTCCAATGGTATTCCAATCCTATAGTTACAAGTCACTAAATTAGTCTCCTTCACATTTAAAAGTGGCCCACTCTGCCATGACAGTTTATTAACTTTAATGCACTCCACACTCTCCCACTTTGATGTTTTATTTGCTCTCTCTGAAATATCTCTTGTGTTCCTCTATTTTGTCTCACACAATGTATTATATTTTGCTATGCAATGGCTAGTTGTGACACCCAAAGAACAGTATCTGGTTTTACAGAGCATCTCATTTATACTCAGGATACAGCAAAGCACTTTACAAAGCAATACATTATGGGAGATACCAGGAACGGAGGGGCTGTGAGACAAAGAGGCTACTTTGAATACAAACTCAATTTCAGACATTTAAAGGAGATTCATTGAAAGAAAGCATGTAGCCCAAGATAAGCAGAGTGGCTTTGCTCCCTTCCTCACAGAGACCATGGTAAGTCTTGCTCCCACCATCCCATTCACTGCACTTACCCTCCCCTGTAGAATTGAGCATTGCTTCCTTTGGGCTCTCACCATAGCCTGAATGTGTCTATTTAAATATATATAATCTCTTATTATCAATATGTGATGATGTGTCCACATACTTTAACTAGTTGATAACCTCCTAGTGAGCAGGGACGTTTTCAGTTCAGTAAGCATTTATTGAGCACTTACAACCTAGTGATTTTTTTTTTTTTTTTTTTTTTTTGGTGATGAGGATCCAACAGATACAGATGCTATCCTTCAGGACCATGGTCTAGAAGACTATACAGACATAGACACATAAGGAAGATGTTGCCTCACTTTTATCACATTCTTGAGCTCTAACAGTGCCTCATATGCAATAAGGAAGGACTCAATAAATGGAGCCAATATTTGAGTTTCTACCTTTAGG
This sequence comes from Sapajus apella, assembly GCF_009761245.1. NCBI lineage: Eukaryota > Metazoa > Chordata > Mammalia > Primates > Cebidae > Sapajus > Sapajus apella. The sequence continues at coordinate 2,318,610 of NW_022437024.1, forward strand.
ATGAACCACATAAAATTATCAATATTTGACCATTTTTGACCTGCAACAGTTCAACCTGCTGTGCGCCACAAACTATTATTGCCAGGTAATTTTCATGATTAGACACTCACAAAAACATTGTAAGTCATACTTTCCCTTCATTACAAATGAGAAAACTGCGGGTTAAGTACATGACCAAGATTACACAGCTAATAAGGGATGGCATCAATTTTCAAACCCAAGTTTGTCTGGCTCCGAAGCCCTTGCTGTTTCCCTTCTGGGGCCTCTCAGTATAATATGAGTGAATGAATGAATGAATGAAATCATCAACCAAAACCAAGTTGTGTTTTAATACTAGCTCTGCATTAACACAGTGCCTGAGGATGGGCCAGTCACCAAACCACCATCTCTGTGCTATCATCGGTGAAATCAGGATAATATACCTAACCTACATAGCCCAAAGGTTTTTGTAAAGATCAAATAAAAATATGTATATGGAAGTGCTTTGAAGAATCTAAAATACTCACAGATGCAAAGGATATTACATTTAAGCTTCTATAGAAGCTGTTCAAGGAGCCTAGTTATTTATGATAGCACAAAGTGAGCATGTGGGAGGTGAGGGTGAAAAAATGGCAGACAGAGGCTGAGAAGAATGTTAAGAGGAACCTTGTAGGGGCCAAGAGGTATTAGTTCCCTGAGCAATGTAACTCCCTGAAAAAGATGTCATATAATGGCCTCAGGGTAGCAGCGACCTCCACTGACAGCTTGCTAGTCATGTAGATGAATTCAAGAGTCACTCAGGCCAGGGCCAGTATTGGGAATCAGTGGAGCTCAGCATATCCAAATCATGCCATGAACTCAGGAACCAGGGTGCACAAACAGTACTAGTAACAAAGCAGGAAAATTAGAGAGCTGACTGTTCACTTATCTGGCTCTTTGCGTCCTTGAAGCTTGGGCTGAGTGATCCCTAGATCCACAGTAAACAGAAAGCCATAGGAGCTTATCTTTATGCTGGTAAATGGTACAGGGTAACTACAGCAGGAACAGTCTACACTTCACATAAAGCAGACTCTAAGGGAAGACACACCTGGGTGAGAAGCCAGGCTAACCCTGTCCTTAGAAAACTGAGTCCTGGGACAACCCCAACTGGAAGGATAAATGTGACTTAATCAATAATTAAGTCAAAAATATTCCAAGCACCGTCTTTTAATGCAGTCAGGATGTTGTTTGGAGTGATTCAATTAAGGAGACTATGACTGGAATATGACAGGCAGTGAGTGAAATTAAGATTAAAATGCCAGAACTATGCATCAGGTCCAGTTTCCCAAGCTACCAATAAAGTTGCAAAGTTAGGGAACATAGGCTTAAAATGTGTCACAATAGAGAGTGGGAAAACAAGAATTCTCTCATATAATGAAAGTCAAGAGAAGTATAAATGAGTATCACCTTTTTGGAGGTCAAAGTGGTAGTATCTATCAAAATTTTAATATAAGACAAAATAAAATTCAAAGGCAAAAACACCAAAAGGGACATTAAGTGGTATCACATGCTGGTACCAGGAAGATGCAATCATTATGAACACATATGAGATTAAAATATGGACTTCTCATATATAAGGCAACATAAAGTTTTCATGGGGAGAAACAGACAAATCCAACTGACAAAAGATCTTATTAACTAAGACATTAAAGATATTCTTTTAAAGCATGAGTTATAAGTTTGAACTAGTTCACATACCTAGAAATGCATATAGAACAGTGAACAGATGTTCAAGTATATACATGAAAAATATTAAATCTACAAAAATATGTCAGATTTTAAAGAATCAATATCAAATCAATTGTCATTTTTCTATAATGTGATTAAAAGTACATTTTTAAAGGTAGCTAAAAATACTACATAATTTTTTTTAAACTTTGTGATTAAATAAGGTTAAAAAGGAAATCATAAGGGAAATTAAAAATTCCTCTGAACAGAATAACAATCAAAATACTAAATGTCAGAATTTATCCAGCACAATTAAAGCAGCTTAGAAAGAAAAATATATCTTTTCTTATAAATATACATTTATAAGAAACCAAGAAAATAAAATATAATAATTAAATTTTCAGTTATTGCATTAGAAACTTGAGAGTCAACCCTAATAAACAAGAAAATAATAAATGGATGAAACAGAAGACAAAGTAAAAAAAAAAAAAAAAAAACCAAAGCTGATCTTTTAGAAAACAAAGTTCTGACAAGATGAATCAAGAAATAGAGAAAATGCAAATCAAAGAGAAAATGACATATAATAAAAATTTTGAAATAATGAATATTATGTAAACTAGTTACTTTTTCATTTAATGTGTAATATCCAATAAGAACAGCAAATATGGAAAGGGACTTAAAAGAATGTAGAACATTCGAATTAAGTTTTAGAAATTTTAAAAATTGTTATTGAAGCCCACAACCCTAATTCATCAAAACTGCCCCCCACCCTGACTCCTTCACTCCCTACCCAATCATCCCCCCACCCCACCACACCTCTGCCAAAATAAAAAGAAGCAAAACTGATATAGATGGTTTTATAGATTAAGTATATCAAACTTGTAAGGAAGAAACAAGCCTTGCTCGTAAAAGTGGAACAAAAAGAAAAAGAAGAATAGCTTGATTCTAGATTTAGATAAGTATAGTATAAGAAAAGATTATTATAAATCCCTTCCACTTATGGACATAAAAGCAAAAAAAAACCTTAAAAATTACCTAACTAAAACATAGTATATTTTTCAAATAGTAATCATCACCACCATGATCAATTGTGTTTTACACCTGAAATGCAAGAATGGCTTAACTTCAGCATATATATCAAATAATTCACCACATTAAAGAACTGAGATATTTATATGAATATCTCAAAAAAAAATGAAGATAGCACACTTAAGGGAAACACTCATGTATGATAGAAATATTAAATTGTGTTTAAAACAAACAAATTTAAAAAAAACTTTTTGATAATAGGAAATAAAGAGACTGCTAGTCTTTACCTGGTGGGTACATCCAAAAACTTTAGTTCCCATTCCCTTTGATATTGAGAAAAAGGCAAGGTTAATGTTATCAGTACTACTGGAAATTCTGATAAACAAAATAAGTCAGGAAAGCAAAAGCTTTAATGATAGGAAACAAAAAGAGGAAAACTGGCATTACATGAAGACAATATGATTGTCTACATAGAAAACCCAATTGAACTTTAAAACTATGCAAGTTAATATGAGAAAAGCAAAGTTGCTAGATAAATGATCCTCTTAGAAAACATTAATACTTTTAATCAACAAGGAAATTTAATATTCATAATGGCAAAAACGACTGTAATCTGTTTAGGAATTATCAAAAGTCTTAACAAGACCTCCACAGAGAAAATTTGAAAACATTATTAAAAGATTTAAAAGAAGACCCAAACGATGTAACCATATACTACATTCATGAATATGGTATCATAGTATTTTAAATTCTATTTTCTACCATTTCAAGCCAATTCTTACCAAAATAATAGTAAGATTTTAAAGGAAATGTTATAAACTTATTCTAAAATGTATAAGACAGGATAAATGTACACAAAGAACTATTAAACACAATGTCCTTATCTGAACCTAAAATGAAAGTGTCTATGAACTGGAGAAGCACATGGTTGACTCAATTCTGCAGAACAGATCCAAAATGGTTTTTAATTAATATATTTTTAAGAATTTTAAGTTCCAAGTCAACTAAGGCTTTAAGTTACACCTTTTAAATTTAAGTCTAGAGGAGCAGGGCAAATGTTGAACCAAAGAAGTGATCTTGAGTCAGAATGTTTAACTTAGGCAATAAATCAACATCTGAGGTAGGAAATGTGAGTACCACAGATGACAAACATCAACTTTTCAATGTCACCATTAAGTACAAGACCACTATCTATTTTTGTCCAATGGCATCTATATATTCAGAGCATTTGAAAATCCAATTTCAATCCTCTAAATGCACTTAGTGTCTGCTAAACTACTAAATATCATCCAAGTCTGAAGAAATAATACATAAAAGGCACCAACCTTTGATTTCAATTAACTTAGATCCTACACTTCTATGTTGTTATTTTCCTCCCTCTCACACTGTTACCATCATCCATTACTCTTTTCAAGCTTTTGAGCTCCCTTGCCCCTGCTCTTTCTTCAGAAAGGAGCAAGACAAGAAATCTTGAGAGTCTGGGCCATGGAGGCAGGGACTGAGACTGTGCCCCTATGAAACCAGTGGAGAAAGAAATATCTCTCTGGACATGCTAGAAACATGACCAATTCATTTCTCACTGAGTGACCCATATGACAATAAACAGGGCTCCTTAGTCCTGGAGTTGGGGTACTCACCTAAATATAGTCCTGCAGGAAATTAACCTTAAATTGATTTCAACATATCACAGCCATACAAATAATGGAAACAGAAAATCAAAGCCTTCATTAAAGCTGTTTCTGGGAAAATATTTGATCAGAGAGGAGCAGGACAGATGGGAGAGAGGGGAAAGAGACAGGCTTTGATTATCTAAATCTCTGAGCCAGCAGATAAACCATCAAGTCCTCCTACACAATGCATGTAAAGATGCTCTTCTTAAGACCCCCAGCCCTGTAGACCCCTAGGAGAAGATGGCCCCATCACTGCAAAGAGCAAAGGAGGTACTGGATTTCTTGGCAGCAATATTTCTGCCAAATCTTTCCTTGAACCTCTCTTGAATAAGTCTTCTCGTTCTTAGTTCAACCAGACCTGTCGCCTGGGCTTCTTCCTTGTCCTTACAACACTTCCAGTGGCTCAAGCCAGGTTTTTCTATCTGAGCTGTTCTTTCCTGGTGTATGCACAAAGCAGAAGTATCACTTCTACTGTCACCCAGATTCTTGATACAAGGTTTGTACAGATAACTAATAAAGGATTATAAATTACTTTACATGTGCGCATTTTAATAGAAATTTGTAATGCAAACGTAGATGATTATCAGTACTCTTACCAGCAGCAAACACTCATGGGTTTTTCTTTTTTCCTTAATATTCTGTAAGAGCAGACATCAAAATTGTTCAGTTTCTCTCCTAATATCTGCACACGGTTCTTAATTATAATTAATTTATATGCCTCCAAGGACAGTGTGGGCAGCTCTGCTGAAATCCAAACCTTTTGAAACCTGATTCTGATTATTACCATTTGGCAGCAGATTAGGGCAATTGTGTATATTGGTTTAACAGCAAAATAGCATTTTCAAGTGTTAATAAAAATTATTGGCTTGTCGCTGTCTATTAAGAGGGAGTCGGGCAGTGAAAATAAGCAGATGATTAAAGGAGAAGCACAGGAGCAGGGCAACAGGAAAATCTCAACTGGGAAGGAGTCGCAGGAAGATACTGGAAGGACTACAGAGAGCAGGGAATAGCGGACAGACCACCAAATCTATAGGCATCTACCCAGAAAACAGTGGTGTTCTGAGCTGCAGATAAACAGCCTGCACTCGAGGAGACTTAAAATGTAGGTGTTACATAGGTAAACGTGTGGCATAGTAGTTTGCTGCACAGATCAACCCATCACCTTGGTATTACGCCCAGCATCCGTTAGCTATTCTTCCCGATGCTTCCCTCCCTCACCCCCTCCCTTCCCCACAGGCCCCAGTGTGCATTTTCCCCTCTCCATGTATCCATGTGTTCTCATCGTTCAGCACTCATTTATAAGTTTACCTGTGTAACAAACCTGCACATCCTGCACATGTATCCCAGAACTTGAAAATAAAACTCAAAGGAAGAAAACAAAATGTAGGTGTTGAAGAAGGCTACTTCCAAGCCCCAACCCCCAAAACAATTTGTTTTGTAGCCTAAACGTATTCCAAGCCACTGCAAACCTCAACAAAGCCTCTTTTGCAATAATAATCATGTTATTTTGTAATGGAGAGAGCAAAGCTTTAGAGTTAATGGACTCACATTTAACATTTCTTCTTAATCTGCTGTGTAATCTTTACCTCTCTAACCCTAAGTCCCTTATCTGTAAAATATGAGATAACTACTGCCTTCGCAGAATCACTACGACTGATTCATTTGATAAATGTTTGTTGAACATTTTCCACGTTCCAGGGAACGTGTTAGGAGACAGGATCCAACACAGAATGGGAATGGGATCCAATCTCCAAGCAGCCATTAGACTAGTGACCAAGACAGACAAATAAACAGGAAATCTGTATCATGTGAGAAGGGCTATGACGGAGCATGCCCAGTGCTACCTGGGAGATCAGGAGAGTAACGAGCTAAGGACGAACAGATGAGTAGGAAATAGTAGTGAAAACGACAGACTGAAATTACAAAAGTAATCAAATATCATTTAGAAGATCCCTATGATCTAGTGTAGAAAGCAAGGACCTGAAGTTAAAAGAGCTAGAATTCAAACCTGGCTTTGACACTTATCTTGGGGGCAAAGGAAGAGAGTAACTTAAATTACCTAGACCTCATTTTCTTCTTTATAAAATGGGGATTATTATCCTCACCTGACAGAGTTGTTGTGCATATTAAACAATTTACTTGAAAGCATCTAGCACAATGCAGTTACCTGATATTTATTCATTGAATGTGAATATATTCTGTTCAGAGGCAGATAAGGAGCTTCTTTTGACTCCAATTACTTAGAAAGGAGTCAAAGAGCTCCTTCCCTCCCAACTCCCTCCTTGGCTTTAGCACAATTTCTACTGACCTTAGAAATAGGTTATTTTAAAAAGTCTATAAGTGGCAATCTCATGGCTAATGTAAACAATACTTAAATTCTAATCCCAGGGAGAGCCAGCACCTACTCCCTCGCTCCCTCCCTCCTACCAGCCACCAAACCACCACCCAATTTTATACAAAGTAATAAGATAGCTTCAGCTGTGTCAGAATAGTCATCCTTAAGATTTGGAATCCACATCTTCAATCACAGTACTGGAAAGGAGTATAGAAGTACAGGAAATGCAGAACCCACACTCACTGCTTTTGCTAGTAACAAGGCTTTTCTTGCACATCCTAATGAAATGAGGCAGGGAATGTGTCTTATTTATCTATCTTCAGTACTTAGCAAAGCATGTGGCATATGGTAGGTGCACAACAAACATTTGTTAGTGACATAAATGAATGAACCAGACCAATAATGAGTTGCAACTCTCTAACTCCACTGATCATGAACAAAGGCACTGTTCTAGGTCTTTCATTTCCCAAGGGTTACTAAAACAGAAGGGCAATACCATAAACAGCTGCACCATTTCCAACTTCTTAATATATAGGGGTCATTCCTAGGTCAGTGTTGTTAGTTGGTAATTGCCTATGTATCTGGATGCATGCGTATGTGCAAATCAATGTGTATACGAGTGTTGCATGTGAGTGAACTCAAATTAGCCCTCTTTTCCTTGGTCTCTGAGTTATGGGGTGGTTCTGCTGATGGAACATGGTTCCCAAGCATGACTCAGACTTCACCTCAGAGCCAAGGTTTAAAACAAGCTTTTGAGTTCCTACCTCAAAGAGAGCCCTGTAGCTAGGCCAGTGTCAACAGGGAACCAAAGCTGCATTATCTCAGCTGGCTGGTTCTCAGGCCAACTACAGATGCAATCACACATTTCCTAACATAAAATGCCGTCATATTATTCCCACCAACATACATAGTTGTTAGCCACATAACTAAGCATAAACGAATTGAGAACTCATTAAAATCCCTCTAATGTTACCTGTGGAACTGAGCACGTATTCAGAGCATTCATTACAAGTTGAGGATTTACTCTCTAGTTGTTCTTGCCCTTCCCCCCAAATTACAGGATAAGCAGTGGGGTAGAAAGCCCACAGACTGAGGAAACTGTTAGGCCATTACAATTCTGGCCCCAACAAAGCCTGTGGCTCTATTTCCTGATCTGTGAAATAAGAGAAATGGACTGGTTCTTGAAGTCTCTTCCAGCTGAAAAATTCTTTGAATTCTGGTCTTCCGCTCACCCCTTAAGATCTACTCTCTGCTCTGCACAAAGTCCTGGGAAGCAGACTGGACTGTACGGTGAGCTTCCCAGTCATCTGGTTTCCAGGTGGGTTTGGCCAATCGACAACACAGGCAGGAGATGAGTGGAAACAAGATCAAGACAGGGCTATTGACTCCCCCGACCCTCTTCCCTTTCTGCTGCTCACTGTGGGCTGGCTGTATCACTTAACTGAAGGTCACAGCTTCTGCTAAGCCACCCTCTCCCCATGGCTCGCTCCATACAGCCTACCTCCAGACTGCAGAAATTGCCCCACCTTCCTCCTTCGGGGGTCACAGGTGGTGGTAGCTACCCGCAGCTGCTACTAGCTCCAGGATGTCATTTCTTGTTTTCATGCACCGTCCACACTTTTGTAAATAGCCCTTTTACTGAACTCTCTTCAAATTAAACAAATTGAGTGTGGCATCTGTGTTCTGCTCTGACTGTAAATGATGCAGATCCCTCCTGAGTTCCACAATACCTGTGAGGCTTTCTTTGATTCGAAGTGGCAAAAGTAAGAGGATGGTTCTGCTGATAGAAGACGGCACCCAAGCATGACTCAGACTTCACCTCAGAGCCAAGGTTTAAAACAAGCTTTGGAGTTCATACCTCAAAGAGAGCCCTGTACCACCACCACCTCCACCACTGAGTCAAGTACGGCCTCTCCTCATACTGCTCCCTGCTTATCCTCGGGCCCTCGTGAGCAGCATTATAAGCAGCAATGGTCTCCAGGTGCCTGGTCCTCGGCGAAGAACGATAAACATCTGAAGACTATTTCAAGAGAACAACCATCAGGAGCCAGCATTTTGAGAATGAGAAATGTAAAAGCACTGGGAGTCAGAAAAATACACCAAGCAATTATTGCAAAGACTACAAAATAAAATTCAGAGAAAGGCAGTGCATTTTCACTCAGGGAAAATGTGGTCATTAATGGGACTTTGCTGGAAAAATAAACTGGTTAATGAAGCCCTAACTTTTTATTCTTCTCTTTGATTTGGTTGGAATCTGATTCATGAAAAAATTGAGTTTTAGAATCAATTTTTACTGACTATACAAATTAGAAATAGGCCGGGCGCGGTGGCTCAAGCCTGTAATCCCAGCATTTTGGGAGGCCAAGGCGGGTGGATCACGAGGTCAAGAGATCAAGACCATCCTGGTCAACATGGTGAAACCCCGTCTCTACTAAAACTACAAAACATTAGCTGGGCATGGTGGTGCGTGCCTGTAATCCCAGCTTCTCAGGAGGCTGAGGCAGGAGAATTGCCTGAACCCAGGAGGCAGAGGTTGCGGGGAGCCGAGATCACGCCATTGCACTCCAGTCTGGGTAACAAGAGCGAAACTCCGTCTCAAAAAAAAAAAAACAAACAAACAAAAAAAGAAATCAAAGTATAAGGAAATGCAATCATGTGTGGCTTAATGACAGAGCCATGTGCTAAGAAATGCATCATTAGGCGATTTCATCGTGGTGCAAATGCTATGGAGTGTACTTACACAAACCTCCATGGTACAGCTACTGCACACGTAGCTATATGGATGGCCTGTTACTCCTAGGCTACAAATCTGCACAGCATGTTACTGTACTGGATACTGCAGGCAACTGTAACACGGTGGGAAGGATTTTTGCATCTAAACACATCTAACATGGAAGATGTACCATAACAATCTAGTATTATAATCTTACAAAACCACTGTCATTATAGGGCACATGACTGTATAACAACATACAAAAAAAATTAAAAAGGTGATATTTCAAAGAAATATATGACACTTAACTTTGTGTTTTTTCTTAATATGCAGAAAAAAATTAGAATTAGTAAAAATATGAGAACTGTTTGTGGAATCTTCTCCTGTAAGAACATAATTGCAATTTGGTCCCCCTTCACATTTTATATTGTTTTTAAAAGCAAGTAGCTGCTCTCTCTGAATCCAACCTCTCGACCCTGTTAGAATGGCACATCTATGAGGCCTGGATGACCATGTCCACCATTGCCATAGGAATGGCAAGGGGGACAGGCTGGTACAGTCAGTGCCTCCTTGGCCATGCCCGGCCGAGGCCAAATGGAGCTCCTCCCTGACTTGCTGGACATAGCTGCTGGCGAGGCCAGAGTCCTTGGGCAGAATTCTCCAAAATTCAGGGAGGAAAATCAGAATGACTGCAACTCTCCCACCTTAAATTAATGTTGAAAGCTGAAAACTTGGCTTACGACTTCACACACCAGCTTCTATCCCTTTGTGCTCAAAAGTCCAATGAACCAACAAGTCCTTATTGTGTGCCTCTCTGTGAGTCACTGTAAAGTGTGTTACGGAGTCAGAGTTCAGCCACAAGGACCGGACACCCCTGCACAGAAAAGCACACACACTCCCCAACACAGGGCTGCTGGGACCGTAGAAGGGGCTAAGGAGATATACAGACAAGAGAGGAGGGACTGCCCTGGCCTTGCATCCTGGAGATGCGTTTTTATCAGGAAGCAGCTTTTGAGCTGGACTAAAGAGCACTGAGGGTATCTGAGGAAAGGAGCCAAAGTACAAAAATGAAGCTGCCTTAAGTCAGAAAACCAGTGAGGCACAAAACATATTGGGGAATGAGAACAGCGTGGCCTGACCCAGAGCAAGAGCCCATGAAAGGAGAGTTTGGAGAAAAGCTGAAAAGACAAGCCAAGGAATTGGGGATGCTCCGCTGGCGCCCAGACTTCACGCTAAATCTGCAACCAAAAACGATGGAAGATCGGGAGGGAGCCAATAGATCTCCCATCACTAAATCCAGTTTATCCTCAACTTCCAAGGTGACTGAAACCGCAGCTGCCTGCCTTCGAGAGCTGTCTGGGAAATTAACTAGGCTGGCTTATTACAGCATGGAAATTCCTTCCCTGTCTCCCAATAACAGCAAATAAGCTGCCACTGTTGAGAAGTGAAGACCCCAGTTTTATAATGATTAAGAAACTGAAGCGCTTCCAAAATAATTCACTGGTGTTTTCAATTGAAATGATATTCATGGAAACAGCTGTCTTCTCTACATGAAAACTTCCTTCTGCTCACGTGAACCTAAGTACAATGACCCTGGGCTACTGCCTGAAACTGCCCTGTATGCAGACACCTCTCTTTCCTCATCTCTATCCCAAGACTTCTCCTTCAGCTCCTGCCCTCCTGTTTACTGTGTTCACTCTCACACCGTGCAAAGGTGGTTCTACAGCCTCTTTGAGACCTCACGTCTGGAGGCAGCCTTGTTTCAGTTTTCAGATTCTCTCTTGCCTTCCTTTGGCTGACAAAGGAGTATAAGGTTGTGTGCATGTGCGCAGTGTGTGTGCGTGCGCGTGTGCGTGTGTGCGTGCGTGTGTGCAGTGTACGTGCGTGCACACATGAGAGTATGTATACAGAAGAAAGAACCTCATTTCTATTCATTTTGCCTCTCCTACTCCATCCTCTTTGTTCTATTCCTCACCTTGTATCTTAAATCTGTCTTCTCTATTCTTAAAATATGTTCATGAACAACTCCACTTGCCTCTTCTTTTCTGCCGTTCTAATTTTCCCTGGCTGTCCTTTATGAGATTTGTCATGTTTCTTCCCCATTCCACAGTTCACCTCAACACTTAATCTCTCTACATGTCATTGGTCCGCTTGCACCTGGAGGTCTACTTGGGCACCTCTTCCTCTACTCTCTTACCTTCCCTGAGCCATTCTTTCTTGTTCTTAATTCTGCCTCTCCAGTGGGTTTCATTTCTAGACCAGGATATAACCGTGATCCCCCAATCCCCTCTCCCCCAACTGAGTCAGTGACTCAGAAGTTACTCTTCCTCCCAACAACAACCAAAAAAAACAAAAAGGAAAAGGTACTCTTCCTTAACTAGAAGAAAATCCTGGTTTCACACTTTTATTCATCTACCTAGTTGCCTGGCCTCACTGCAAGGTGAACACACCTGAAACATTTTCGCAAGCTCTTCACATGCCCTTGTCATTTTCCTTTGCCTAATTTATATTCAGGCCTAAGTCAAACCCTGCTACTTTATCTGCTTTAGCACCAAATCCTTTTTTCAACACCTGATACAATATCCTAATGTTTTCCAACAACCATCTTTCCTCCGGCTTCTTCTCTCATTTCACATCAAAATATCTCCATCAGAATCATTTTCTCATGCTTGTCATATTACACATTTCTTCCTCCAAAACCTGACACCCTCTCTCCTATTCTCCTCTTCCCTTAAGAATCTACATAGAGAGGTAGTGATGTGGCTTGACGGGAACATACCTGATTCAGTCTGAGCTCTGCAGAGTTTAATGAAGGATCCACTAAGCCTTTACCTCTGCATCTCATTAATCATCCACACCTTAAAATTCACTGATTCTTCTATCATCCTGTGTACTTACTCATTCCTATACCAACTCTCTAAACTGCCATCTGTCTCCTCACCCGAGTCAATATGAATCTTTCTTACACAAATCTCCAGGAGATAGATGAAGACATAATGCAGAGATAAACTAGTGACACAGGACACAAGCTATAGTATGTGTCTCATTTACCAAGAGGAAAGGACACAGTTCCTGACTTAGCAGGCTCTTGAGGGGTAGGTGATTCTGGGTTTATCAATAGAGTTTTCCTGGGAGATCTGTCCTTTGGAGAAAATGGAACTCTGGCAGAGGACTAGTGAAGTGTCAGGAAGCTCTCTGGAATTTGTCTGGACTAGAGAGAATAAATGGAAGGCGCCAAAGCAGGGATTCCCAGCCAATCAAGAGGGGGGAAAAGAAGCCAAGTAAGCCATAACAAACAAATTTTAAAAAACCTGTTTTTCAAAATTGGCAAATATGATCTATTTTTTAAAGTGGCATTGAGAAATAGTGGAAAATCCCTGGATTTGAAAAAGATTTACTGTGTGACCTTAAGCACATCACTTAGCCTCTCTGAACCTCAGGGAAGGCTCATCTCTAAAATGTGAGTATTAATGCCTGTTTCACAGCACTGTGAGACTTACATGAGAAAATGGGTATGAAAGCAGTTTACAAGTTGAAAGATACTATGCAAATGTGGAAGTTTGTTATTACTAAATGGGCCTGACAAAGACATTATTCATTTATGTACACATCAATATGTAAATTTTGATGTATGAAAATCGTAAAGATCCAGTTTAACTAATGTAATTTGTACATGTACAGTTGTACGTGTAAATGTACAATTTGCATGTACATGTAAATGTACATGTAAATACATGTAAATGTACAATTTGCGTACATTAAAATTAACCCCTTTAAGTTTATAATTCTATAGGTTTTTGACAAATGTATATGGTATATAACTGCCACCATAACCAAGCTATAAAGTATTTCCATCACCCCAAAATTTCCCTGTGTTCCTTTATAATGAATCCCTTAGCTCTCTCCTGTACCTGACAATCACTGATCTGATTTCTGTTTCTATAATTTTGCTTCTCCCAGACATCCAATAAATGGAATAATACTGTATGCAGCCTTTTGTGTCTGACTTCCTTTGCCTGACATAGCAGCTTTTCATATTCCTTAATATTGTTGTGTGTATCAGAACTTCATCCTTTTTATTACTGAATAATATTCCTTTGTATAGATATATCACAATATGAATATTGATTCACTGTTGATGGGCATTAAGGGTGTCTCCACTTTCTGTGATCATAAAGCTGCTATAATGTTCACTTAAGGTTCGTAGTGTGGATGTATGTTTTCACTTTTCTTAAGTAGGTAGCTGACAGTGGGATTCCTGAGTTATTGATTAGAGTACTTTAACATTTCTATTTAATTGCCAAACTTTTCCAAAGTGGCTATCCCATTTTGCATTCCCACCAGCAGTTTCTCCACATTTATACCATTCTTATCAATCTATTCTTTCCAAAGTCTTGTGAATGTTCTTGTCTTCCTTCCTTCTTACCTGCCTTTGGTCCCTCTTTCTTTTTGTTAAATTTCATTCATTTTGCTTGGTGTTTAGTGGTAGCTCATTGTAGTTTTGAGTTGAATTTCCTGCCAACTAATGATGTGAAAATTGTTTTCAAGGTTATTTCTATCTTTTCTTAAGTAGTATTTGTTCACATTTTCTGTCTACTTTTTAATTGTGTTTTCTGACTGTTGAGGTATGAGAGTTCTTCACATATTCTAGGTATGTCCTTTATATAGAATATGTGTTTTATAAATATTTTCTCTCATTTTGTAGCTTATCATTTTCTTAACAGTGCTTTTTTTTTTTTTTGTAAAAAAAAAAAGCAGTTTTTGTTTCTTATGAAGTCCAATGTATTAATTTATTTTGTGGCTCATGTTTTTTGTTTTTTTTTTTTGTTTTCTTTTTTATATCTAGGAAGTCTTTGCCTAAACAAAGGATATAAATATTTTTTCCTGTTTTCCTCTAAAAGTTTTTAAATTTCAGAGTTGTGTAATTATAGTTCTATGATACATTGTCAGTTAATTAATCACTTTACATGGTACAAGGTATGAGTCAAGATTCATTTGTGTGTGTATGTATGTTTTGTATATGGGTATACAATTGTTTCAACATCATTTTCTGAAAAGACAGCCCTTCCTCCACTACTTTGACACGTTTGACAAAAATCTACTTGTGGACTCTCTTATGCCATACCACACTGTCTTGATTACTGTGCTTTTCAGTCTTATGGTCAGCTAGTGCATGTCCTGCAACTTTTTTAATTCCAGCATTGTTTTGGCTTTTTTGTTTTGCCATGTAAATTTTAGAATCTGCTGTTAATTTCTACAAAAAAAAAAAAATCCTACTGGGAGTTTGACAGTGTTTTTGTTGAATCTACAAAATTTAAGAAAAATTGACATCTTAACAATATTGAGTCAGATATTTTATAAAATTTATCCCAAAGAATATTGTTTTTGATATTATTACAAATTTATTTCTTAAATTTCAATTTCTAATTGCTCATTGATAGTATATATACAATTAATTTTTGTATTGACCTTGTGTCCTGTGACCTTACTAACATTTATTTTAGTGGGGGTTTTTTTGTATATTTTTTTGCTGCTTTCTTCATAGAAAATAATGTTACCTGAGAGTACTGATAGTTTTTTTTTTTTTTTCCTTCCTGCTATTTTTCTAGTTCAATAACACTGGCTTGGACCTGCAACAAAAATTTTTACAAAACTAGTAACAGAGAACATCCTTATCTTCTTCCTTATCTTGGGGGTAGCATATTCAGCTTTTCAGCATTAAATAGAATATTACCTGTAGGGTTTTCATACCTTTGTCAAGTTGTTGAGGAAGTTCCTTTCTGTTTCTAGTCTGATGAAATTTTAAAAATCATGAATGTGTCTGTGTATGTGTATGTATACATATTTTTGTCTTTTTCCTGTAGAAGAAATCTTTTTTCCACTCGTGCTTCAAGATTCCTTCTATGAACTTGGCTGCTCATAAAGTACAGACTTAAGCAGGGAGTGGTGGATTTAAATTAGCACGTGTAGTGGTTATTTTGGTTAGAGTATGAGAGATTGACTGAAGGATCACAGGAAGTAAGGATCCTCCCAAAGAGAGTATAACTATTCATGTAGAAGATAATCAGGCCGTAAAAAAATGCTGCAGAGAAGATAAAAGATTTGAAATTGATGAGGGGTAAAATACAGTAACATGTGAAAAAGGTGGGAGAGGAAGATTGTGCAAAATTGTTCCCCCCAATTTGGGGAAGGAGAAGTTAGTGACGGGAGACAATTTAGAAAATAAGTTCTGTGTATTTTATATCAATCTGCAGATTTTAGCAGTACATGAAATTGTAGAAAGTCCTATAGACAAAGACAAATACGAAACCACACACACAATAAAAGAGCAGTTAGGGCAAAAATCTGACTTAAGTGTCAACTAAATGAAGACAGTACATGAATGAAATCTATCTCTAAATCAAGAGTGCAAGTACACATTCCCGAGATCTTCCTGTCTAGCTGGGTGTGGTTGGAAGCCTTCCAAGAAGAACACTTTCTCCCCGTTAATGTGAAAGATATCACTCTTTCTTCTTTCATGTCCACTTCACCCTCCATATAAATGTTCTTCCCCTGTGTTCTTCCCTCACTGCCCCTGCTTGTAATCCAAAGCCTGGTCTCCACATCACTCAACCCAGTGCTACCAGCAATCAGTCCTGAGAAGCACCGGTAACAAGATCTACAGGAGAGCTTAACAAGGCTTTTGTGTGTTGGTTTAGGAATCTACCAAGCTTCCTAAAAAAAAGTAATATTCTGAAGTTTTAAATAAGCATCTCAGAAACTGACTTTCAGAATACAAATTGTTCATTAAACAAAGTATTCATGCACAGAAGGAAATAAGGGAGGTAACGGTATATAGCTTAGTTGAGAACACAGCCTAATGCAGTGTTCCTCAAAATAAGATCTGCAAACAACCTGCGTCAGAAACACCTGAGCACTTGGCAAAATTGGCCAATATTTAGGCCTGATCCCAGGCCAGGTGATGCAAAATACCTGGAGACGGATTTGGAAATCTGCATTTTTCACAAGTGCCCTGGATGATACTGTTGTGCACTAAAGAGAGAGAAGCCCTGATTAGAAGAGTGCAAAAAAGCCAATTGTTCCCCAGCCTGATGCACCAAGTACGCACAAGTCTCAGAACAGTGTTTTCCAACTATACACATAACTACATAACTAGCTTTTTTTTTTTTTTTTTTTTTTTTTTTTTATGGTGTCTCACTCTGTCACCCAGGCTGCTGGAGTGCAGTGACACAAACTTGGCTCACTACAACCTCTGCCTCCTGGATTCAAGTGACTCTCCTGCCTCAGCCTCCTGAGTAGCTGGGATTACAGGCCTGCACCACCACGCCTGGCTAACTTTTGTATTTTTAGTAGAGATGGGTTTTCACCCCGTTGGTCAGGCTGGTCTCGAACTCCTGACCTCATGATCTGGCTGCCTCAGCCTCCCAGACTGCCAGGATTACAGGCGTGGATAACTGGTGTTTTTTAAGGGAATGAAATAGACCAGATCAGTTCACATCATGTTGTAAAGGCAAAGAATATTTTCAGTTTTATATTTACAGGTGTATGTACTGGTTTGATGTTAAATGTAGTTCCTAATTGGAAATTTTTTTAAAGCCAGGGTTCATATAGTTTATATAGAAACTACCTCCAAAGCAGCATCCTATACGTCATCTGCTCCCACAGTTCCGTATCACTCCACCTGCTCTGGCTTTGAACTAGAGCTGGGTGCTTGACCAAGCTCAACCAATTAGGGAAACTAGAACATGAATGCCTAGAAGCTAAATAAGTTAGCTGTGGGCAATAGACTTTTGAGGCTGAATAAACTGCCGGGTTGAGACTATCATTTTGGGTGATGGATTTTGAGCAGAGGAGTACTGATGAGCAAGCAGTAAGGGCCAGGTGGCAAAGAGAAACAGAAATGGCACCATCTGAGAAGCAAAGACCGAGAAGCAGAATCAAGAGTTCCCGCAGCCAGCAGGGAAAGGAGACAATGAGAGCAACTGCCTGGTTCCTACAGCCTGCCCAATACTCACCCACCACCATGCCCAGATCCTCTGGAGGGCCATACTCCTTCTTCTATAATAAAGCCATCTCCAGGGGTGTCAGTATTTCTTAACCACATGTTTAGACTATGACGCTTCCACGACAGAAGTCCATAGAATAAATCCTCACCCATAAACCCCTATATAGCACTCATGTCACATGCACACTCCAATCGCTTTATATATAGTAATTCACTTAATCTTCACACAAACCTATGGGGTAGATGCTATTATTAGCCCCATTTAACAGACAAACTGAGGTACAAAAAAGTAACAAATCCAAGGTTACGTGGCTACTAAATGAAGGCTCTAAGATACAAACCAAGGCAGTTATCTCTAATGCCCATGCTCTTAATCACTACCCCATATATCCTCTCAGAGGTCAACATGGAAAACAAATTAGATTTCAAGCCAGAAATAATTACAAAAATAAGCTGCAGTGCTTTGGAAAAACCATTCAATGATACAGGAGAAACAAAGATACAATTATTTAAAAATAAAAATTTGAATAAGGGATATTTCTAAACTTTTTAATAATTTTTAGTATTTTTACAGGCAAGTACAGCCATATAAATACATATATTACAAATGTACATGCAGCTCAGTGAATTTCTATTTTAAAATCTACCATGTTTTTCAATACTGTTGTAATTATAAAGTGTAGTAAAATCTTTGTAGGAAAAAAAAGTTTTCTCTATCCTCATAAGTGAAGAAACCCCAAAAAACTAACACGTAGGTGTGGGATTACAAGGCACAGAATTCAACAAAACTCATACAAAAGGATTGGCAAAAGATAGCATGAATGGAAATAGAAAAATAAATAAATAAAAAGAAATCTAAACTCCTAACAGAATGAATCAATTCTTAGTCAAAGTGACCTGCTTTTAGAATGCTTTGGGGATTTATTTCAGTCTTACTTACACTTACCCACTCATCCAGGACAAGTAATAATTATGGAAAGTGAGTAATGAAGACTGGTGGTTTGTGTATCTCATGTATTTTATTTCTTTGGAGCAATCTCGAAAAGACGAGAGGGCCAATTGATGCCTCTCTAGGCGAGTAGCTCTTAAGCATTTACTTCTGAAGCTTGCTTTGTGGCCAGGTATTACATTTACATAGTGCTTGCCCTCTAAACATGAAGAAAACTGTGTCATGTCCTCAAATATATGGTGGCAATGGCTCTATCTTAGTGGCTATGGACTTAGCCCCAGTACTGACGCAGTGCAGTCCACCTTCATCCACTTCTACAAGCTTGTTGACTCCTCTGTCCTAATTCCAAGTCAGTTGAGCAAACAATAAAACAGCTAAATTGGTATCAGAAAGTGAAGGCAGAAAAATGAGAGAAGGGAAGGGAAGTGAAGGAGTGGAATGAATAGAATATAAAAAGAAACAGTTTTGTTTAACCCAAAAAAGTTGATATACGGTCATGCTTTGCTTAACAATGGGGACACGTCCTGAGAAATGTGTTGTTAGACAATTTGATCATTGTGTGAACATCACAGTGTGCACTTACACAAGCCTAGTTGTTAAAGCCTACTACACACCTAGGATACGTAGTATAGCCTATTGCTCTGAGGCTACAAACCTGTACAGCATGTTACTATGCTGAATGCTGTAGGCACTTGTAACATGATGGTAAGTATTTGTATATCTAAACATGTCTAAATATTAAAAAGGTACAGTATAAATACAGTAGAAACGATTTTTTTAAATGGGCCAGGTGTGGTGGCTTATGCCTGTAATCCCAGCACTCTGAGAGGCTGAAGCAGGTGGATCACTGGAGGTCAGGAGTTCGAGACCAGCCTGTCCAGCGTGGTGGAAGCCCGTCTCTACTGAAAACACAAAAATTAGCTTGAGGTGGTAGTGTACACCTGTAATCCCAGTTACTCAGGAGTATGAGGCAGAAGAATCACTTGAACTTGGGAGGTGGAGATTATAGAGAGCCAAGATCACACCACTGCACTCCAGCCTGAGAGGCAGAGTGAAACTCCATCTCAAAAAGAAAAAAAAATATATAAAAAATCATATACAGTATAAAAGATTTTTTAAATGGCATAAAAGATTAAACAATGGTACAGGGCACTTACCATGAATGGAGCTTGCAGGACTGGAAGTTGCTCTGAGTGAGTCAGTGAGTGAGTGAATGTGAAGGCCTGGGACATTACTGTGCACTACTGTAGACTTCATAAACATTGAAAACTTGGGATGCACTACATTTATTTTTAAAACTTTCTTTCTTCAGTAATAAATTAGCTTACTATAACTTTTTTATTTTATAAACTTCTAAAATTCCTTAACTTTTCCCTCTTTTGTAAGACAGCTGTAGAAAATATTCTTTCTCTGTATCCTCATTGTATAAGCTTTTTTTCTATTTTAAAAATTATTTGTTTTGGCTTTTAGTGTTTTTTGTCAATAACTAAGACACAAACATATACATTAGGCTAGTTCTACACAGAGTCAAAAATCATTGAGACATCAGTAGGCAATAGGAATTTTTTAGCTCCATTATTATCTTATGAGACCACCTTTGTATGTGTGGTCCATCGTACATGTGCTTCATCATTGGCCAAAATATCATTATGCAGCAGCACGCGAATGTATATTACATATCTAGGTGCATAAAATAATTTTGTGGGCTGTGCGCAGTGGCTCACAGCTGTAAACTCAGCACTTTTGGAGACTGAGGCGGGTGGATTACCTGAGGACAGGAGTTCAAGGCCAGCCTGGCCAACATGGCAAAACCCCGTCTCTACCAAATACACAAAAATTAGCCAGGTGTGGTGGCGGACACCTGTAATCTCAGCTACTCGAGAGGCTGAGACAGGAGAATCACTTGAACCCAGGAGGGGAGGTTACAGTGAGCTGAGATCATGCCATTGCACTCCAGCCTGGATAAGGGCAAAACTTTGTCTCAAAAAAAAAAAAAAAAAAATTGCAATCTACTGATTAAGCTTGAGATAGGGCATACAAAATGCTTTCTATATCTGAGTCTACTGAAGACATTTTAAGTAAGCACAAAATAATTATCCAGTTTAATAACAGTTAGTGCTTCATCTGCCAACTATTTTATAACCTTTACCTAATTAATTTTCACAAAACCTCTGCAAGGTATGCATGTATTAAATACCCATTTTGTAAATGAGCAAACCACGAGCAAGAGGTTAAGTGACTTACCTTAAAATGAAGACAAAGGCTAGCATGTGCAAGCAGAATGTGATCTGCCGTAAAATATTTCTGTTCCCCAAGACCATGCCAAACTCATTTTCCCCCAAACTATCATGTTCTCAACCTCCTAACCTTTTGAAATGGCAGCAAAAATGGATTTTTGGACTAATCAAATTGGCATACACTTGTCTTTAATTCAAACGACAAAAAGTAGTACCATTCTCACAAGTAGATCTGAGCCCAGGAAGCTAAAATGCTCAATGGTAACAGGTATACAGATATACAGAGAAACAAGGCTCCCCATCATTTACCATCACTCTCCAGCCTTACTGCTCAGAAGCCTTCATCTTGTCCAGACTTCTAAAAAAAAACCCGGTCAAAACAATAGGCTGCGACCCTCCAGTAGGTGAGGATCGAAATGGTCTTCCTACTCTAATTTTGTCCTCCTTGTGCTGAGAGGATCTGAGGCCCTGCTGTCTACAAGACAGCAGCCTTCCTTTCAGCCCCAGCTGGGCTGACCTTGACTATATGGCTGGCCTATCTCATTTCATGGACTACAGGCTTTAAACATTCAGGACATTGTTTCAACACAGATGAAGAATGGGTGTCCTTTCCTGGATGTTCTATCACTCCTTACAAAATCACTGCCCCCCTCCAGTAATTTTCTCTTGCCCTATCTGTCTGTTTCTTCTGGTTTTAACGTCCTGTGAAGTCTACCCACCTACCTACCACCTCTAGAAAGTGAACTCCATCAGGGATTCCTCAAATCTGAATATCTTACTGATTTCTCTATAGCTTCTGAAAGCCATAATGGGGATTTGTAAGCTGCAGAGCCTAAACAGCATCTCAAAATCTGATCATTTGCAGAAGGCTGGATGATTGGTACCACCACTACCCCCATGTGCCCAGTGGCAACTCTAGAATTTCTATTCAATGGAGGTTCGGTGGCAGCAATCTGGTTGGAGAAGGAAACCAGGGGACTTGGTATAGAGTAGCATTTCCACAGCACACACTATTTTTACTTAGTGTACTTGTTTCTTGAGAAGAAGGGGTGCTTTACAAAGGCTTTTCGACAGTATGAAATTATATGTTTCTCCCACATCACCCCTTGTCTTATTGCTGTCTCCTGAGCCAGCTTAGGTACTTAGGTCTCTAGAATTGAACATGGAAAGACCCATGAAATGAAATTCCTGGTCTGCAATCCGGAAACAGTGTGACTCCCACTCAGCTTCAGAGAAGGCAGAGTCCTTTGAGCACCACGCACACTTTCCACTCTGGGAGACAGGTAGTGACCTGGGTACCATGACTCTGAGGCTGTAAACTCCAGTGGGCCCCGAACCCATCTGAGAAGTTTTCCTCTGCAGATGAGGCCTCTTAAGGCAGTGGCTTTTCCAATCTTACACATTAGCCAAGCCAGACAATCTCTGCTCCCTATCAGTATTACTGACGCACAGCCATCTTCAGTTGATTGCCATCTTTCATCTTCTGAAAAGTGATTTTTAAATATGTTATGTATTTCATTTGTGCAATGCCCTGGATACTGGATTGGAACACAATTGCAGCAGATTACACTATTTATTTTACATACTTGAAGATAGAGCCTCTTGAACTCAATATGCAAATGCATGTGAATAATATGCAAATCTGTGTTTTCTACCAAGACTCTGGCATTTTTCTTTTAATGGGAATGTGATTCTTATTCAAGACGGAAGAACATCTTCCTTGCATCCCCCTGCATCAATGTTCTCCCCCTCCTCCCTTCAAGGTCCTGACCAGTTTGTAACTACACTAAGCTTCAAAGCCATGAAAAAATTACAGGCTCCACTGAATTCCATTTAAACCAATAATGGTTATTCTAAGGCACTGTTTAGTTTGTATCTATAGATGTGCCACCAATGCAATGAGGTTCACACCGTCTAACTGCCAATTTGGAATTTTATTCTTAACCTCATGAAATCTGACAGTCTGCTTAGTAACTCTAAATTTAAATGTTCTTACCTGCTGTACAGATGTGGCCACACAACCTTTCTAAAGGAAAAAAAAAAAAAAAAAGCAGTTTACAAAGCTTTTTGAAATTTACAATGGTGCTGGTAAAAGGTGTCAGACTAGCAACTGCAAAACTGAATCCTCTATTTAGCCTTAGAATGATGAATCACATGTCTCTTACAAGTGCTGCAATCACGATTATCATTGCCGTCATGAACATAAAAGCTACAAAAAGCCCAATAGGTGCTCAGACCCTGAAGAAGCTACTGAAGAAGCTAATCAAATTCAAAAATTATTTACCTACTATGTACAAGGCACTCTTCTAAGTTGCCTTAAATATAAACATAAGACAAGCCTTGCCCTTTAGAATGGCAATAACTAATATTAGGCCTTAGCACTTCTTTTACACCTGGTTCCATGCTCGGTACTCAGCCTGGAACAAGTCATTAGATCCCCATGGCAATCATACTTGCCCAGGATTCTACAGTTAATAAATAATAGAGGCTAAATCCAAAGAAACTCCCCTAGTGACTCATGAATAAATAATTGAAGTGAAATGAATTGAAATTTCATAGGTGAAACATAACTGTCCCAAAGAACCAAGGTGAGATCCTTAAATTAAAACCTTCTCATAATAGGTTTTTATTCAGAGCTATAACGACAGAGGGGAAGAAAAAAACCGGAAGTCCCATCTCCCAATGGCCTAATTCTAATTCTTATTTTATGCTTATATGTCAAATTCAATAAAATGTCCTTATAGTTTTCTAGTCTTGGTCCTTCTATAAAGAATATTATTTTTAAAAAAACGATTTCAAATTCTCATAACAAAATATCACACAGGCTAGATTTCTTCTCCCTATACTGGGAATGGAATAAATGAGAAACCCTAAGTGATCCAGGGAGGCCAGTCAGCCCCCAAGATTCCTGAACACCATAAACTGAAACAGGGCTCAGGCCAGAATGAAGCTAAACTCCCATGGTCTCTAATCTCCCACAGCTTGCCTACTCCACTTAGCTTTGCAGACGTGGTAGAGGTGAGGCAGAGGCTGCCACCTTGGAGAAAGACACCTCTCCTTGTAAATACAAAACACTCTTCTAAGTTTTGTGGTATGTGAGAATACCACAGGGGCCTAAGCTTCCAACAACAGTCTCAAGAGCCAACTGCAGCCCACATAAATCATATTGTTCTCTTGAGGACTTTGGGAGAGTGAAGGTTATCTATTAGCCTCCCAGGAAGATGTAAGTTTGATGAAATTTTAGAGAATGAATCTTAGTTTGCTCTAAATGCAAATTCACCTGATTCCCTAAAAGAACATTCTCTTTCACGGAACCAGTGGGTTCAAGGCACAGAGTAAGCAGTCATCACGGATGAGAACCTGAAGTCGGAACCGAATGATGACCTGACCAAAACCATTCTCCTGATCCCTTGAGAACCATTCAGTTAGTTCTAGATTTTGTTCAGTATTCAAATTGACTTGCTCAACATTGATCAATGACTAGCACTTGGCGCATATCTAAGTAAATTTGATTAAATTGTTTTGAACAGCCTTTGAATTACATCTAAACAGCCATATTTTAAAACAGTAAATACACTCTATTTCACCACTGTTATCAATAAAATATTCATAGGGCTTGCACACACATTGATTTCTAATCATATGGCCAACTACTGAAGAAGCATGTGTTCCTGTTTTTCCTGTGCTGGTGAAGAATGAGGCAGAAGACAGATGGTGGAGGGGAGAGGGTATCAGAAAACATTAAAAAATAATATTTCCAAAAAAGGGTTTAATGAAATAGAAAAATCCTTAAATTGTGATGTCTAAGGAAAAGAACATGAAGAATTGTGATTCCAAATGAAATAATCCACGTAAAATGTAGGAAGAAATATATCAAAATGTCAGATGATAAACATTCATAAATTATTTGTCTAATCATTATTAACTAATGCCAAATCAGAAAAAGAAGATTTCAGACCCCACAGCAACGTGGAAGCCTGTGAAAAGATAGACAAATGCAAATCTCACTTTTATTAAATAGATAAGGGCCTCAAAAGCTAGATATAAAACTCAAGTTTATAACTGTATTCCACAGATATGTGAAAGCCATCTACTCGAAAGCACATAACTTACTTTTTTAAACTATGATTTTGAAGAACTGACATAGGAAAAAAAATCAGCCAAGAATGACCAAAAAAGGCCACTTACAGTGACTTTTTTTTTTAAAGAAGGGGGCTTAGCATTTTTCTGATTTATAAACAGATGACACAGAATTATGTTCACAACTATAATAAAGAATTTAAAATATATTATAGATATGAACAGAAATTTCACAAAAGAGAAGCCACAATGAACAAACCTGGAAAATTGTCCAAGATTACTCATAATTACAGAAATAAAAACATAGTGGTGGAGTGTAATTTTTACCTACCAAATCATAAAGATTTTTTTTTTTTTTTTTTTTTTTGAGACGGAGTTTCACTCATGTTACCCAGGCTGGAGTGCAATGGCGTGATCTTGGCTCACCGCAACCTCCGCCTCCTGGGTTCAGGCAATTCTCCTGCCTCAGCCTCCTGAGTAGCTGGGATTACAGGCACGCACCACCATGCCCAGCTAATTTTTTTGTTTGTTTTGTATTTTTAGTAGAGACGGGGTTTCACCATGTTGACCAGGATGGTCTCAATCTCTTGACCTCGTGATCCACCCGCCTCGGCCTCCCAAAGTGCTGGAATTACAGGCTTGAGCCACCGCGCCCGGCCTCATAAAGATTTTTTAATTTAGTTTTTAGGGGGGGTGGCCAAGGACATGGTGAAACACAGCACTCTCACATATTACTATGGTGAATGTAAATTGATACAAACCATTTTAGAAAAGCCATTTGGCATTACAGATCAAGAGCCTTAAAAATGTGCATACCTTTGACCCTGTAATTCAATTTCTGGGAATCTTTCCTAAAGAAATAATGTAAAATACAGACAGAAAAGCTTTATACACCAAAATGTTCACTGCAACATCATTTATAATAGTGAAAAATGGAAAGTAATTAAATGGCCGACAGTAAGAAGGTAGTTAAGTAAATTATGCTATAGCTTCATGACAGAATGCTAAATAGCCTTAAAAATTGTGTTTACCAAGAGTTTTCAATAACATAGAAAAATCTGTATGCTGTGATGTTAAATTTTAAAGAAGAGCACCAAAAAACTGGTGTGATTTCATCTATTTTAAAATGCATGGGAAAATGCTAGAAGGAAATAACAAAACATTAGCTGTAATTGCCTTTGTTAGAATTTGAGTGACTTTTTTCTTTCTGCCAACTTTTCCATGTTTTTCCCAGATATTTCACAATGAGCTTATGTTATTTTCATATTCAGAAAAAATTACTAAAGTTATATGTTAAATATTATCTAAGTTTTTATACCAGCCTACAGGTAAAGGAAGAATAATACAACTGAGATGAGGCAGAAAACAGATTAATGGAGAATCAACCACTTCCTATCTCCTTTTAGGTAATGCTGCTAAATTTTTAAAGTTGTGTTGTGATTTAGCAATTACTAACCTATGAAATATTTACCCCATTAGTTGGATAAAATTAAGTGCCTAAATCTGGCTAGGGTCACATATTTCCTAGCCTTGACTAAAAGGAACCATATAATGAATCATTTCGGAAAGAATCATTTCTGTAAAGTAAGAGTCATGATCTAATTTTGAGTTATCACATTTATTTAAAGTGCTGCACCCTCTCTTCTGTGTATATAAAGCCACATGTACTTTGTGTGATTTTTGTGAACGTGTGCCCATTGTGTAAATACATATGCATGAATATTAGAGCAGCAAAGACTTGGATGGTTTGATTCAGTATAACCTCCTTCCTCAACAGATGAAGAAATGGAGGCCCAAAGGAATTATGAGGCCAAAGAACTCACTCAGGATCATGTGGCTGGCGAGTGGTAAAGCCAGCTTGGAGGTTTTCCACTAATTTATATTTCCACATTTACACCCCAGCACTATGACGGTAAGAAGCTGGAACACAGATAAAATTGCAGTAACATCCAACTCTTACCCTACCCAGGAAATGATCACTTTCACTTTAACCATTTTGTATGGCCCTTCATTAAAGGGACTTGCAAAGCTGTTAGAAGTGTGTGGTTGAGCCCTTAGATATGTATGTGACTGTCCTGGGTGGTCGCTAATATCTCAATTAGCAGAATAAACCAAAAGTAGAGGCTATAGCACTTCTATTTTGTTAGTGTTCTGAGATCAAAACAGCTCTTTCCAAAGTTTGAAAGGCCAAGAATTTCAGAAGTTCTTGAGAAATGACAGAAAAGTGGGTTAATAATGTAAATGGAACTCTCCAGATAATAAATATTTTACTGTTCTTGTACAACATTAGGCTAGCTATCCCTGCTTTGCAATTCTTGCTTGCTGTGATTAGCATATGTAAAGTTTTTCAAGGTGACTTATTAAGCTTATTATCTAGGGCTTTAGAAAAAGTTTTGGAATGTAGATCTTTACATCTTTTCATGCTATGTCATTTCCTCTAACTTCAAGGTCTAATGAGGTATCTGTTGGCTTAAGAGTCCTGTGCCTATTAATCATGGTACTATGGTATGTGGCAGAGGTTAAGTCATGACTTAAACCACTTTGCAGAACAACTAAACTCCCATTATATCTCATGGGCTTTTACCAAATATGTGTGCATATGATAGTATATCATATAGATTCTATATTACATCGATACCATTTCAACAAATTCACTATGCAAGTATTGTCTACATATAGTAACTCAAGTTGATAATAAAATAGAAAATAAAGTACACAAACAGAGGATCACAGTGTGATTTCAGAGGAGAGATTAGGTTTAACAGAAGGCTCTACCAGTGAGGAGGCTCCTTTAACTGGCAATAAACTCAGAGCTGAGAACAGCAGGATCGTGCCAGAGGAAATGAGTAATAGTGAGGAAGATGGGGACAGGAGTGCAGAGCTGACAAAGCGAAGGTGCAGGATGAGCTTGGCTATGAAAAGTCCACGGAGGATTGTAATTAAAGATCAAGACAGCCATTTGGAATAGACTCAAGAAAAGGATAGGGTATCCACTGAAAAGAGCAAAGCAAGGGGTTAGTCCTTCAGAAGGTCTGCTCTATTACCACTGGCCAGTGAGGGCATGCAAAGCATCCAAAGTAAGCAAAACATGGGTGATTAAAGGGAGAGATCATTAAGCCCATAGCGCTGCTTGTAACATTTGAAACATGTCTCCAAAATGAATATAATGTACAACTACATGGCAATGATCTCCTTAAGTCACTACAAAATTCCATTCCATTTTTTAAAATAATATCATATGATGATCTCACAGCTCTGTGGACAGTAAAGTCCTTGAAAAAGAAAAGCTCAGAATATAAAATGTGTTGGGGGATAGGGGAGGGCCTTTAGGTCTTCAAACATGAAGTATATTATTGCTTTATGAGCAAGTTAATTATTCATGACACAGTTCACTACCTAGCAAGCACTATAGACAGAGCTAGTGTGGCTTTGACGTGTACTAGCTGGGTGACCTTGAGTAAGCTGTTTAAACTTTCTAAGCCACAGTATTCTCATCTGTAAAATGGTAATAATAATACCTACCTTGCAGAACTCTTGTGAGAATTAAGCGAGATAATATATGTAAAGCACTCAGAAAGATGCCTAGAACATCTGCCCCATAATAGATACTAGTTATGATAATGATTATGATGATGTTACTTAAAATATTGCAAACATTCAAAAACCTCCTTCTCTCGCCCTTTTCAATTACCCTAAAAGGAAGCATCATTCTGCCACTCCCCCTCCTACTTGCGACGCATCGATAAATGGACAAGAACTAGGAAAAGCCTGATGTGTTAGAAAAGTTTCTCACTAACTCAGCATATTTCCCCAAACATCTCAGTTCAGTCAGCCTCACTCATGCAGGGAGACTAGGGCTCCAGCCTAGCTAGAGAGAGCCCTGCTGCACGACCTGTGCAAACCCCTCCATCACTTACTCCATGAGCACACACTAAATAAAAGACTCCCCAGCCCTACCCCTGCTGCACCAGTAAAATTAAAAGCTACCAATGAGCAGGATCCAGGTAGAGAAATCCTCCTGTATGATAAAGAGCACCAGAAGAGTCTCACCTTAGAGAGACTTCCAAATCCTCCATATTTGACAGAGTACAGATTAACACCTTTATCTATTATTTCCCAAGAAAGGTCTAAAGCCTTCCACATTCTATTTTCAAGCCATAGAAAATGTGGCCTTTCTCACTGAGTCCAGAGCCCTTAGACTCTTAGAATAACTAGCTATGAGATCTCAGACAGGACACTTATCCCTCTGGGCCCTGGGATCCCCTGCTAAAAAATAAGGAGGTTGTATTAGGTCATCCTAAAAGTCCTTTCTGGAAATGACAGCCTACGAATCATTAAATACCATTTTAAAAATTACATCAACAAAGCAGAAAAAGATGGATGAATAGTTAGACAATAATAAATAGATTATAGATATATAATGAAAGCATGCTTTTATTGGGAAAGTCATAATAATTGAATGACTCAATGATTTGGTTCCACTAGAAGATTTTATATCCTGGGTCCAGATTATCTTAATAACTTGGTCCTTACTGTCTATATTGTCTACCACCCCACCTCCCACCTCCCACTGTCATTTTCATAATAAAGAAAGGGCTACCTTTAACCAGCACTAGCTCTATCTACAGGGCTTATTGTTGAGAAAAAGGTGGAAAAGAAATAATGACAATGAATATACACAGGGGTTAAGTGGGTTACTCTCTTCTCCTTTCTAAGCAAAGCAAATCCACAGGCTGCAAATGGGAACTATTCGGGTCTGACACTGATTTGGAGGGATTTTTCCAAGTCATTATTTCTATCTAGCTTCTTATATTCTTGATTAATAGAACTAGAGAAATAATGTCATTTATTGAGTATTCAAGTATGTGCCAGCCACTATGCTGTGTGATTTACACATTTAATTGCATTTAATAATCAAACCAGAGATAAGTTACTAGCCAAAGGCCATACAACTAATAAACAGCAGAGTAAGGATCTGAACCCAGGTTTGCCCGATTGTCAGGCTGGTCCTTTTAACCACAGGCACTTCTATTGGTTGACATTGTATAACCACTATGAAGCCAGATCATCCCACTTGCTGGATGTGGGAGAATGCAAGAGGAAGAACACAAATATGGTTCTTCCTTGTCTGCCTGCTATGCTTCCTGGTACATTCTCTAGGGCAAAAAATAACAACTATTACTACTATTGCAATTACAACTATTACCACTACCAATCGCTGAGATTCATGTTTTGTCAGATACTGTGCCTGGCTTATATAAGGATTATTTTCCCCATTTTACAGATGAGAAAACTTGAAATTCAAAGAGGCCAATAACTCAGGTCAATCTAGCTTATAAAGTGGAGATAGATTTAGAACCCAACACTATCTTACACAACTCAAAATATATTATGAAAGATTTGAATTCTGGAATCAAGACTACATTAATTAAATTAACACGGGAGACTCAATTGTACAAGGCCCCTATTCTTTTGAAGCCAAAAAAAAAAAAAAAAAGAAAAAACTAAAAAACATGGCTTCTTTAAATTGAAAAAAACAGCCCTTAAAAAAAAGACTGAATAATGTTCAATAAAAATAAGACAAGACACTATGATCTGGCAAAAGGAAGTGGGTCAGTGCCAAGTTGAAGAGTGTTTAGTCGCAGGGCAATCGGGGAGGTACCTTATGTAAACCATGTTCAACCCAAACGAAAATGAAAATAGGCAGCCATGTCCAGAGGGGTGTTGTCTCTTTTTGCCCCATGCATTTTTGCTGGGCACACAGCAAAAAACAATAGTTGTAAAAAGTGACTGACACACATTAAGGGATTTGTTAACATTTAATTTGATTATTCGCTATGTCAAACTAGTAAGTTAAACCAAATAATTCATTTGTAATTAAATAAGTCAAAAGGGGAAACTGCTGACTATCCACTTCATGTTAGGTAGTATAAACAAAGAAGAGCATGTTAAGATATTGAAAACTTTTCTTATTTTGTCTGATACTAAAACCTATGGAGACATAGCTACGACCATGCCGTTTTAGAGAAATCCACAGATGTGCTTTATAGAAGACAATATATGTACCAATTTTTTAATTGAGTAATAATTTTACCGCAGTTTTTGAGTTTATGAGGATCTCACATGCCATATCTCTAAGCTATATAACAGCTTTATATTCTAGCAACTCCCCTAAAGGACACCCACATATTATTCATAGGATTCAAACAAGCATATTTTACCACTCCCAGGCTGTTTTCATGATGTTCCCATCCTAGGACGATCTTTCTCTTTCTCTGTTTTTTAAATCTATTCATATTTCAAGAACACTCTCAAATATCATCCTCTACAACTTCTTTTCAAATAAACTCAAGAAAATATAAGCAGCTTAGAGCTTCCCTTTTTCATTATTGTGGAAAATACATATAAAAAGTTAATAAGGCTGGGCATGGTGGCTCACACCTGTAATTCCAGCACTTAGGAGGCCAAGGCAGGTGGATTACCTGAGGTCAGGAGTTCAAGACCAGCCTGACCAACATGGTGAAACCCCATCTCTACTAAAAATACAAAAAATTAGCTGGGCATGGTGGTAGATGCCTGTAATCCTAGCTACTCAGGAGGGTGAGGCAGGAGAATCACTTGAACCCAGGAGGTGGAGGTTGCAGTGAGCAGAGATTGCACCACTGCACTCCAGCCTGGGCAACAAGAGCAAAACTCCATCTCAAAAAAGAAAAAAGTTAATAAATCATTTTATGCACATTGTTCCAAATTCTGAAGCAAATACTTCCATAACTATCACCCAGATCAAAGAATCCATAAGTGCCCCAAAATGTTCCTGTGTGCCTCTCCCATGTTATAACTTTCTCCCTCACCAATACAGGAAGCCCTCACTGAGTACCATAATCATATTCTGAGCATTATCGTCATATTCTTCCTTTTCTTTGTAATTTTCACATAATGACACATCCTTAAACAGTATGTTCATTTGTTTGTTTTAGAACATTATGTGGATAGAATCATTTAGAATCACACCATATGTGTTATTTCCCCTCTTGCTTCTTTTACTCTATATCATACCTCTGAGATTTGACCATGTTGGGAGCAGCTGTGGTTCATTTACCTTAATTGCTATGTTTTGTTCCACTTTATGATTACATTTCAACTTCTTCATCTACCTTAGAATGTAGATAAGACCTCTGGGTTGGTTCCAATTTGGGGCGATTGTAACATGTCTATTCTTGTCCAAGAATCCTTGTACAATGACTGAAGTTCTCTAACATTCAAATTTAATAGATAATGCCAAACAATTTTTCCAAACTGGGCCAATTAAACTTCCACAAGCAGTGTAGAAGTATTCCTCTTCTACATTCTCACCAACAGTCAGTATTGCCAAGTTTAAACAATGTTCTAACCCATCAGTTAAGGATACACTGGCAACTTACAGTGGTTTTAATTTGCATTCCTTTGCTTCCTAATGAGGTTGGACATCTTTTCAAATGTTTATTGACCACTTAGATATCTGCTTCTGGGAAGGGCCTATTCGCTCACTTTACCACTGACTTACTTTTTTTATTATTATTCATTTATACAAGAATTTTCATTTCTTTATACATAATGGACACTTTAAACAATATAAATGAAGTTAAAGATACTACACTGTATACATTTTGGACATACATTTCTTTAGAAAAATCTAAATCAGTGTTGTCTAATATGGTATTCAGTAGCCACATGTGGCTATTGAGCATTTGAAATGTGGCCAGTGAGAATAAAGATCAGTTTCTTAAATTAATTTAAATAGTTATACGTAGTTACGCTACCATATTGGACAGTATAATAGTAAATATGAGTCTTTTGTCAACTATATATCTTGTATTTTCCCACTCTGTGATCTGTCTTTTCATTATCTTTTTGGTATAATTTAATAAAAGATTTTAAATTTAATGTAGTTGAATGTATCAGACTCATCTTTTATTTTTATAAGTATTTTGCTTTATACAAAAAATATTCTTCTCTACTCCAAGTTCATGAGATATTCCTATAGCATCTGTATTTTACCTCTCATATTTACATCCCAAATGGACCCGTAATTGATATTTGTATATGCTGTGAAGTGAGAAATGTATATCTTTTTTTATACAGATATCAAATTTTCCACCACTAATTATTAAAAACTCTATCTTTTCCCCATCAATCTGCCATGCCCTTCTATCATTTATCAAGTGACTATAAAAATGGGACTCTGTTTTGGAAACTTTTTATTCCATTTTATTGATATATTTATATACCCTTGCAAAAATATTACACCATTCAGCTTTAAAATAATCCAATCTGATCATTATTTTTTAATTGGAGCATTTTTAATTAATGTAATATAAAATAAATCTTGATATCTGGTAAAGCAATTTCTCCCATTCTGTTCTTTAAGAGTATCTTGACTATCCTTAGCTGTTTGCAATTTTAAGTTAATTTTAGAATCTATTTGTTAAATTCTGCAAAACAAAAAAAATCTGCTACATATTTATTTTGATTAAACTGAATCTTACATCATTTGGAGATGAGTTAATAATTTTAAAATGCAGGCTTCCGATATGTAAATATAGTATGTCCTTTCCTCTACTTAAATTTATAATGCTTTACATTATTTTGTGGTCTTTGCAGTTGCATGAAAAAAAAAACATGAACAAAAAAATAGAATTCTTTATACAAAAGAATATTTTTTGTATAAAGCATGAAAAATAAAAACAAAACAAAAAACTAAGGATTATTATCTCTTCTTTCATTTTCTGTAGATTTTGTATAAGAGCATACTTTCTCTCTGGGCACAGTGGCTCATGCCTATTATCCCAGCACTTTGGGAGGCCAAGGTGGGTGGATCACCTGAGGTTGAGAGTTTGAGACCAGCCTGGCCAACCCAGTGAAACCCCATCTCTACTAAAAATATAAAAATTAGCTGGGCCTGGTGGCCCGCGCCTGTCATGTCAGCTACTTGGAAGGCTGAAACAGGAGAACTCTTGAACCCAGGAGGCAGAGGTTGCAATGAGCCGAGATCAGCCACTGCACTCCAGCCTAGGAGACAGTAGCAAGACTCTATCTCTAATAAAAATAATAATAATAATAATAATTTTTCTTTAATGGTTGATAAGACTTGCAAATGAAGCTAACTAAGGCTGGCACACTTTTTTGGAAGGATTTCCATTACTACTAGTTAAATGTTTCAGTGATCATAATCTGAGTTTTCTATTTATTTATTGTAAATGGTGAGTTACATTTTCTAACAATTTTTCTATTTCAACTAAATTTTTTTGTTCATCAACATAAAATTTTATAATTATTTCTTATCCCTTTATTTCATGTAGCATTTCTAGTGCTATCCCCATTTTTCTTCCTTAGATCATTTGTATCTTATATTCTTTTGTGTTGACCAGTTTTGCCAGATATTTGTAAACGTTAAGTTAACAACATATCTCTTTAGGTTACGTGAAAACTTTTTATGTTTATTATCAATTTCTCTTAATTTTATCTCATCTTGATCATATCTTTCCTTTTCTACTCTTTTATTCTCCTCCTAACTTCATGAGACAGGTGTTTACTTTATTATTTTTCAGTCTTTCTTTCTTAAAATGTAAGCTATAAAGACTGTGCATTTCCCTCTAAGGACTGTTTTATCTGCATCCTGCATACAATGATATGTAGCATTTTAGTTACTGTTCAATTCAAAATAGTTTCTAAACTTCTATTATGATTTTGTCTTTAACACATGAGTTATTTATCCCAAACATATGAGATTTTCTAGTTGTCTTTTTGCTTTTTACTTCTAGCTAAATTGCACTACTATCAAGAAGAACAAGGTCTTTCTGACCTTAATTTCGGTCCTTTGAAATTCATTGGGTTGAAATTTAAGTTTTAATAAATAGTCAATTTCCTGAACATTTTATATATGTTTGAAAAAATATTTGATAGCTTTTTATTATAGTGTTCTGTATATATCTGGTATGTCAAATTTGTTAATTATATTAATCAAATCTCCTATATCCATATCAGTAACTGAGAGAAGTATTTTTAAAACCTCCTATCATAATCATGAATATTTTTATTTGCCATTATGAAACTGTTAATTTTGATATTATATACTTTGAGATTTGCTACTAGGTTCATATAATCTAAAATGTTTACATTACAATCTAAAATATTTAATCAACTGAAGTGACCCATCTGTCTAAAGTCTATTTTATCTGATGTTAAAATAGCTATATCAGTGTTATTTGGGCTAATTTTTGTATGGCATATGTTTTTCCAACTTTTTATAGTCACACTTTCAGTACCATTATGTTTTAGATATGTCACTTATAAACAGTTTATTTTTAATACAATACAAAAATTATTTTGTCATTTCAGCATTTTTAGTTAATGTAATCATTGGGCTTAAATTTATCAGCTTATTTTATATTTTCTATTTGTTCTACCCCTCCTTTCTTTTTCTTTCCCTCTTTCTTTCTTTCCTTTCTTTACAATGATTGAATATTTTTAGCATTTTTTATTTCCAATCTGCTAATTGTAAATTCTACACTTGGTTTCTGGTATTTTAATGATTATCCTAGAAATTAAAATATATCTACTTAATTTATCAAAGTGTAGTAGAGTTAATTTATATCATTACCTTTCTCTCAGAAAATACAAGTATCTTAGGATACTTCAATTCCACTAACCGTCCTAATTTATACATATACTTTTGTTGTCATTATTTTTCCCATTTTTAATTATATGACTATTAGTCTTTTTTTTTTTAATGGCCAATAATCACTTAGGTTCACATTTTCTACTCCACTTGCTCTTCACTCCATCTTGTATCTCAGACATTTCATTTCATCCTGAGCTCATGTTCGTTAGAATATCCTTTATTGAAGGTTTGCTAGTGTTAAAATTTCTAGTTTTAATTTTTCTAAATTTTTAAAATTTTTACTTCATTCTTAAAAGACATTTTCACTGGTAGAGAATTCTAAGGTGTCAGTTATTTTCTTTTGGCACAGGAATTTTCTACTATGTCCTGGCTTTTGTTGTTATTGTGAAATCAGGAGTTCATCTGCCTGTCATTTCTCTATAATAATCTTTCATTATTCTATAACTTCTTTTAAGATATTCTCTACTTAGTTGATTTTCTGCTGTAATATTATAATTTTAAGGCAGAATCATTTTTAGGTATATGTTATATACATTTATTTATGCTTCTTAGTTTTTATTACATCTTTTGAATCTGTAGATTTGACTTTTTCTTCTTGTATATCTGTTCATTTATAAATATAAGTAGATAAATATAGATATTTTGAGGCCATCCCTTTAAGTATTTACAAATTCAAAATTGTTACATATTTCTGGTAAAATAAACTTTTTATCGTTAGGATGTGATCATGGAAAATTCTACAGCATTATTTCTTCAGATATATTTTTCTGCCTATTTTTTCTCACCACTCTGATTATATGCATGAAAAACAGTGGGGAAGGTCTCTCCCTGCTGGTTTCTGGGTAATTCTTCAGACTCATCATCCAGTTCACTAATTCTCTCTTTAGCTGTATACAAATCAGCTGCTAGATCAATCAGATGAGCTTTTATTATACTTGCAGTTGTTTTCTGCTCCTAGAAGTTATAACTGGTTCTTTTACAAATCTTCAAAAATACTTTTTGCACTTTCCTGGTTCCTGGAGATATTTTTAAGCTTCCCTTTTATTTATTTAAATGTGGTAAGTATAATCGCTTCATACTGTATGCCCAATAATTCCAAAGTCTGGAGAATGTACTGATCTGTTTCTGCACTTTTGTTTCTTCTGGTTTTGACTATACTATTCACTACCCTTGAAAATCATGGAGTGCGGAGGTGTTTCCCAGTAGTCTAGGATGTCTTCCTTAAAGAAGTTTTGCATTTGCTACTACAAGGTGCTTAAAAGAACTACAGACCCAGAACTATCTCAAACTAAATTCACTGCTGGAGAATTCTTGACCATCCACTTATGCAAATATAAGTTACAAGTATTCTGCTGATCTGAGAGCCAGCTGTGGTTACAACTTCTCAAGGAAGTTTGTTGCTGTTGTTTTCACTTTCCCATCCCCAGCTGCCTTCTGCTCAACCTCAATGCCACTCTCCATAAAATTGCCTATGCATATGATCACAGGTTATTTCTGGTTCTGAGAGTCTAGCTTAATATGGGAGGGTTTCTCTAGGGTCCCCACTTGGGTTGAGTTCCAAGATTTGTTTCTGCCCTCTTCCACCAGGCCATCAAAAGTGCACCTTAATTATCAGCAAATACCATTGGGTAAACAGAGCTCCCAATACTTTTCTTGGATTTCAGTCTTATAATTCCTCATCTTCTTATAGCAATTTGATGGTTTTAGACATCCCTTTATTGACATTTTAATTTTTTAGCAGAGAGTTGAGCTAAATAGCTACACAGCCATATTCTCAGAAATGAATGGTCTTTCTTTATGCCTCTGTCACTTAACATATTCCATCTTGTACCTGTCCCCCAACAACAAGTCAATCCATAAATCCACAGGTAATGAGGACCTAACTTCTTGTCCTCCCGTGTTAAAGCTTAAAGTGCACTGAACACTAAAGGACAATTCTTGTACCACTTTCCATCTTCTCCCATATCCTTATTTCATAATTTTGCTGTGTTCAATCAATTCCAAGAACAAGTTTTTGAGTTTCAGGGACAATAGCGGGTGTGGAGAGACATTGACTCAATTGATCTAGAGATTAATGGTTATATCGTAGAAAGTTTGTGGTTTTCACATGTTTCATGTGGGTAGTGTATATGTGCTTATGAATATGTTTGTATGTGAAAGAGAGAAAGAATGAGATAATGTGTTTAAGATTTAATCGGGCAAAATCAATTCCATTTTGTTGTACACAGTGCTCCATGTCTTACGTTAATGAACATGATGACAATGATTTCCTTATCTGGATAATCAGAATAAACTGTTCTAACAATGTCATTGTCAAAATGTACATACAACCCAAAAAGCCAGGCCATTAGTAAATAGGATTAATTTGTATCATAGTAATTCATAATTTTCGTATTTAATAGAATGTAATTTATAAAAATTCACATTTTCTTTGTATAATACAGGCACTATATGCATGACTCTTACTGAGAATAATGTTTACAACATATTTATCTCTATGAAGATACAGCATACAAGATTACTTAGCCATTAGTTAAAACTATCAGATTACTTAATATCTTCTGGTGTCAGATGTTTCACATAAATTGAATGACATGGATATGAAGCTGTGTAAGATTTATTTTACTAGAAATAAATTTCCAAAAATTTATTTGTAGTAAAAATCATTCATTCTAAATGGAAAACAATCTAAAAATAAGAAGTATTTGCATAAACTCATTATATGTAACAATATCAAAGAATCTCATAGACAAGATGCTAAGAAAAAGCCTCCAGAGGGCTGGGCATGGTGGCTCACACCTGTAATCCCAGCACTTTGGGAGGCCAAAGTGGATGGGTCACTTCAGGTAATGAGTTCAAGACCAGCCTGGCCAACATGGTGAAACCCTGTCTCTACTAACAATACAAAAATTAGCCAGGCATGGTGGTGCACACCTGCAGTCCCAGCTACTCCGGAGGCTGAGGCATGAGAATTGCTTGAGCCCAGGAGGCAGAGAGGCTGCAGTGAGCTGAGATTGCTCCACTGCACCTCAGCCCGGGCAACAGAGTGAGACTCTGTCTCAAAAAAAAAGAAAAAAAAAAAAAAAAAAAGCCTCTAGACACAAGAATACTATTGTGGCTGGACACGTTGGCTCACACCTGTAATGCCAGCACTTTGGGAGGCCAAGGCAGGCAGATCATGAGGTCAGGAGTTCAAGACCAGCCTGGCCAACATGGTGATATCCCACCTCTACTAAAAATACAAAAATTAGCTGGGCGTGGTGGTGCACACCTGGAATCCTAGCTACTCAGGAGGCCGAGGCAGGAGAATCACTTGAAGCCAGGAGGTGGAGGTTTCAGTGAGCTGAGATCGTGCTACTGTACTCCAGCCTGGCGAGACTCCATTAAGAGAGAGAGAGAGAGAGAGAGAGAGAGAGAGAGAGAG
The DNA here is from genome assembly GCF_009761245.1 of Sapajus apella. Classification (NCBI taxonomy): domain Eukaryota; kingdom Metazoa; phylum Chordata; class Mammalia; order Primates; family Cebidae; genus Sapajus; species Sapajus apella. The sequence goes on from NW_022437024.1 coordinate 2,357,398, forward strand.
AGAGAGAGAGAGAGAGA